>NC_064642.1:804559126-804900197 GCF_023864345.2 Schistocerca serialis cubense
CCATATCGTTAACATCGATATGCAGCAGGATTTTAGAACATATATTGTGTTCGAACATTATGAATTACTTCGAAGAAAACGGTCTATTGACACACAGTCAACATGGGTTTAGAAAACATCGTTCCTGTGAAACACAACTAGCTCTTTATTCACATGAACTGTTGAGTGCTATTGACAAGGGGTGTCAGATCGATTCTGTATTTCTGGATGGCTTTTGATACTGTACCACACAAGCGGCTCGTAGTGAAATTGCGTGCTTATGGAATATCGACTCAGTTATGTGACTGGGTTTGTGATTTCCTGTCAGAGAGGTCACAGTTCGTAATAACTGACGGAAAGTCGTCGAGTAAAACAGAAGTGATTTCTGGCGTTCCCCAAGGTAGCCTTATAGGCCCTTTGCTGGTCTTTTTCTATATGAACGATTTGGGAGACAATCTGAGTAGCCGTCTTCAGTTGTTTGAAGACGACGCTGTCGTTTACGACTAATAAAGTCATCAGAAAATCAAAACATACTGCAAAACGATTTAGAAAAAAATATCTGAATGGTGTGAAAAGTGGTAGTTGACCCTAAATAACGAAAAGTGTGAGGTCATCCACATGAGTGCTAAAAGGAACTCTTTAAACTTCGATTACACGGTAAATCATTCTAATCTTAAAGCCGTAAATTCAACTAAGTTACGAACAACTTAAATTGGAAAGAACACACAGAAAATGTTATGGGGAAGGCTAACCAAAGGCTGCGTTTTATTGGCAGGACACTTAGAAAATGTAACAAACCTACTAAGGAGACTGCCTACACTACGCTTATCCGTCCTCTTTTAGAATACTGCTGCGCGGTGTGGGGTCCTTACCAGATAGGACTGACGGAGTACATCGAAAAAGTTCAAAGAAAGGCAACACGTTTTGTACTATCGAGAAATATGGGAGAGAGTGTCACACAAATGACATAGGATTTGGGCTGGAAATCATTAAAAGAAAGACGTTTTTCGCAGCGAAGGGATCTTCTCACGAAATTCCAATCAAAAATTTTCTCCTCCGAATGCGAAAATATTTTGTTGACACCGACCTACATAGGGAGGAACAGTCACCACGATAAAATAAAGGAAATCAGAACTCGTACGGAAAGATATAGGTGTCCATTATTTCCGGCCGCTATACGAGATTGGAATAATAGAGAACTGTGAAGGTGGTTCGATGAACCCTCTGCCAGGCATTTAAATGTGATTTCCAGAGTATCCAAGTAGATGTAGACGAAGGTCTCTCCAACGAGATCGAGATTTTGACGATATAACGCGCCTATTGGATAGAATTTGGCATATAATCTCGATTTTCTCCCATTCAGATAATCCTTTCGTGGTGCGTGTTTTTTTTTTTTGTGTAGAGTGTACATACATGTTTGGGTTCACGCTAGTTACCTTTCGATGTTAGACCCTGTACATTGAGATTATAAACAGTTATGGCACATTCTTGATTTTATATAACATAACAATAATTCAAATTTCTACTGACAAATTCTGTTTATGCTGCTCTAAATGCGTTCTTGTTCGTTATTTTGGCTTTAGATCTGTTTTTCTGCTTTCTGCAATCTGATTTTATTACTGCGCTAAGAACATGAACACTTGTTTACTTCATGTTATGTTTAGAATGTTGTTTACAATTACGGAACAGTATTGCCTATTGTGAAATGTGTGTGCAATACCTCTCTCTCTCTCTCTCTCCTTGTGTGTGTTTATGTGTGTGAGTGTGTGCGTGTGTGTGAGTGTGTGCGTGTGTGTGAGCGAGAGAGAGAGAGAGAGAGAGAGAGAGAGAGAGAGAGAGAGAGAGAGAGCTCTCCTGGTTATCATACGCATATTTCAGAACCATCAGACAAGAAACATCGGATTCTGTCTTCGCATTTGTCAGTTAAGTATAGTGAATCAAAACGTGGCCACGCATCAAATATCCTTGCAGGCAACAAGACTGACATAGTCGCCATTCAAGAGACTCGTGTGAACAGCGATCTCAAACTGAAGTCAAGAGGGAGAATACCGGGATATGAACTACTAGGAGCCACACTTCATCATGTTTATGGACGTGTAACACACTATTTGCAGTGACATACAAGACGTCTGTTTAGTGAATACCTGTACCGAAAGCGAACCCATAGTATCACCATAAACGTTGAAAGGCTGTCAATAACAGTCATGTGGGTAAACCTTCTGATGTGGTCAGAAGAAGTCCTAACAATACAGTGATCAAAACGGAGATGTATAATGGGCTGAAGAGATAAATCTAAACCTTATATCTGATGCAAGAAACAAGAGCACTTTCAGAAAATGCGGAAAAATTGGAGCACAACCCCGACTTGTGTTTTGTATCACAAAATACACTAAATCAACATTTGCACATGTCTAGAAAGATGCTCGGAGGCTTCCCACGTGGTCAACACCTGTATGAAACAGGAATACGAATGGTAATAGTTAAGTCCATTCAAAGACTGAGGTGATGTTTCTGGAAAGCAAGGACTAACATCTGTAAGTGTACTTTAATTTTATGGGCAGTACGCTACACACTGTGATGTGACTGAATCCTGTGTGACATGGCGGGAAAATCAAATTTCAGCCATCGCTACTTTTTGTGCTAAGTGCACATTCTGTTACGACTTACTTTATTTTGGAGGGGTGGGGGGTTAATTTCTTGTAGAATATGTACCTGTAGGCAAAAAATTAAACCCACATACAGCCTTGCAAAAAATATTTTATTTTCCAAACTCGGAAAAGAAGTCAAAGAGTAAAAACGTATATCTAACGTCCGCTGCACTTGCATGGAGTAAACGAAGCACGCACCACTCGCTACTCCCATGTTCCCACATACCTTTCAATGAACGCCGCAAGGTATTCAGTAGAGTAAAAACTAGATACTGATCCTCCGATTCGGTGTCACTCAATATGCAACAGTAACCACAGGAATTTTTGTATTTAGTGCCACAGATGATTGACCAGCCCACTCCAATGAAGTGTACTGCCGCCAAACCGTTGTGAATGTTACATATTGCACTACTTCCGTGAAGGCTTTGATGGAAGAATCTATCGAAAAGTCCCAATAAACAGAGCTAAATCTCCGGTGACAAATTTAGCGACGAAATATATCTCCTGCCAGAGACTATTGAAGCGTTTAACAGCTACGGACTACAAAAATTTCAATTGACGTACCCAGCGTGCCGCAAAATTTTCTTCGGGAAATTATCTGGATTTCAGAGCTGTGGTAACAAAAGCCAGTTCTGTTCCGACGGAAATAAAACAAAAATGACATCCCATTTAGAGAGCAATAAAAGCCATGTTGATAACAATTGCGTTCATATTGCAAATAGAGTAGTCGAAGCGACATCTCTCTCTCGGTTTGGCGTTCTAAATTGTTTTGTCGAATGCGCTGCGCGTTACTTTTGTTTTTCCGCGGTGACGTCAACAAGGAGCCAAATGAAAAGTCGATCATTCCGACCAACGAGTTGTATATGGTACTTTTAAACCGGAACGCGCAGCGAAATTACTGTTTTCATTTGATATTTGCTTCTCGTTTTTCCCACTGGAAATTGATACGTCGCGTATTTTGCTCGCTTTAGTGAGGAAAATAACGCGTTACGATTGCGAGGGCGTCTGTAGTGCCACAGCAGTGAACTCTCCCACTGGCTTTGTGATATGGTCAGTGGACAGCAGTCACATGAAACGAGCGCTAGGAAGACATGGAAACAGGCGTCGAAACTTCGAGACAATGCGGCAGGACTGTTTGCAGAAAAGAGTTGTGACGAAAGCTGCTACGCCTTCCGATCACAAGGGTCCCACACCTATTACTGAATTTGTGTCCACTCTTCGTCTTTATCAAAACTGAAGCTGAGCTGGGCACACTTCCTGCGAGACATCTGAATGTCTGTGGAGGAAAGGCGGCCCATTCTTCTTCAAGAGCTGAAACCAGAGATGGTACTGATGCAAGACGCTGGGGTCTGGAGCGAAGTCGGCTTTCTAACTCATCTCAAAGGTGTTACGCTGGACGCTAGGTTCAGGCCACGGCTCTAGTTAACCCAGTCCATTTCAACAACGTTACTGTGGTGTGCGTACTGGAAGACCTTCGGTACACACACCATCGGATTATTTGACTTGTCGCTCTAAGGAAGTAGGCGAGTGTCAGCAATGTGTCTCGTGGTCTTATCGTGGCGTGTTTATCTTCTGCCGTTAGGTCAGACGATTGAAATGCCACTTACACGCTAAGAGTAGCAGATTGACGGTGACCATCTTTAAACGGAACTTGATTAATTTTCACACACATTTATTAAAATAATAACAAGCATAAACATTACATAACTTGATTCTGGATGCTATTTACAATTGACAGTCTGAAGTTCCTTTGGTCTTGGTATGTTAATCTTATTCTGATACCTGACAAAGTGTCTATACACTTATCTTCATGGCTATGTACAGGAATATCATTAGGCACAGACTGAAACTTGGCTATAGACTGGTACAGACTAATGCAGACTGGTACAGACTGGTGCAGACAAATGCAGACTGACTAATCGGAGGTCTGTACACTTGCTATAATACCTCATGCGTTCAGGTATCACTGCGTGGATCAGCAGCAGCAGAATTTGGTCTGTCTCTAAGGCAGCGCCATCTCGTAGTGCGGAGACAGACTAGCGCTGCGCCTGCGCTGTTGTGCTTAGCGGGGCGCGCTCTAGTGGGGAAGTTGTGTACGCGCTGACTATGCGGAACTATGTACACAACAGTTATCTTACAGAAACCATTGACACAAAGATGCTGCTTTATGAATTGCTTACACGACGATACAATCATCATCTCCAGTCTATTCGTCTACTGTAAGCAGTACAAAATGCTGTGAAACGTATTCAAATCATGCCGATTTTAGCGTTGTCTTAAGTGCAATAAGGGGACCCAATACTGTAACATCAGCTCCTACGTATCTCGCTGGTGGCACTACACACGATGGGAGTTAACGTTGTGCAGCCATTTGCCAAACCCAAAATCTTCCATCGGACTGCCGCAGGTTATAGCCTGATTCGTCACTCCAAACCACTCCACTCCTCCAATGTCCATTGACGTTGCCTTTTACACCAACTCAAGGGTCGCTTAGTACTGACTAGAGAAATGTGTGGCTCTCGAGGAGATGCTACATCATTGCACATCATTCTTCTCAACGTCCAATGCACAGTCATTGCTCCAGCTGGACTTCTGGTAGCACTTCGGAACTAAAAAGCGATTCCTTCCACTGCTTTTAAGCGTTTCTAGCAACCACTCTCCGAAATACTCGTCGGTCTCTGACTATCAGGTCATGTGGTCTGTCTGGTTTTCGCTTACACATGACTTTTCCGTCATATTTCCCCTTCACAATCACATTACTAACAGTGGAGTGGCTCAGCTGCAGAAGGGTTAAAGTGTGTGTGATGGAATTGTTATTCAAGTGACATCCAGTGACCAGTCCGTGTTCGAAGTCATTGAGCTCTCCATCTACAGCTCGTGGTCTTTTGGCTAGCGTTGCTATCTCTGGATTACAGGGTCCCAGGTTCGATTTCCCGCCGAGCTGGGAATTGCCTCTGCCCAGGGACTGGACGTTTGTGTTGTCCTCATCATTTCATCATCATCCTCCTCATTCGTGACAGTGGCTCGACTGGACTGTGAAAACAATTGGACTGTGAGAAAACGGGCGCTAACGATCGCGCAGTTGGGCGCCCCACAAACCAAACATGACTGAGCGCTCTTGACCGAGGCAGTTTGGTCTTACCACTTCTCTACTGACCTCCTAATACCCCCCTCCTTTTATGCCACCAGATCCGCCGCTCATGACATCTAGTGATGTAGTCTGCATTATACGAGGTCTCTCTGTGATGATGCTAAAACTTTGAGGGATGATGATGAACATGAGGTCCTATACTCCTTGACAGAGCGTAGGGGACGATGCGGGAGACCCGCACCGCCGTACTAGGCAAGGTCCTAGCGGAGGTGGTTTGCCATTCCCTTCCACCGACCGTAATGGGGATGAATGATGATGATGAGGAGGAGGAGGAGGGCGACAAAACAACACCCAGTCATTTCGAGGCAGGAGAAAATCCCAGATCCCGCCGGGAATCGAACCCGGAACCCCGTGATCTGGAAGCGAGAGATGTCGCTATCGCGAGACCACGAGCTGCGGACAGGGGGATGATGGGGAAGAGCAAACGGATCAATTTAGGGTAAGTGACCCTGGTCCGGAAACGACCGAGTCGAAAGTTGAGTTACAAGCAAAGATTGTTCTGACAGTGGACCTATTGTACTGCAAGGTCTTTGCTCTCCATATTTTGGGAGAAGGTAGTTCGTGCCTAAACAAGCAGAAATTGTATAATAAGTAGGGGATCTAAGATGTAAATCTTAACCTATGGGTGGCCAAGAACTCATCTAGAGAGACGTGCCATAGCACTCCGTCTAACTGCATACTTCCCCCGCTGCCAAGCCGAACTGTTTGAGCCGGAGGAGGGGGAAGAGAGCTAAACGGCGAACGGACCGTATTTAGATGACAATGCCGCCGCACTGAAGATGACTTGCTTTCATTTCTCAAATGAGAAACGAAACAAAATTTCAGTATTATTTGTTTTTGGCGCGCTGAAGACGTAAGTATTATAATTATGTCTGGTACAAATTGTCTGAATACGGACAGACGACGACAGTAAAACAAATATTTACTCTCAAGTTACCGCGTAATCGTAACTCATTTGGTTCCATAATCGAAAAACGTCTCTCACACACCAACGTTGATGGAAATAGTTTATCATGTTTGCAGACTCACTATGGAGACGTGGAAACTCTACCTCAGGAAAATAATGTCCTGCACAGTTTTAACGAAACAAGGTTCGTCTGTAAGGCGGGGATTACATACCAGATCAGTCAATTCCATTTGCACATTAAAAGCACCGCTCTCAGCTGAAACGGCGAACGATCTCGAAAATGGTCCGAAAACAGATGTAAGTAATGTTAATAAAGCTGTTCTTTCCGGCCACAATGAATTCTTCAAAACGTTGAGTTTTCTTTAACGGCAGTGAGATTCGGGCAATGGAATGTGTTTGTCAGAATGTGCCCCTTCAGATAAAGGGATTTTATTTTTAAACTTATCTTCATCAAGTCAGAATGAAGTTGTTTCTCGCCTTGCAATGTCTTACAGTGGGCAATGCGCAGTCAAGTGTACTTAAAATGCGACATCTGAAACCCATTCCGGGTCCTCTAATTTTCGTTTCTGCACTCTTTTTCCTTCATAAATTCAGCAACAACTGGCTTTAAATCGAGAAATTGTTTCAGGCATCCCCCTTGACGTAACCAACGTACTTTGCTCTAACATGTAAAGTCTTATTATTCTTCGTTTAGGTCCGTCGAAAGCTGTTGCAACAGACAGTGGAATAGTGTGTGCGACTTCAAAAATCCAGTTTAATTTCTTTACTTCCTCCATGGCTGCAAATTAGCGCAAAGTTGTTCTTGATGTACAGAGGAATGAACGCCGCCTGTTGGTCGTTGTAATTCGTTGCTCTTACATTGTCAAATAAGTCTTTAAATTCTTTCTGAATGGCTTTGTAATGTTGTTTCACAGCAAAGTTGCAGTGCGCGTCCATCATTCAACTACATAATAGATATTGAGAATTCTTATCCCTTTCTTCTGTCATTCGCATTCATTTTTAAAGACATGTGAACGTAGATCACTAGACTGCCTCTCTTTGTGCAGACAGCCACTGGGCCAGTGAACGTCCGTCATATCACGGGGAAATAGCGAAGGGACAGCAGCATTCTGCCGGTCTGAAGACAGTAGTGCCGGCCGAAAAATGCTACTCCGGATTACTAAATAAAATGTCGCGCTGTAGCGGGTACTTTCGAGAAGGACTGAGCAAAGTTGAGACAGCCCGAAGGTCGGCCCGCACGCGGTTCGCACTGAGCCGTGCGTGGCTCGTGTTCCCGCCATCATGTAATTAACGCCCAGTTTTTAACGTACTTCCACCTCACTACGTTAATTTAAATTACTACTGTCACTGAGTTGCTGCTTTGCCTGACCGTGATCGGCGTTAGCAGCGCGTATCGATACATCCCCTCTCGTAGTATCTTTGCTCGACTGCTATTACTTCCCGGTCGTTGTCTGTGGTAAGCGAGTTCGGCTCGGGAGTTCGGACTGCCAGTCAGTTGGAACGCGTCTGGAGCGCAGTCCAGATCTGCCACTCGGTGAGTTGCAATGCGGCACTAGTACAGTCGGGTTGGAGCAGTGAGGTTTGCATCGACATGGCTCTCCCGACCATTGCCGCCACGCATCACTTTAGCCAAGCCACGGTCTTGGTGGACCGTCGGTCGGTCGTCCTACCGTTTTTGCAAGTCGATTGTTCATGGGTCGGCTGTGTGTGTGCATCGACTCCCGTTTTGCATTCGTGTGTGCTTAGTTACTGTTGGGTATGGTTCAGGTCTTCGTGCAAGTGTTTGTCAGGTTGTGCGTGTAGTTGGCGTTATTTGCACTGACGACTATTTTAGATGTTGTCGGCATTCTGAGAGGAGTCGGTCGGTTGATGCGGACCAGGGAAGTTATCTCCGCACGGTGCAGTCGGCTGGGTCCACTGGCGGTCCCTGCACAGTGTTGAAGCGTGTGTGGAGCGGTCCGATCGCTACGAGCTTCGTGGTTCACCGACGCAGGACGTCCAAGTTGAGTAATGTTTTAAGTACCCAAGCCACGTCCATTTATGTTGTGTGGTTCGTTTCGGTGGTTCGCTGTTAGGGAGGTTTTCCTGTGAGCAACACCGAATGTTTGTGTTGCTGAAATTTAGCCTCCATGCGGTGCAATTAACTATATTGGTTGACTACAATTCAAGTGCACCAGCGGAATTTTCTGCCTTGTGGCCGTTAGTGTTCCGATTACCTGCGCTGGCCACTAACATACTTTCAGGCCATATCCTTTACTCACCTGTTATCACTGTCCAAGACGGTGTGTAGTTTTGACAGCTTAATACACATACATATTTGATTGTGGATAATTACGTCCGTAACATTTTGTGTTTGAGTTCTCATGTAGCGATTGGTGGCAAGCAAGTCGTTTTGTCGGTCGGTCCGTGGCTGACCCTTGGTTGGATTCCGACGGATCGAGTGCAGTTGGGCTCACCACCTGTCTCACCTAAGTGAACGAGGGCAGACCGACCCCCTGGAGGCTTCTGAGTGCTGTTGCCTTTACTGTCTTTCTCACCGGTGTTTAACTGTCTATTCATAATCTATCACAACCAACGATAAAAAAATTCTTGATTTTACTGTGTTTTATGTAAGTAAGTTTGAATTCCAGCAAGTGGATATTTGCTGAAAGGATATTGCCGTTGTGTTGTCTTTTCTTTTAGCCCGATTTTAGCTACTTAAAACATAAGGCTTATGGTTATATTTTTTTTTTAAATTGAGGAAAATTAATTGTGGGCCTTCAGCCGTTTGTATTGCATCTTGTTTATGTTTGTCTATCCACCCTTGCCTTGAGGCTTTGAGCCTAGCTGTGATATATATATATATATATATATATATATATATATATATATATATATATATATATATATATATATATATATATAAAAATTATTTTATTTGTAATTGTAACTGCGTGTTTTCAGTCACTTGAAATTTCCCTTGTTGATTTTTAAGATTTCTTGTTTGGAGCCCTTCAGTTGTGAAAGATTTGGAGTTTGAAGCTCGTAAAAGTTCGGCTATGTGCCGATTTGGTTGTAAATGTGTTATTAAATTGCAATAAATTCCAGTTTTAAGGTGAAACTTTGGGCCTTTCCACAATCCTAATCACCTGTTCTGCCCAGCGGGTTTAGCGGGCGTTTCACGCACATTGTGGCTCGGCGTGGCCGGCCCGCCTCAACCGCTATAATGACTTGTTCAGTAATAGAAATGTATTTCACTATTGCAAAGATGAAGACGTGTTCATAAGCTCTCACGGTAAGCAATTTAGTGCCTATGTTTAGTAGATAAACGTAGGTCCGTACTAACACTTCTCCAAGTATGGAATGCAAACAACTTGCGTTAGAAGAGGTCCACTGACAGAGGTGTCAAAACATTTTTGCTTGTAACTTCTGACCCGGTCGTTTCCGGAGCAGGGTTCCTTACCTTAAACTGACACTTTAACCCTCGCCATCATCTCTGATAGTTTGTAACGTCATCAGGTTCGTATCGGACAAATGTCACGGCGCACACTCTCTGATGAACGGGGAGGTGTGTCGGCGAGCAGAGCGAGGGTACGTCTGTCTCTAGGCGACAGCAGCGGGGCGGGCATCTGCCCACAAGGTACTTGTTGTGCACTGGCAAGACAGCCAATCCACAGTGACGGGTAACCGAAAGGCACGCGCTTAAACTCACGCAGGCTGGCGTGAGGTCTGAAACAGGATACGTAATGAACGCTATAAAGAAAAGTACGTAGCTGCTGGAATACTTAACTTTAATCCACAATTGGTGAACATTGGTCTTGTTACTGTACATTCTTCATTAGATACATAGCAAAGGATAAATGGCGCCTTGCTAGGTCGTAGCAATTGACTTAGCTGAAGGCTATGCTAACTATCGTCTCGGCAAATGAGAGCGTAATTGTCAGTGAACCTTTCCTAGCAACGTCGTCTGTACAACTGGGGCGAGTGCCAGTACGTCTCTATAGACCTGCCGTGTGGCGGCGCTCGGTCTGGATTCACTGATAGTGGCGACACACGGGTCCGTCGTATACTAGCGGACCGCAGTCGATTTAAAAGTCTACCACCTAGCAAGTGTGGTGTGTGGCGGTGACACCACAGTACTGTTTCGAGCACCGCCTCCATACTCAATGGCAGTTATTATCGAACACCACGTGGTAGATTTAGGGAAGTGCGACGCAGGAAAATCGAATGAACAGGGAGAAGGAAATGAGGATGCCCAACTTAATCATTGTTATAACATCGACGTGCGCTCCAACTCCATTAACTTGCTTAAGAGCAAGGGAAACGAAACGCTGACGAGGCAGAGCATTCTGGCCACCGCCCAACGCGACACTGAGCGACTGCTGGTAGGGTTGCGGGTTTGCGACGTAGGGAGACAATACAGTGAAGTGACAGAAGTCAATGGATACCGCCTAACATTGTGTCGGGCCCTCCTTTTGCCCGGTGTCGTGCAGCAGCTCGAGGTGGCATGGACTCAACAAGTAGTTGGAGGTCCTCTGCAGAAATAGTGAGCCATGCCTCGACTACAGCCTTCGAAAGTGGTGCCGGTCCAGGATTTTGTGCACGAGATGACCTCTCGATTATGTCCGATAAATGTTCGGTGGGATTCGTTTCGGGCGATCTGAGTGGCCAAATCATTCGCTCGAACTGCCAAGCGTTCTTCAAACCATTCACAATCAACTGTGACCCAGTGACACGGGTCACTGTCATCGATAACAATTTCGCCCTTTTCTTGCAACATGAAGTCTATGAATGGTTGCAGATGGTTGGTCTTCAAGTAACCGAACACAACCATTTGCTGTCGAAGATCGGTTAAGATGAACTAGAGACTCAATCCGTTCCATGTAAACGCAGACCACACCATTACAGAGCCACCACCACCTTGCAAGGTGTCTCGTTGGCAACTTGGGTCCACGGTTTCGTGGGGTCTGCGCCACACTCGAATCCTACCATCACCTCTTACCAACTGAAATCGGGACTCATCTGACCAGGTCAATGTTTTCCAGTCGTCTGGCATCAAACTGATACGGTCACGAACCAGGAGAGCCGCCGCAGTTGTTGTTATGTTAACAAAGGCACTCGTGTCGGTCGTCTGCAGCCATACTCCGTTAACGCCAAATTTCGGCGCACTATCCGACGGATACATTCACCGTGCGTCCCAGATTGATTTCTACGGCTATTTGACACGGTGTTGCTCGTCTGTTGGCAGTCACTATTCTACGTAAACGCCACTGCCTCGGTCGTTACGTGAAGGTCGCCGGCCACTGCGTTTTACGTAGTGAGAGATATTGGCTGAAATTAGGATTCTCGGCACACTCTTGACTCGGAATATTGAACTCCTTAACGATTTCCGAAATGGAACATCTATCTCCAATTACCATTCAGGGTTTAATGTGTGGTAACTCCCGTCGTGTGGCCATGATCACGTCGGGAATCTTTTCATATGAATCACCTGATTTCAAAAGACAGCCCCGCCAATGCACTATCCATTTCTACCTCGCGTAGCCGATACTACCGCCATCTGTGTATGTTGTTCCCGTGCTACTGGCGTGAGCATCTAAGGAAAGTCGTTGAAGAACGATGAAACCACGAGTGGTCGACAACCTGTCCGATTCCTACGCTTCATCACAGAGAGTAAAGGTAGGAGACTTACCGCTCTGTGAAGCAGGATAGGCGGCGACCTGCGACAGATATCACAACAGGCCGCAATGGTGGTTCAAGTACAAATGTTTCAGAGCTCACCGTGCAGCACAAAGTGTTCAACAATGGATCTGGGGAGACGATCTCTACGTGTTCCCACGTTGACCCAACGACAGCATCATCAATTATAAGGGGCAGTAAGATGAAAACCGAACAACCGCTGAGCCGTGCGTGGCTCGTGTTCCCGCCATGATGTATTTTACACCCCGTTTTTAACGTACTTCCATCTCACTACGTTAATTTAAATTACTACTGTCACTGAGCTGCTGCTTTACCAGACCGTGATCGGCGTTAGCAGCGCGTATCGATATATGCCCTCTCGTAGTATCTTTGCTCGACTGCTATTACTTCCCACTGGTTGTCTGTCGTAAGCAGTTCGGATCGGGAGTTCGCGTCGCGAGTTCGGGTCTGCCAGTCAATTGGAACGCGTCCGGAGCGCAGTCCGGACTTACCAGTCGGGGAGTTGCAATGCGGCACTAGTGCAGTCGGGTTGGAACAGCAGTGAGCTCTGCGTCGACAAGGCTCGCCCGACAAGTTCCGCCACGCATCACTTGAGCCGGGCCACGGTCTTGGTGGATCGTCGGTCGGTCGTCCTACAGGACGACGAGTTTTGGCTCGCCGATCGTTCAGGAGTCGGCTAGGTGTGTGTGCATCGACTCCCGACCTGTCTTCGTGTGAGTTTAGTTACTGCTGGATGTCGTTCAGGTCTTCGTGCAGTGTTTTTCGGGTTGTGTGTGTAGTTGGCGTTATTTCCTGGCAACTATTTTAGATGATGTCGGCATTCTGGGGGAGTCGGTCGGTTGCTGCGGAGCAGGCAAACTCAGGTGTACCAGCGGAATTTTCTGCCTTGTGGCCGTTAGTGTTCCGATTACTTGCACTGGCCACTAACGTAATTTCAGGCAGCGTCCTTTCCTCACCTGTTGCCGCTGTTGTGTCGGTCGGTCCGTGGCTGTCCCCTGGTTGGTTTCCGCCGGAGCAAGTATAGTTGGGCTCACCACCTGTCTCATCTAAGTACACCGACCTCTCTGGAGGCTTTCTGAATGCCACCGGTGTTTAATTATCTGTAGTCAACTATTATAAATTGTAGGCTTATGGTTATTCGTCTGGTTTTCTTAAATTTTTACAAAATTAATTTTCAAGCTTAAACACTGCGGCCTTCTGCCTTTAAAGATTATGGTAATATCTTTTAAGCATTTTGAAGTTTAATTGTGGCCCTCAGCCAATGGTATTGCACCTTGCATATGTTGCTTCTTTAAATTATTTTATTGCTATCTTAATTGGATTTTTATCTTGTTAAGATTTCTTGTTGGAGGCCTTCAGCCGTGAAAGAGCTGCACTCGGTAAAGATCCGGCTACGTGCCGCTTTGGTTGTAAATATTATTAAATTACAATAAATGACAATTCGAAGCAGAAACTGACCTGCGCGCTGTATGGCGGATGTTGTAGTGATTCATCAGGTAACTATAACACTAAATGACAGCAGTGAGGACGGATAAAATGAAACGTCATACAACAACGATACAGAGACAGAAAATGAAGGGGACACACACTAAGACATGGTAACCCGTAAGACAAACGTACATACGTAGATATTAGAGAAAGAAATACGTACAAACAGTGTTACACCGAATTTTACAAATAGAGGAGATGCTGGTCATAAACGCATTATTCGATGGCCCCATTCGGAGTTGCATCTTCCTCACGGACCTCATAAGCACTGACAGTGCTAACTACTACAATAACTGTCCTTGAATTGAGTGTCGCTATAATCTGTAAGCACTGACCCCCTAATATTGCCTAAGGGTCGCTTACAGAGTGTAATTAGTTTAGGAAATTTATTTAGGAAACTAATTAATTCATTTTGGAAACCTACCCATACAATACAAAATAAAAATATTACTTGTAGAGTCAAATCGAAAGAAAAAGGCCTCTTCCATCCTCCTTTTACACTCTCATAAATTATTAAATTTTTGCTTAACGTATTCGGTTTCTTTAAACTAATTAGCAGTTATTATTTCGTTCAACTTTATTTTGACTTATTGTTATTATCTATATTTTTCTTCCGCTGAAAACGAAACTTGCTTCTATAACGGAAAATTATGCAGTTACATGATTAGAACTGTAAAATATATGGTTTTAAAATACTATAAGGGACAGTCAACTGAAAAGGAGACTGATGGAAAAAAGTACCTGACACAAGACGGTCAATACCTTCATAGAAAAATGTTTACGGTTGCATACGAAGCCATGATGGTACCCAGGCATCCATCTTTTCGTCCGAAGCAAATCGACGGTCACGAATGCGTTTCTTCAGGGCTCCAATAGTATGGAAATCGCATGGGGAGAGGTCGGGAATGAATAGAGGATTTGTAAGAGCCCCAAAACGAAATTTGTGCAGCGTAGACGAAACAGCCTTGGCAACATGTACGCTTACCAGAATGTTCCATATTTTTCGAGCCCTGTAGCAAGACTCTAGGCATGGCTACAGCCATGGTTCCATAGGCAACCGCAAACATTTTTTTCATGAAGGCACTGACCGTCTTGTGTCACAGCAGGACAAATGTATTGACAGTTATGGCGATTATTTTTGAAATAATAGATAGTTTACTTACCTTTATCCAGATGTCTCGTTTTAATTTGACTGCACCTTATAGGTAACGCGTCTTTAAAAATGCGATAAATGAAATGAAAAAAGAAAATGAAAACCTTATCAAAAACTGGAGATGCTCTTACTGTGCGGCTTCACGTAAGAGGCAAGTGTACCGTTGCCTTCAGTGAGCGTGCGAATGACTCCCACTGCGACTGGAAACTCTCACTTTCTGTCTTTCTTTCTCTCTCTCTCTCTCCCTCCCTCCCTGTCTCTCTCTCTCTCTCTCTCTCACACACACACACACACACACACACACACACACACACTCGCTCTCCCTCTCCCTGCTGAGAAAATTATCACAGCGGCGATAAAAGAAAACGATGCTGGTGGGTTCCCCACCTAATTTTCCGAGCCACGTTCGCCGTGATTCGCCCCGTCACTCACAGCTTCCTCGCCACGGGAGCGCCCAATTTTCTGCCTCCTTTCACCGAAAAGAATCAGAACTCATTCGCAGAGGCGAATCAGCCCTTGTCGCATTACTTCCTATCTTTAAGACCAATTAACTGCGATACTCTTTCTGGTAACCGTACCACTTACCAGTTACGCTTACACACGGTCGCCATAATCAGTCTCACTTTAATTCCTTTACCACGCAGTGACATCAAATGTACGGCTTATACTTCAATTTTATAGGAAATAGTATGAAACTTAACGCTCACATTATTTTTGAATAGAAATATTTTGCGGGTGTACCGCTTTTAACTAGGCATTTTTTGTCAGTCACCTTATCGGTAGCCGATCATAAAAGTTAGGTTTGGATAAAATTCCCCACTACCTCCCTCCTGAACCTCAAATCTATTTCTTCATTGACGTTGCTGTGTTCTTCAGTATTCCATTTGTAGGAAACAGGAACATTCTTACACCTAGATCTATATGATTAGTCCGCTAATGGAACTTAAGTTCTTGTAAAAAGTTTCAAGAGACAATTTTTAAACTACTCGTGTTGAGTAGTGCGTGGGAAAATGTACTCGTAAATATAGTGTTCATAAAGTTCCTTGCCATTTCTGCGTTAACCTCAAAATTTTTGACTTTTTTCCAGGTAATCTAGAAGGAACAACAGCTGCGGAAGAACAGCGAAGAGGCGTGGAACAATTTGGAGCTTAAATTTCACAAACCGTTTCCGAATAGAGGTGAGATTAAGAACATGGTCAAGAAATTCATGCGAACTGGTCAGCATTCAGGAAGCCCAGGTGGGGCAGACGAAACTTACTCGCAGCCACGCAGCAACAACCAGAAGACTAAACAAAGAACTAGCTGAGTAATAGCCCCCCCTTCCCCCCCCCCCCCCCCCCACACACACACAATGAAATCGTCCATAAACTTAAAGATGATGGCTATGCCGCCAGACGGGCTATGTGCTGTGACTTATTGGATGCTGTTAGAAATGCAAATTTAATGCTGCACATTCTGTTCAGTGATGAGCAACATTTCACGTCTGTGGACGGAAATAACTGTAGGACTTGGGCGGACGAATGTGGATTTTCTCATCTGGGAACTTATCAAATCTAGGTGAATCAAGTGATGATCAGTAAACTTCAAGAACTAAAGAAACTGCATTTTGGCAGCTGTGGGACAAATTACGTCAGCTATGCTACGAGGATGTTGCTGGTTACGCAGGAATAATGGGACATGTGTCTACTTTTGAAAGGTCATCGCAATGAAATGCACTAAATTTGTATTAAGAAATATTTGAATGTATGTTCATGTTGTTTATAGCGCTTAATCAACTCTTCAACTGGAAAATGGTACGTGACTTCAAAAAGACACTGTATTTCTGTGTGAGGTCTGACTGCTCTTATTTTCTCGTCACTCACATTCCTCCCTTTCTACTCATTTATTGCAGTGACCATTATCTCAATTCGCCTGTATGTCCACGAATCTCTTTCCCATATTTCGAGAGGATGGCAGTTCAAATCTTCGTTCGGTCATAATCCAAATTCATGTTTTTCGTGTTTTCGATAAATCGATTAACGATATACGGCTTGTGTTTCGCCTCTGATGACCTCGCCGTCGGCTGAATCGCAAACCCTAATCTTTCTTACTCTTCCCTATCCATAAATATTATAAAAATGGGGGCAAGTATATTTGTATGTATGTTCCATATCTCCTCCCAAACCACTGGACCTATTTCAACCACACTTGGTACACGTAGCATTTACTGTCTTGGGAAGAATCGTTGTTGGGGTAAGAACCCATATCTATCAAAGTAGTGGGGGTAGCAGTGGGATGGTGGAGCAGTGTAACTCACGACACACGAATACTCATACTTCAGTTACCCAATATTTGCGAATGAGAGCACTAAAAATGAGACTTGAAAAATTTTTACACATATTTTCAAACCTTTATGAAACTGTTTCTCGCTGACGACCGCCTCAAAACGATGAAAGGGAGAAACAATATTGCTTAATGTAAAGGTGAGAGAGGTAGGCTGTATGGTTGTGGACTGGGTTCTCTGTCGAAGACGGGGATGTAGGTAGCAGCGGAGGCGGGTCCTGCTGAAGATACAACCACTCTTAATTAGTTCTTCACTAATTCATACAGTTCAGATATTCCTCGTATTGCGCTCCCTTCTTTGGTGGTATCTGTAGTTCCCTTGTAATATTCCGCCTGCGTAGCTCAGACGTTGACTACGGCGGGCGGAGTGCACACGCTGTTCTGGAGACAGAGCGCTGCTCTGGCGTCTCCGGTATGCGTGGGGAGCTGTGACGGCAGGATGCGGCCGCGCTGCGGTCACTGCGGTCCACCATCTACATCTACATCTACATCTACATTGATACTCCGCAAGCCACCCAACGGTGTGTGGCGGAGGGCACTTTACGTCCCACTGTCATTACCTCCCTTTCCTGTTCCAGTCGCGTATGGTTCGCGGGAAGAACGACTGTCTGAATGCCTCCGTGCGCGCTCTAATCTCTCTAATTTTACATTCGTGATCTCCTCGGGAGGTATAAGTAGGGGGAAGATATATATTCGATACCTCATCCAGAAACGCACCCTCTCGAAACCTGGACAGCAAGCTACACCGCGATGCAGAGCGCCTCTCTTGCAGAGTCTGCCACTTGAGTTTATTAAACATCTCCGTAACGCTATCACGGTTACCAAATAACCCGGTGACGAAACGCGCCGCTCTTCTTTGGATCTTTTCTATCTCCTCCGTCAACCCGACCTGGTACGGATCCCACACTGATGAGCAATACTCAAGTATAGGTCGAACGAGTGTTTTGTAAGCCACCTCCTTTGTTGATGGACTACATTTTCTAAGCACTCTCCCAATGAATCTCAACCTGGTACCCGCCTTACCAACAATTAATTTTATATGATCATTCCACTTCAAATCGTTCCGTACGCATACTCCCAGATATTTTACAGAAGTAACTGCTACCAGTGTTTGTTCCGCTATCATATAATCATACAATAAAGGATCCTTCTTTCTATGTATTCGCAATACATTACATTTGTCTATGTTAAGGGTCAGTTGCCACTCCCTGCACCAAGTGCCTATCCGCTGCGGATCTTCCTGTATTTCGCTACAATTTTCTAATGCAGCAACTTCTCTGTATACTACAGCATCATCCGCGAAAAGCCGCATGGAACTTCCGACACTATCTACTAAGTCACCACACCAGGTCTTCTGTAATGTGGAAGATCCTGTCGCTCTAGCGCCACGGCGATGCCGTCGCCCGGAATCGAGGTCCGGACAGACGGTGAGGAGCAGGGGCGGGCAGACGGCGCAGTGTTGCCCGCCGGGGCAGGCAGGCAGGCAGGCAGGCAGGCAGGCTGGCAGGCAGAGGTCCCTCGTTGGCGCCCGGGTGGCGGCAGAGTTCACAGCGAGGATTCCCGGCTGACGCACGGCAGGCACCGGGAGTGGCCCTGCTGTGCCCGAACATAGCGTACTCGGCAGAGCCACACCTTAAATGATGGGTGCTGGCGCTGCGTTTGTGGGCCACGGCGAACCATCTGGAATATGACATTGACGGGGTCTTGGTCGATGACGCGGAAGTTAATCGAGCCCGAGTGGCTTCTCGAAGGCTGACCCCATGGCACTGACACACGGGACGGTGTCACGTTAGTCTTGCTGCTGCTGAGGGACGCTCATCAAGCAGGGGCGATGGCCGGCTGTAGCCTATGTCCGTAGGTTGTGGGCTCATTTCAGCGCTCGTGGTCCGAAGACTCGGGAGCCGGTCGCGCAGGTCAGTCACCAGCGTCTGATGTCTGACTGTGGCCTCGACCAAGTTCTGGGCTCCGACTTCTGATCCAAGTTCTCCTATAGGTTTGTTCCGTTACATCTTCGCTGTTGAAGCCGTAAACCTACCACATGTAGCATGACGTTTTAATTTATTACATCACTACAACTAACTGTGATGGATGGACATTTTGCAGACGGCATTCTCATATACTACTGAAAACACAAGAAAAATTATATTAATGTGCGACAGATAGTTCAGAAGATATGAAGTCAAATACTGATATGGCTGACATTCTGCAGCACAATGCCTGACGTTCTAATTTACACTACTGGCCATTAAAATTGCTACACCACTAAGATGACGTGCTACAGTTTCAGAATACGATGATGTTAGTGGACAGCCATGACGTTCCCTTACGTCTAAAGTAGACATCATAGGCTCAGTAACATTGAGATCTGGTGACTGTGATTGCCAAGGGACACGCGACAAATCGTCCTTGTGCTCACAAAACCAGCTCTGGGCGCCACCAGCTGTGTGAGCAGATACCTTGCCGTCTTGGGACACTGTGTCACCATTCGGGAATAAACATTCTACTGATGAGCCACAATGGTCACATAATGTTTGGCAGGAATGTTACTTTGCAGAGTAGCCCTGGACCCATGCAATACCACGATATGACTGCCCACATGAACACCAAACCCGTGGCGTGTATCACTCTTGGGAGGTAAACTCAGCCACAAGTTGGAAACAGTGTGAAACAGGACTCACCTGACTAAATTAGGTTCTTCCATAGCTCTGTAGCTCAGGCTGTATGGTATCGGCAACGGGTTTTCCTGCAACAGGCATCTGCATCGCTGATCATCGGATTTGGAGTTCCAGCTTGCCCTGAGACTGCCTGCTTACGGAGCTCCCATGGTGTTGTTCTGGTGCTGGCAGTGTTCGCGGTTGCGACATTCAGTTCTGCAGCTGCCGTCCTCTTATTTCTTGCCACAACCCTCTTTTAGACCGTCTGCGACGATCACTCAACACACACTTTCGTCAGTGTTACGATTTAGCGGATGTTATTCCGGTTTCTCTGTGTGCGGTATAAATCCTCGATATGGCGCCTCCTGAAACACCGAACACTTCGGCTGCCTTGGTTATGGAGGCATCCACCACGTGAGAACAAACAGTTTGCCCACATTGTGTTTCACTTAGCTCCGATGTACTTTAGTTACCGCTAAACAGAATACTATTCTGATCACAACCGAGACTTGAAACATACTGATGACACTGCACAGGTGGCGTTCGTGGTCTAATACAATGTTGGAACTTGCAGGCTTGATTAACATCCACGTTTATGTACAATCACGAATTTATCGCGGAGTTTCCATAATTTGCTCCAAACCCTGTGATAAGTTAGGCAGCTTCATTATTTATCGAGCCTGCTACGTTTGTAAACTCTTTACATACCCAATGCACCGTTTGAGAGCGGTTGGCTCTCAATCAGTCACAGTCTTTGGCGGTCAGCCATTATAGTGGCAGTGCTTTCGGTGAAGAGTCCTCTTCTATACCTACATCTACATCTACATCTACATCTATGTAGACACTCCCCAAACCACGGTACGGTACGTGGCAGAGCGTGCCCTGTACCGCTACTAGTTATTCACAACTTGGAGTGATGATATGTGCTTTGTACTGGAGACGGGTTTGAAGGAACCGAATGCTGTGATGAAATTGCTTTCCTTGATGTAGAGCCATGATGTTTAATAACTGCACGATGCATCAGATTACCGGAAAGGGAGTTCCAACCAAATTTATTGCGCCGAATTCTGGCGGCTTTGTATCCTTCCGCGCATCAGATCTCACTAGCGCGTATTTATATGAAATTGTTGTGTCTAGACAAGACAGCCTAGACACAATGAGAGGAAGCCGAAAGGCACGCGTTAAGCTCGCGCAGATTGGCGTGAGGTCTGGAACAGTTAAAAGGAAATGAGAATTTAGAAAATGGACGCAGTTGCTGTACTACTTAACTTTAATCCACATTTGTTGAACATCGCTCTTGATGATACATGCTTCACAATATTAATTATCAAAGCTATTGCGCCTTGCTAGGTCGTAGCCAATGACTTAGCTGAAGGCTATGCTAACTATCGTCTCGACAAATGAGTGCGTATCGGTCAGTGTAGCTTCGCTAGCAAAGTCAGCTGTACAACTGGGGCGAGTGCCAGTACGTCTCTCTAGACCTGCCGTGTGGTGGCGCTCGTTCTGGTATCACTGACAGTGGCGACACGCGGGTCCGACGTATACTACCAGACCGCGGCCGATTTAAAATGCTACCACCTAGCAAGTGTGGTGTCTGGCGGTGACACCACAGAAATGATGTACGGTAAGAGGCTGTAAGTTATCAAATATCGAGAAACTGGTTGCCGCAGCATTTTTGAACTTTATATCATTTATTTTGTTTTCAATTCTTCTGTGCTAAGTTATACGAGCAAGAGAAGTTTGACTTTGTATGAGACGTAGGATTGTGCTTTGGATGATGTAAAGTTGAATACGAGCTCGATTCTCCCAATGAAACTGTAATCTTGTGGTTTCATTTTACTGAAGGTCAATATACTCGTTTCAGCTACACGTCTAGAACAGTCATTTCCAGCTACATCATTTCCTCTATTCATGTTTCGCGTAAATACACGGCATGTAGGATGCCACCACCTCGTACAAATGAGATAGGCAAATAGTGGCAGAAGTGAACTGAGTTTGATGATCAGCGTGACGCGCCACGAGACAAGGGTGGAAAAAGAGAAAACAAAGTGCCATAAGCTACTAGCATGGTATTATTTTCAGCCAACAGATAATGTAATGCTACACTGCCTGCTGTTGGTGGAGGTCAGGATGCTACGTGTGGTAGCACTGCATCTCAGATTTACATTCATTTTCTGTACGAGAAATGTGGAAAGGTTATTAATTACTGGCCTACAAATAAAGTAAATATTAATGTAATGTTGTCCAGTACACTTTCCTCAGTCACTAACAAAAACATTAACACTTATACCCCTAGCACCCTGTACATACACTCAACGTCTGCGTTTTCCCAGGACACCTGCCATAGTGTTCCCACGGTGCCATATTATTTGGATGACAAAAACAAAGAACAAAAAAAAAAAAAAAAAAAAAGAAACGGGTGCAATAACGCCCCGAAACGGTTAGTAGTATTGTGTTTGCAAACGTGTGCGTCATATTGATGTGCAGAAGAATTTAAGAGCCTATTGCATGACACGATGTTAGAACCTCGAGTGCACAATTCCTGCGACTAATCTACAACCCACCACCTACGTGGCAGGCTAGGATCGCACATCTGTAAGTGAAACTAGAACAAGTAGTAAACATACAGGGTGGGACGCCCAACCCACTGTGCCGATCACTCGGGCGACGTCCTATCAGAGCGTCATCGTGCTATAATTGTGTGAAAATCAGGCAGTTTTGTATTTCGCTGTGTATTCTGAGATCATTTGCCCCTATTTGCTTCGCTAGTATCCGTCTGTGGTCATCGGTCTTCCTGTAGGGATTGAGGCCTCTGGCATTAGCTACACATTTTTTTGGATGGTCTCTATACACGTTGACTGTAGGACCTAGGCCACTAACATATGGACTGGTTTCAGAGTAACCAATGTACATAGCAGTGCGTTGAGCAGAGTGGATTTAATAGCATGTCCTACCTTTTTTGTAGTGCAGTTGGCATATGTTATTGCGTCTCTTGATGTCCACTTTGTGATGGTAGGAGAAGTGGCACACGTGGTACTCACGTGTAGGAGGGCAGAGGGAAGCCCTGGGCGGCGCACGGCAGCTCCACGGGCTCCCTGTAGCGGGCCTGCACGTGGCTGCGAGAGTCCGTGATGCGCGGCGGCACCGAGCTCTGCGATGACGTCACCAGCAGTCTGCAACACGACGAGGCACACGTCAGCTGCAATGTTCTCTTGTCCAGGGCGCGCAGGTTCAAAGTGGTTCCGAAAATATTTCTGGCCCCTCAAGATAGGCAACCCAGCATGCAATTTGATTGGTTGGTAGGTTTGGGGTATAAAGAGACCAAACTACAGGGTCATCTGTCTCCTTTGTAAGTTGGAGTGTCTATCTTGAAAGAAACTTTGTCTACCCTGTACCATCGAAAATATTTAATATCAAAACTTCCCAAGAGAGACCCTTCCCCTGCAGTCGATGTGTGTCCAGAATCTAGCTAGTGGCAACATAGAAGTTACGGTCTAGTGCCCCAATGGGATTCTGATGATTCCAGCGTCGCACTCCTGGAGCCTTTGCAGACATAAACTAACCTGTAGCCGGGACAGCATGAGAAGATCGCCGACAGCTCGCAGTGACGTTGCCAGCTTTCAACTGTGAATCGCAAATGGCTGCAGGCGAAAATAACAGTCGTCTGCAGAGCTGAGACAACACTGGGGCAGTGCCTTAGAGAGGTTCACAAAATCGCGTTACGTTATTGACCGAGAGAAGCGCTCGAAGCTGCTGCACCCAGCCCACTGCAACTGTCAGGGATCGACTTAGGCCGACTCAGCGATAGACGGTGACGACAGCGCCACCACTGTCCTTATTGAATGGGACCTGCGGTACTGCTCAGCTTATGTGCAAAGCACTGCTGTACATCCCAGGATGAAGTCCCTCCTTCGCTCTTGGAGTGAATAAACATCTTAGGATCATTCTCATGTTTGACTGAAACTACATCATCCATCTTTAATCAATGTAATCGTCATCATTTGCACCTTTGCCATAGATATCGATCACCACCATTGCCTGTCTTCTATGCGACCAACTCCACCAGCGCCTGTCGTCTGTGACGTCACTTATCTGTGTTGCTGAGTGCTTCATCAACCTTCATATGTGTCTGACCTCAAGGCCGCCAAAGTCTCTGTGTTTGGTTCGTCATCCCCAGCTTCGCCTCCTGAAGCCTTTGTCGCTCGTTATACTATCTGTTTAACGTTCTTACTACATCCGTCTCTCGTCCTGATCATCCTTCCTATCCACCTCTACTCCATTTCTACAAACATACATAAAACTGCCCAAAAAAGTCTCTGAAAAGATGTGACAGTGATATCACATCAGAAAAAAGCACACAGTGACATCTGGGTTTCACTTCCATCAGCTTCCAAATTTCTTTTCCATCTCACACCTTTGCCTCAATCTGAGAAGCCCAAAAATGTTGGTTATCGAAACGCAATTGCTTGAAATAAAACACAATGTATTTGAACACTACTATCACATGATTCTGGGGTTTACAGAGAGTAGATAAAATTTTCATATGGTGCACATGTCCAGAAATGTACCAGTTGCGTATAAAATTAGTTTTGAAAATCATATCACAATCAAATCTTCCACATCACGGTATGTACATAAACTGAGAACAGAGTTCCGTAGTCAGTTCCTATTGTAATTATTACATCACATACCACGTTCATCCGACTACTACAACGGATGGGAGAAACTAGTACACTATGTGATCAAAAGTACCCGGACCCCAAAAAACATACGTTTTTCATATTAGGTGCATTGTGTTGCCACCTACTGCCAGGTACTCCCCATCAACGACCTCGGTAGTCATTAGACATCGTGAGAGAGCGGAATGGGGCGCTCCAGGGAACTCATGGACTTTGAACGGGGTCTGGTGATTGGGTGCCACTTGTGTCATACGTCCGTACCGAGATTTCCACACTCATAAACATCCCTAGGTCCACTGTTTCCGATGTGATAGTGAAGTGGAAACGTGAAGGGACACGTACAGCACAAAAGCGTACAGACCGACCTCGTCTGTTGACTGACAGAGACCGCTGACAGTTGAAGAGGATCGTAATGTGTAATAGACATCTATCCAGACCGTATCACAGGGAGTCCGCCTCCGTAGCGCAGCGATAGCGTTACCGTCTACCACGCAAGGGGGCCTGGGTTCGATTCTCTGCAGGGAGCTGTGTGTTGTGTGTCCATCATTACTGACACGCAAGTCGCAGAAGTGACGTCAACTAGAAAAATTTGTGATACGGCGGCCTAACACCGAGGGCGATATCCCGGCCGATAAATGCCATACGATCATTTCATTTTTCATCACACAGGAACTCCAAATTGCATCAGAATCCACTGCAAGTACTATGACAGTTAGGCGGGAGGTGAGAAAACTTGGATTTCATGGTCGAGCGGCCGCTCATAAGCCTCACATCACGCGACGCATCGCTTGTTGTGGGCATGGCAAATGCCCGTCCGGGCATGGCAAATGCCCGTTGAACGTCATCTGCCAGCGTGTGTAGTGCCAACAGTAAAATTCGGAGGCGGTGGTGTTATGATGTGGTCGTGTTTTTCATGGAGGGAGCTTGCACCCCTTGTTGTTTTGCGTGGCACTATCATCACAGTACAACCTACATTGATATTTTAAGTACCTTCTTGCTTCCATTGTTGAAGAGCAATTCGGGGATGGCGATTGCTTCTTTCAATACGATCGAGCACCTGTTCATAATGCCCGGCCTGTGGCGGAGTGGTTACACGACAGTGACATCCCAGTAATGCACTGGCCTGCACAGGGTCCTGACCTGAATCCTATAGAACGCTTCTGGATTATTTTGAAAGGCCGACTTCGTGGCAGGCCTTACCGACCTACATCGATACCTCTCCTCAGTGCAGCACTCCGTGAAGAATGGGGTGCTATTCCCCAAGAAATCTTCCAGTACCTGACTGAACGTATGTCTCCGAGAGTGGAAGCTATCATCAAGACGAAGGGTGGGCCAACACCATATTGAATTCCAGCATTACCGATGGAGGGCATCACGAACTTGTAAGTCATTTTCAGCCAGGTGCCCGGATACTTTTGATCATATCCGCAACTAGGACGGTTGACTGTGGTATTCCACGGACACGATAAACTCTCAACTTTGACGAGGATGTTCTTTGCTAGGTAGAAGAGAAGCTGACTACGAGTACTCTAAACATTGCCCATACATTGGACTCCTGTAGAGCACACTGGTAAGAGCTCATTGTCTATAGTGTCTGTGTGCTGTGACATGGAAAATCTGAATGTCATCCGACCTCCAAATTTATTTTACATCACATTTCCAGAGATGTTTTACCTATCAGAACTACCGAGCAAGGTGGCGCAGTGGTTAGCACACTGGACTCGCATTCGGGAGGACGACGGTTCAATCCCGTCTCCGGCCATCCTGATTTAGGTTTTCCGTGATTTCCCTAAATCGGTTCAGGCAAATGCCGGGATGGTTCCTTTGAAAGGGCACGGCCGATTTCCTTCCCAATCCTTCCCTAACCCGAGCTTGCGCACCGTCTCTAACGACCTCGTAGTCGACGGGACGTTAAACACTCACCACCACCTATCAGAACTTCATCCACTAAGTCTCCTGTGCACCCTGTAAACTCTACCCATATGACCATCTGATTAAGGTCCGTAAAGCTCACAGCCTGGGAGCCTGCAGCCAGGAAAATCAGAGAACGACGTTCCTTTCCACCAAGGGCCGTGGACGGAGCAGAAAGAGACGGACGCCGGGACTCGAACCCCGCGCATGCGTCCCCCCCCCCCCTCCCTCCCACCGCCACCACCACCGGCCGATCCATGCCCATCGGGCGATTCCGCGGGCGTGTGATTGGCCGGCCGCGGGAAGCGGAGAGCGGTCCAGCAGAGATACAAGCCCGCGGCCGACGATGTCCCGATCCTAGGTCGGTACGACATGACCCGCGATAAACACAATCGCCCCATGACGATCTTCAACGACTAAGTTGAAGACAAAATCCCAATATCCATTCCCAAATCCTACTTCTACCCAAATTACCACAACTATCTCGCCAAACCTCAGGCAAGTACCAGACACACACAGAACAATCATCACATCTCACAGACACCAAAAAGTACAGAAATAATCACACACGCAAGTACACAGGGGAGTAAAAGCCGAAAGGCTACAAACTCCCCCTCACACTTCCCCAAAGAGGGGAAAGTAATAGATGAGAGCACGATATCCCGACACTTCGCCTGAAGGTGATGGAGACGCATTCTATCGAAACGTTGTTCCGAGACGACGATGCTACTCGGCTGACAACCCGTGAAGACTTCATATATCTATTACCTCTGTCTTCAAGTGAGTGAACCTCCCCTGTATTTCTGGCCATATGTCGTTAGGATCATTTTATTTCTCCTTTTCGTTTCCTGCTGTTTATTTCCCCCGTGTAGTGGCGCACACGAGCGTCTGACCGGCAAGTGGAGGCGGCCACCTCTGCCACAGTGGTGGGAGACAGACAGCATGAGCCAGACTGAAGGTGTGGGGGTGCTCTGCTCCAGCCGGTCACCGTCCTCAAGCGGACCCACTCACACAACACGGACATGAGAACCCACAAAGTTATTTGATACTTATATTTAAATCTCGAAGAGGCGTATGGAATGAGATAATTACAGCTAGTAATAGCACTATTTGTTCAAGATTTATAGAGGATCAAACTGAGTTAGTTACTAGGTTGCTCACACAAACCGTACTCGGTTTTTGTCCTCACTGATCAGCCTCCTTCATCTTCCTTGGTCCATGTAGTCCTCCCCAGCTAGTCAAATCATACACATATCCACTCTGATTTCGTCAGTCCACCTCGGCCGTGGTCTCCCCCTCGAGCTATTGCCTCTGATATCTTCTTCCACCATCTACCTGGTGATTTGGCCTTCTCGCCGCAGTACGGCCCCGTACAACTTCAGTATTCTCTAATCGTAGCCACTATGTCGAGCGACTTGCACAATTTCAGCAGTTCGCGGTTTTTCCTTTTTCTCCAGTCGTATCCATATTTCATTGCCCCAAAAATCTGCCTCAGAACAACATCCTTAAATGTCATTAGTTTTCTTTCGATCTTGTTATAGCCAGGACTTCAACAGCTTTTCGAGTACTGTCCCAAGACATTTCAGCTCTCTTACCCTTCCAAAGATGTTACCATCTACATTTCAAGGGTTGTCATCGTGCTCTCTGCTCACAACAAGGTAACTGGTCTTATCTATCTTCAGGCTTGCTCCCATTGCCTCTTCCATTAACACTCTTGCCATCTGAACCAGGTCTTGCTCATTCTGTGCTGTTAAAACTACATCATCTGCATAAGCCAGAGTGTGTTGATTCTTCTATCCAGCCGAATTCCTGTCTCCAGCCTTATTACTTTTGCTAGTGCTCTTTCCAGAACCAGAAGGAGAGGGATGGAGAGGCAGTCCCTTGTCACGATCCAGTCTTCATCTTGAACTTGTCTCACATCTTTCTTTTTACCTTCACCATGCATGTTCTCTCTTGCAGACATGCTTGTGCTATTTTTATAAGTTTTCTAGGAACCTGCGCCCTTTCCAGTTTTTTCCATATTGCTTGCCTGTTCACACTATCGTGTGCTTTTCAGAAGTCCATAAAGAGACAGTGCACATCTCTGCGTAATTCCCGTTTCTTTGGTAGCATTTGCCTTATTACATGTAGTTGGTGTATGGCTGATCTTCCCTTCCTAAACCCTGCTTGTTGGAGTTAGCCGCTTCAGCAACAACATGCTCAGGATAAGCTGTGTATAGTAAGGTAATTCCTGCATTGTTGCTGCATCTCATTGTGTCTACTTTCTTTAGTACTGGACAGATTACAGACTGCTTCCATTCTGCTGGGATCCTTTTTCTCCTCAAAATTAAGCTGATTACATGGTATTCTCTCTCTTGTAGGTTATCTCTTCCCTCGATCAGCGTATCTGCAGGCATGCCATCTACTCTAGGTGCCTTTCCTCTCTTCAGAATTTTTATGGCTTCTCCTACGTCTTCCATGCTCGGCAGTTCATTCTCCAGTGTTGGTATCGTTATTCTGACTTCTCCGTCCAATTCTTCTTCTTCTGATGCTGCTGTCACAACGCTGCTGATCATGTCGTCCACATAACTGAGGTTTTAGAAATAGTTTTTCCATTCCTCCACAGCTTTCATTTCATTTATAACCATTCGTCCTTCTCGGTCTTTGATCACGCAAATCCTAGCTTTACGTCCTTCCTTGAAGAACTGACTGTCCTGTGAAAGTCTCTTGTATTGCCTGCTGTTCGATTCTTTTCTGCCAGTGTTATCTTGCTGTTTATATACTATCGCTATTCCGTTCGGAGGACTTTTCTTGCTTCTCTAGCTACCTCCATGTATCTCAGCCTTAATCATTCAGATTGTCCGTTTGTCAGCCATAACATTTTAGCCGCTTTTCTCTTCTTGACTACATGTCTACACTTACCGTTCAACCATCCTCTGCTCCTCCTCCTCCTCTTAAACGGTTGCAGCACTTCATCTGCTGCGTGTTTGACTTTGATCTAGAACGTGGACCATAACTTATCTACATCACCTCGCTCTTCTACTAGAGCAGCAAACTCGTTTCAAATTTCAATTGCATGTCTACCCTAAATGTGGAACTCTTTCAGAAGGTATGTCTTTATTTTCCAGTCAGCATCTCTTCTCCTGTAGTCTCTGCATGCTATCCTTTCACGAACAGTTGTCAGCAGATGATAGTGTTCTGATCCTATTTCTGCATCTCTTTGAGATTTTACATTTTCAATAATACTTCTGTATCTAGCATGCACTAATATGTGGTCTGTTTGGTTCTGTGTTTTTTTTTCTGGTGATTTCCACGTTATCTTATAAATAATTTTGCGACGAAAATAGGTACTCATAACCCCTCCGTGTTTTGAAGCAGTCAGGTTGCCTAGTCGCATTCTGTTGTTGTTGGAGGAATCGTCTAGACTCTGTGGGCCAATGGAGGGTCTCAAAAGCTTTCCTTTCCTACTTCCTTACTGGATTCACCTAGGAACTCATTCACAACCTACGAACATATATTGATTCTATGTCTTCGTAGAAACTGTCTTTTTCCTTATTGCCTTTTCTTCTGTAAGTGTATCATATGGGACAACTGTTCTTTCAAAAGTGGACAACAGTAGGAATTAATTGAGGTATGCCAAGGCTAACAGCGTGTAAATTTTAGGCAACAGGTACTCCGTGGGTACCATAACTTTTTCGTATTTCTATACTTACATTTTTTACATAAAAGTAACTACACTATTGCAATCAGGAGAATAATAATGAAGTTTAAAGCCAAACAGCTGCAGTAAAATTTTGAGAATATCTGGAATATATTGACTGCAGATTATTGTGTACTTAATAGATTCTATCATTTACTGTGTAATCTCTTTTGTTTTTATATACTTCCTTTATTTTAAAATAAATCAGCAGGATAAATTTGTAGGTTTTGGCTCAACTTTTTTTAAATTTTTGATTTTTTATTCTGTAAAAAAGTTATTGTACTTTTAAAAAATTTAGCCTGAGCCCACAATTTTATCCTACTTTCCCAAATTTGTATTTCTGGCTCACTTTTTTCATTTAAAAATTCTAAAAAATATAAATTTTTCTGTAAAATGTGCATAAAATTTTGAGAGAAAAATGAGAAGGATGTTTTTCCTCAATTCCCTTTTTCATGTAGGTAAATTAGCACAGTGCTATGCATTCAAATACCCAGTTCCAACCACTTCTTAAGAAAAATGAATTTTGCTACGACTTTTGCATTTCTAATTCTAACTACTTTTACACAAATCTGATCAAAAAATTTTCTATCTAACTGGAAGTTGAAAACAAAATGTGTACTACAAATAAAGAGAAATATTCTATTACAGATCTTCTTGGAAATAAAACAGAGCCAACTAATGAAAGATTTGGTTTGTTGTTGCGTAAAGGTAATTTAAATAATAATAATAATAATAATTTTACAAATATTGGAGATTTTATATATACAAAAGGAGAAAAAGTATAGGACAATTTACTCCAATTACAGGGTCATTTTGCAACAACATTACGATTGTAAAAAAACAGATTTTACAGATTGTGAAGGAAGAATGAAAAATAGACAGTTTCTTGTAAAAGAAGCTTGAAAGTTTTAACAGTTTGAGATCTCGATTTTGTAAATTTAATTTGGCAAAACATGGAGTTAAAGCAAAACTTTCTTATTTATTAGATTCCAATACACAAACAATAAAAAGTGTTAGACAAATTATTAGAAAATTATGAAACAAAAATATAAGATCCGCATTGCTAGTCCTTACAAAGCAGAATTAGGTGATGTTAAATTAGATACAATTTTAACAGAATTAACAGAAACTTTAGAAGAATTTGAAAAGGACTATTATTATTTACCAGATTTAGACGAAACTTAAGATTTACAGCCATTTTTAATAAAGAAAAAATGTGCAAACGTATGACTAATAATTGTGATTTTCTTATTCAAGGAGAGTATAAAAAAGATTGTAATGTAATAGTAAACAACGATAATTCTTTAGGAAAAAATTGTTTAACAAGGGTGAATTCTAATTAAAGATTTAAAAATTTAGAATATCGTGCACATATATTTCCTCTGAGCATATCCACGAATAATAACTAAGCATTTAGGCAACAGTCCCGTACCAACCTAGCCAGCACGGTTACAGATGTAGCAACGTACCTCTGAGCTAAAGAACAAGCAAAGAAACGCTTTCAGCATGAGAAACGGTTCCCATTAACTGTAAAAATTTGTAAGCGTTGCTGTGCACAATTACTGTGCCCATTAAATACGGGGTGAATCAAAAAGGACTTCACAATTTTGGATTTGTTGATGTAATTTACAGGATCGGTAGATGCGGCAGTTTGTAGAAAACAACCTCAAGTTTGATTCACGTAGTGCGTCAGTACCCCACTCCACCACCAAAAGCGACAACGTAGTGTACAGTTTAAATGGCTACTTTATCTAAAAAGAGCGTGCTCTTATGTGTTTTGGTTTCATGGAACGAACTCTGTAACGAGTGCTCGGTGTAAGTTTCGAACCGAATACGCTACAGAACCTCCAAGCTTGTCTACAATTTTCTCTTGGCACAAGAACTTTGCTGAGATAGGCTGTTCATGATAAATCACTAGGTCGCCCTCGTGTTGATGATTGTCGAACTGGTTAGGGAGAGCTTCGCCCGCAGTCCACAAAAATCAACGTAACGTTCATCTTGCAAAACTGACATTCAGCAAATGACTGTTTGGCGAGTATAGCGTAGACATTTATACTTGAAACCATACAGGTTCACAATGGCACTGCACATTAGTTATGCAGGTAGGTTTGCCCGTTTGGAAGTCTGTGCGGAAATGTTGCATATGATAGAGGACGACGAGACGTTGTTCAACACAATAATCTTCAGCGTTGAGTCAACGTTTCATATCAATGGTACGGTGAAAACTCACAACTGTAGAATATGCGGTAACGAAAATCGACGTACAACCCTGAAACACATCCGTGACAGCTCCGAAGTTAATGTGTTTTGTGCCTTCAGCAAACTGAAAGTGTACGGCCCTTTCTTCTTCACGGAGAAAAATGCCACTGGTATTGCGTATATGGATATGCTTGAAAACTTTTTAATTTCACAGATCGATGAAGATGACCGTTATGGGATGGTTTGTAACCAGAAAGACGGTGGGCCACCTGATTTCCGAAAGGGTGTTCGAGGTTTCCTCGATAATTGCTCGGTGGATTGACAGTGAAGTGCCAATAGTATGGTGACCTCGCTTCCGAGATTTGAGACTACTGGATTTCTTTCTCTGGGGTTTCATTAAGGACTGTGTGTATGTTCCTCCTGTAGCCGACCTGAAAAATCGAATCTACGCTGCCGTTGCACAAATTACGGCCGATATGCCGCAACTGTGGGATGATGATGATGTTTGGTTTGGGAGGCGCAGAACTGCGCGTTATCAGAGCCCGTACAAATTCCCAACCTTTGCTCAGCCGAATCTCGCCATTTTCATGAATAAGGATGAAATGATGAGGACAACACAAACACCCAGTCATCTCGAGGCAGGTGAAAATCCCTGACCCCGCCGGGAATCAAACCCGGGACGCCCTGCTCGGGTAGTGAGAACGCGACCGCGAGACCACGAGCTGCGGACTGTGGGAAGAAACGGATTACCGGTGAGATGTTTGCCATACCACAAATGGTAGTCACATCGAAGGGAAATGACATTTGACACCTTTATGTGAAACGTGAGGTTGTTTGCTGTAAAATAACACATCTACCGACCCGGCTCTGCAAGTTATCTTACTAAATTTCTACAGCATTCCAAAGTTGTAAAGTGCTTTTTGGCTTACCCTGTACTTCTTCCAAGCATATCCACGAATAATAACTGAGCATTTAGGCAACAGCCTTGCATCAACATAGCCAGCCCGGTTACACAGTAGCAGCAAGCTTTTGAATGTAGGAGCGAGCAAACAAACGCTTGCAGCGTGAAAAACGATTCCCATTAACTCTGAAAATTTGTAATTGTCGCTGCGTGCAGAATTGCCCCTGAGCGTTAAATATGAGTCAGGGAAACGGCCGCGCAGGTTATGTTGATCGTAAAGTGTGCAGTGTATACACGCGCCCCACTGCTCGCACCCCACTACTCTATGCTATGCCATATTCTACGCCATAGTGTGCTGTGCTGTTGCACTGCAGCCACGACCCAGAGTTCGCCGCCGTGCTAATGGGTTGCGCATCCGCCGGCTCATGCCGCGCTGTATCGTCCCGTATCGACTATCGGCGCCTGTCAGATAACGGCGGCGACGTCAGCGTTGACGTGGCGCGCTGCGCCGCTGCAGAGGACGCCGCGCAGACAGAGTATAAGTACCATACCAGCGCGCAGCCGGCGGCAGCCATACCGCGCCGTGTTCAGCAGGGAGGTGGGGAAACGTGGCCAGGAAGCTAGAATTCCTGTGAGCACAGGCCTGTCTGCACAGACAATGTTGACCCCCTCGCGTTTAGCTAATGCCGTTACTTCGGTTACAGTCCTAACCCCCGGTGCACATTTCCCTCACCGCCACACCACGCTGTCTGAGCCTGAGAAAGGGGAGGAGGGGAAACCAAACGTGCCGCATTTAAATGGCAGCGCAACAGTATTCGATACCACTTGGTTTTATATTTCACATTTCTCAATGACATAGACGGAAAACAAAACAAATATTTAATTTTATTTAATTCTTATTGGCGCGCTGAAGACATAATGTAATTTTTGTCTGGCACAAACTGTCGTTACACAGACAGACGGAGACAATTTCGCAGAGTTTTGCACTAAAATTGCCACTTAACTGTGACTTATTTACTTTCATAATCGAAAAAAGGTCTTAGACACAAATATACAGGGTGTTACAAAAAGGTACGGCCAAACTTTCAGGAAACATTCCTCACACACAAATAAAGAAAAGATGTTATGTGGACGTGTGTCCGGAAACGCTTACTTTCCATGTTAGAGCTCATTTTAGTTTCGTCAGTATGTACTGTACTTCCTCGATTCTGATGATCAAATTGTAAATTTTCACAATCAACATGTGTGGGCTGAGGAGAATCCGCACACAATTGTGCAATCACGTCATCAGCACAGATTTTCTGTGAACGTTTGGGCAGGAATTGTTGGTGATGTTTTGATTGGGCCTGATGTTCTTCCACCTACGCTCAATGGAGCACGTTATCTTGATTTCATACGGGATACTCGACCTGTGCTGCTAGAACATGTGCCCTTACAAGTACGACACAACATGTGGTTCATGCACTATGGAGCTCCTGCACATTTCAGTCGAAGTGTTCGTAAGCTTCTCAACAACAGATTCGGTGACCGATGGATTGGTAGAGGCGGACCAATACCATGGCCTCCACGCTCTCCTGACCTCAACCCCCTTGACTTTCATTTATGGGGGCATTTGAAAGCTAATGTCTACGCAACCCCGGTACCAAATGTAGAGACTCTTCGTGCTCATATTGTGGACGGCTGTGATACAATACGCCGTTCTCTAGGGCTGCATCAGCGTATCAGGGATTCCATGCGACGGAGGGTGGATGCATGTATCCTCGCTAACGGAAGACATTTTGAACATTTCCTGTAACAAAGTGTTTGAAGTCACGCTGGTACGTTCTGTTGCTGTGTGTTTCCATTCCATGATTAATGTGATCTGAAGAGAAGTAATAAAATGAGCTCTAACATGGAAGGTAAACTTTTCCGGACACATGTCCACATGACATATTTTCTTTCTTTGTGTGTGAGGAATGTTTCCTGAAAGTTTGGCTGTACCTTTTTGTAACACCCTGTATCTATCGAAATATTGTTGCACATTTGAAATCTCATTGTAGAGTCTTGGCAACTCAACCTGAGGAAAGCGGTTTTAACGTAAAAAGATTTCCCACAAAAATTGGAAGTATCCTGTATGACAGTCAGTTACGTCTGAACATGCATCTACATCTACATCTACATGGATACTACACAAATCACAATTAAGACACTGGCAGAGGGTTTATCAAATCACGTGCACAACACTTTTCTATTGTTCCAGTCTCGAACAGCGCACAGACAGAGCTCTGGTTTTCCTTATTTTATTAATATGATCGTTCCTCCCTATCTAGGTCGGTGTCAAAACAGTATTTTCGCATTCAGAGGAGAAAGTTGGTGGTTGAAATTTCGTGGGAAGATTCCTTCACAGTCCGAAGCGCGTGCTCTTGCGGTAGCGTTCTCGCTTCCCGCGCAGGGGGTCTCGGGTTCGATTCCTGGCGGGGCAGGGAATTTCTCTGCCTCGAGATGACTGGGTGTTGTGTTGTCTTCATCATTCATCTCCCTTACGGTCGGAGGACGGCAATGGCAAACCAGCTCCGCTACGACATTGCCTAGCCGGCGGTGCGCGTCTCCTGATTCGTTCCCTACGTTCCTCTGAGTATGGGATCTCATCATTATCATTCCTCCACAGCGAAAAATGCTTTCGTTTTAATGATGTCCACCGCAAAATCCTGTTTCTTGACAGTGACGCTCTCCCCCTTATTTCGTGATAATATAAAACGTGCTGCTCTTCTTTGAACTTCCTCGATGTACTCTGATAATCTTATCTGGGAAGGATCCTGGGCCTCGCAGCAGTACCCCAAAAGAGGACGGACGAGCGTAGTGTACGCAGACTCTTTAGTAGATCTGTTACATTTTCTAAGTGTTCTGTCAATAAAACGCAGTCTTTCGTTCGTCTTCCTCAAACATTTCCTATGTGTTCTTTGCAATTTAAGTTGGTCGTAATTGTAAGTTCAGGTATTTAGTTCAATTTACGGCATTTAGATTTGACTCATTCATTTATCGTGTAACCGAAGATGAACTATTCCCTTTTAGCATTCATGTGGATGACCTCACACTTTTCATTGTTTAGGTCATATGCCAAATTTCGCGCCATGCTATACCTTTTCTAAGTCGTTTTGTAATTTGTTTTGGTCCTATGGTGACTTTACTAGACGATAAACTACAGTATCATCTTCAAAGAACCTAAGAGAGCTGTTCAGATTGTCTCCTAAGCCGTTTGTGTGGATAAGAAACAGCAGAGACCCTATAACTCTACCTTGATGAACGCCAGAAAGCACTTCTGTTTTACTCGATGACTTTATGTCAGTTACTACGAACTGTGAACTCAATACTTGGCTTCTTGTTTCAAACTTTAGACGATATTCTATAAGCATGCAATTTCACTACAAGTCGATTGTGTGGTACAATGTCAAAAGCCTTCTGGATATCTACAAATGCAGAATCAATTTGAAATCCCTTGGCAATAGCACTCAACTCTTCGTGCGTTTCACAAGAAAGATGTTTTCTAAATCTGCGTTGACTGTGTGTCAACAGACTGCTATCTTCGACGTAATTGATAATGTTCGAACACAATGTTGTTGTTGTTGTTGTTGTCTTCGGTCCAAAGACTGGTTTGATACAGCTCTCCATGCTACTCTATCCTGCACAGTCTTCTTCACCTCGGACTACCAACTGCAATACATACTCCTGAATCTGCTTAACGTATTCATCTCTTGGCCTCCATCTACAACTTCTACCCACCATGCTTCACTCCAGTGCTGAAATGGTCAGCCCTTGATGAGTCAAAATGTGTCCTGCCAACCGATACCCTCTTCTAGTCAGGTGGTGCCACAAATTTCTCTGCTCCGCAGTCCTATTCAGTACCTCCTCATTAGTTAAGTGCTCTACCCACCTAACCCTCAGCATTCTTGTGTAACACATTTCGAAACCTTCTATTATATTCTTGTCTAAACTGTTTATCGACAATGTTTTACTTCGATACATGGCTACACTGCATACAAATACTTTCAGAAAGTACTTCCAGTCACATAAATCTATACTCGATGTTGACAGATTAGTCTTCTACTATTTTAGGTGTCTCATTTCCTAATGTAATCCCCACAGCATAACCTGATTTAATTCTACTGCATTCCATTATCCTTGTTTTGATTTTGTTTATGTTAATGTTATATCCTCCTTTCGAGGCACTGTCCATTCCGTTCAACTGCTCTTCCAAGTCCTTTGTTACCTCTGACAGAATTACAATGTCATCGACAAACCTCAAGGTTTTTATATATTCTCCCTCGACTTTAATTCCTACTCCAAATTCTTCTTTTGTTTCCTTTACTGCTTGTTCAACGTAAAGATTGAATAACATCGGGGATAGGCTAAAACCCTGTCTCACTCCCTTCTCAACCATTGGTTTCCTTTCGTGCCTTCGACTCTTACAACTACCATCTGGCTTCTGTAGAAATTGTAAAAAGGATTTTGCTCCCTGTAGTTTACCCCTGTAACCTTTAAAATTTGAAAGAGAGTATTCCAATCAACATTGTCTTAAGCTTTCATTAAGTCTACAAATGCTATAAACGTATGTTTGCCTTTCCTTTACCTATCTTCTATGAGTAGTCATAGTGTCAGTACCGCCTCGCGTGTTCCTACATTTCTCCGGAATCCAAACTCACCTTCCCCGAGGTCGGCGTCTACCAGTTTTTCCATTCCTCTGTAAAGAATTCGTGTCAATATTATGCAGCGGTGACTTAGTAAACTGATAGTTCGGTCATTTTCACACCTGTCAGCAACTGCTTTCTTCGGAATTGGTATTATTATATTCTTCTTGAAGTTTGAGGGTATTTCTCGTCTCATACTACTTGCTCACCAGATGGAAGAGTTTTGTCATGCTTGGCTCTCTCATGCTATCAGTAGCTTTAGCGGAATATTGTCTGCTCCTGGGGCATCATTTCGACTTAAGTCTCTCAGTGCTTTCTCAGATTCTTCAAGCAGTATCATATCTCCCTTCTCATCTTCATCTACGTCATCTTCAATTTTCATAATATCGCCCACAAGTATATTTTTCTTATATAGAATCTCTATGCACTCCTCCGACCTATCTACTGTCCCTTCTTTGCTTAGTACTAGTTTTCTATCTGTGTTATTGATATTCTCGGCCGGCCGCAGTGGTCTAGTGGTTCTAGGCGCGCCGTCCGGAACCGCGGGACTGCTACGGTCGCAGGTTCGAATCCTACCTCGGGCATGGATGTGTGTGATGTCCTTAGGTTAGTTAGGTTTAAGTAGTTCTAAGTTCTAGGGGACTGATGACCACAGAAGTTTAGTCCCATAGCGCTCAGAGCCATTTGAACCATTTTTTGAACCATTGATATTCTCAAAAGGTCTCTTTTAATTTTCCTGTAGGCAGCATCTATCTTACCCATAGTGATATATGCTTCTACATCCCTACACTTGTCCTCTAGTCGTTCATGCTTAGCCGTTTTGCACTTCCGATTTCTTTATTTTGTAGACGTTTGTATTCCCTTTCGGCTGCTTCATTTATTAAATTTTACTTTTTCTCCTTTCATCAGTTACGTTCAACATCTCTTCTCTTACCCAAGGATTTCTTCTACCCTCGTCTTTTCACCAACTTGATCTGTGAAGTTTGGAAGGAGACGAGGTACTGGCAATATGAAGCTGTGAGGACCGGTCGTGAATCGTGCTTGCGTAACTCAGTTGGTCATTCGCTGCTCGGCCGCCGAGCCGGACGGACGTGTGGCGGCAGCGCTAGGAAAGCTGGCATAAACAGCGGCTGTGTGGTTGATACGAAGGTCAGTAGAGCGCTTTGTTTACTTTGCATCTTTCAGTGATTTAAAATGACAAAATGAACGAAATTAACTGTGAAAGAAGATATACGGTTAGATCCACTTTTGACTGGACCTGCAAAAGACCAAAGGCTTTTGAGATCAAAAGGTGGCTTTCAGAAACAGTTAAGATCACAGGAGACGAAATTATTGGCGTTCATCTTTCTTTTGTTTCCAATTCTGTCTTTTTGCAATTGATTTCCTCTGATTTGTGCTCCTCGATAGTTGACAAGTGTGGTGGCAAAATGAAATTTAATCGTGCAGACGGAACCGTTAGTGACGTTCTTGTTTCCCATGCTGGGCTAAGCATTCAAACAGTGAGAGTTTTCGAACTGCCTTTCGAGGTCCCTGCCGGAGCAATCATTGCTGCTCTTCAGCCCTATGGTAGGGTTATATCTAATATTGCAGAAAAATGGTCGGAGCAGTATATGTTTCCGGTTTTGAATGGAGTTAGACAGATTAAGATTGAGCTCTTACGACATATCCCTTCTTACTTGAATATTTGTGGCCATCGCGCTCTCATAATTTATGATGGGCAGCCACGGACTTGTGCGTTATGTAACGCCACAGGGCACGTCAGAAGTGAGTGCAGTAGAAGGCGTGTTCCTCAGTTACCGACTAACGAGGCGGCTGTCCCAGGACAAGTTGTTAGCAAGCAAGTGACGTACGCTGCCGCGGCAGCTAGCCGGGACTCCTGTCAACAGAATACGGCCGAGCAGGCGGGACCATCCGACGCGCGCACGGAAACGGGAAGCACCGCGGAGTTGACTAACGATGACAATCAGAATCTGGCCAGTAATGACGTCACTGAGGGCCCACCGCGCTTGCCCTCTGGGTCTGACAACTCTTCTAACGAGCGACAAGCTTCATCGATAATACCTGATGTAGACATGGTAGAGTACGAAGCGGTAGTTACACACGAAACGGCCAACATCCCAGAGGGGACTACAGTGGATGGACATAAAGAGGAAGTGATGCAACAAATAACTGACAACCACACAGATGACACCACAGCCAGGTTCAGGGAACATCAAAGGAAAAGGGGGGGGGGGTGCAAGAAGACGAACCAATGACACCACCCATCTCACGTGTCGTAGAAACAGCAGCAACGGCCGACTCCGAAAATAACGGAGCACAAAAATCTTCCGCCACGAAGGCGGGACAGGTGACTTCTCCTCGACCTTCGGTGGAGTCGCCAGGAAGTTCACCAAAGGTTTCACCGAAATCATCAAAAAGTAAGAAGAGACGAAGAGCACATCAAGCTGCAGAGAACTTGGCCCCTCCTTTAAGAGAGCGGCTGAGGAAGATACAGGAGACCGAAAAGAAGGACGAAGATACACAAAAGGAAGCGGTCGGCGAGTCTTCGGATCGGAACAAGAAACAAGAACGGGCTGACACGCCACACGGAACATTTGAACCCTTGCATGACAATACATCAGATATGGACAATGAAACCCGACTTGGACAAGGACATGGACACGACATCACCGAGCCACAATTTAACTGGGCGGACAAAAAAAAGGATCAGACCGATGCAATAGGGGCGGAAGGGGCTTTTGAGGAATAATTTTTTTATTAAAAACTGTCACACCGAACTCTAAGAAGAAAGAAGAAAAAAAAGAAAAAAGAAGGAAAACAGACAATGGAATAAAAGTAAAATAAAATAACACTATATATATCTAACTCGAAGTTATTGTAAGCGGCTCCAATACCGTGTCCTCTGTTTACTGTCTTGTAGCGTCTCACAGTGGAACATACATATAACGTGACCACCTTAAACATAAACAAAATTCAGAGTCAAGCAAAGGTAGCTGCACTGAAGGACTTTCTGTATCAGTCAGATACAGATATCGCCTTCCTGCAGGAAGTTAATGTCAAAGAATTGTCTGTTTCAGGGTACAAAGAGGTGATGAATGTGGCTCCAGAAAACGCGTGTGGAACAGCCATCCTTGCTAAAGAAGGAATCGAGATGACAAACGTGTGCCTTTTAGAGTCGGGGAGGGGAATTAGCTGCAAAATTTTTAACACTACTTTTATAAACCTATACGCACCTTCAGGCAACAATGCGAGACGAGAGAGGGCAGCCTTTTTTAAAAGTGACATTTTATTTCTACTCCAAGAAAACCCTGCAGAAAATGTCATTGGTGGAGATTTTAATTGCGTTTTAAATAAAATGGTTCAGCGACCAAATTTTAACTTCTCCCAAGAACTGCAGGCGTTGGTCACCAACATGAAGTGGTTTGACGCGTGGGAAATAAAATATCCGACGCTGGTTCGCTTCACATATATCACTGGTGCTACACAGAGTAGAATCGACAGAATATAGGTCACCCCCACTTTAGCCACCAAAGTCAGTAGTATCGAGGTGATACCAGCCGCCTTCTCTGACCACCTCAGAGTGAGGTGCAGCATCAAATTAACCAGGCAAAAGACATATTGGGGTCGCCCACTATGGAAATTAAATATCAATACCCTCTCTGAAAACGCCCTAGATTTAAAGATGCAAGAAACTTGGCAGTCTATTTTAAGGATGTGTACTAAATTAGAACAACTATTGAATGGTGGACTATGGCCGCTAAGAAAAAGATAAGAGCAGCGCTGGTATTTTAAGCCAAAGAAAGGGCAATGTGGTCAAGACACACAATAGAGTTTTACTACTCTTGCTTAAGAGACCTTTACGACCAACCAATGTCTCAAGACGTCTTTATCAATATTAAAAACGTTAAAGCCAAAATGATAAGTATCAAGAGGGTACATTTGGAGGGATTACAAATCAAATCACAAACTAGAACGACAGTGGATGCAGAAAAAACCTCCATCTTCCACTTGATACAACACACAAAAAACAGAAGAAGAAATTTTATTGCCAGCCTCAGAACGGAAGATAACAAATGGTTCAAATGGCTCTGAGCACTATGGGGCGCAACTGCTGTGGTCATAAGTCCCCTATAACTTAGAACTACTTAAACCCAACTAACCTAAGGACATCACACACATCCATGCCCGAGGCAGGAGTCGAACCTGCGACCGTAGCGGTCGTGCGGTTCCAGACTGTAGTGCCTTTAACCGCTCGGCGGAAGATAACAGAGTCCTGACAGAACAAAGGGATATCTTAAATGAAGCACATAGATTTTTTCAGCAGTTATATTCTGGAAATGCTACTGACAACAACTCAGTACAAGAGTTTTTACAGAACTCCGGAATAGAGGCAGTTGTTACAGAGGAAGAGAACAGAGGTTTAATGTTAGAAATTACGAATGACGAGGTTTTTGATATACTCAAATCTTCACCTTCACGTTAAGTCTCCAGGCCCAGACGGCCTGCCTGTGGAGTTTTATAGGGCCTTTTGGTACCTAATAGGTTCCCAATTCACGGAAGTAGTTAATGACGTCTTGAGGGGAGAGGAAATTCCTGCTGCTTTCAAGGAAAGTGTAACTGTACAACTTCCAAAGGGAAGGAGTACGGACACGAAAGATATTACTAAAATGAGGCCGATCAGTCTAATGAACTCAAATTACAAAGTAGTTGCACGTGTAATTAAAGAACGAATGGGACCGATTTTAGAAAAAGTCATTGGATACCACCAGACGCGTCTCCCTCGACGTACCATTTTTAAGACTGTATGTGAATATCGAGACATTATTTCTATATTATCATCGTCAGCTAATGGAGGCATTGCCTTCATTGATTTTCCTAAGGCGTTTGACAGAGTCAACTACGGATATCTGTCCAGAACCTTGAAACACATAGGTTTCAATGATGGCAACTTATCGGTTTTAATGAACATCATCAGAGGCATACGAACCAAAATCTCGATCAATGGACAATATACTAATGAAGTATTGATATGTAGTGGAGTTCCTCAGGGAAGTCCCCTGTCCATATTGTTTTATGTGGTTTCTCTGGAACCCCTTTTACGGCTTTTGAACACAACCTTAGAAGACATAACAATAGCTGGGCTGAACACGGTTACAAATGCATACGCTGACGATGTGGGAGCTCCAGTAAGGAGCGATGATGACTGTGCCCAGCTAACAGACAAGTTATTGCTTTATAGCAGGGCAACCGGTGCGAGGATAAATGAAACGAAAAGTTCCTTTTTAAATTTACAGGGTATTGACAATGCGCAGCTACCGTGGGCAAACAGGGTGGAGCGTCACACTGCTTTGGGCATAACTTTTACAGTTGCCCATTAAGAACAACGGCTGCTAATTGGAAACAGGTGTTGGGAAAAATCAGAGGCAGCTTAATACTACATGAAACGAGAGACTTAAATATCAAGCAAAGAATTAAACTAATAAACTGTGCAGTTCTTTCGAAAGCTGCATATGTCGCTCAGATTTTACCAACACCTCCAGACATAGTGAAATCTATAATGAGCACAATCTGTCGATACGTATGGAAAGGCCGTATTTTTATAGTAGCAGTAGGAACGACTACATCGAGACCCGAAAACGGAGGCCTAGGGCTGACAGACCTTCGGAGGAAAAACACTACCCTCTTCATTAAAAGAACGCTAAAACTTATAGAGACACAGCCGAACAGCATAACTGCCGCTCTATTTGACCTTCTCAAACCCGGAAGCATGCAGCCGCTAGTATATGTTCACAACATCAATTACAACCTAAAGCATATTAAGGATTTTTGTGTAGAATTAAGCTACTTGACATGCATTTTAACAGACAAAAATAAGAGGACAAGTAAAATATATAGTAGAGAAGTTAAAATCACGTGAAAACCAAAATAAAATGGAGATGAAGTATCCCAACAAAAACTGGAAAAAAATATGGACTAATATAAATAACAAAACTCTGACAACGGAAGTGCAAGCGTCATGGTACAGAGTTGTCAACAACATTATTAGTACCAATGAAAAACTGTATTCAATAGGACTACAAGCAACCAATGTGTGTCAAAAATGTCACACTTAGGACTCCTTAAAGCATCGCTTCATCTGTAATGGATACAAGAATATTTGGAATGACATTGTATTGCAAGTCGCTTTTCTTAAACGGACCGATGGAAGAGAAATTACGCTAAACGATATACTCTTCCCAGAAGAAATTTCCTTTACACCACAAAAAAACAATGTCATCTTGTGGCTATTCGGAAATTTTGTCAATTATGTTGTTAACAACAAAGTCAATGTCAATCTACAAGAATATCGAGAATGTGTGAAAGACGAATACTTCAAAATATACCGGAACAAAGACCATAAAAAGAAGTTCGGAAATATGATGCAAATTTTGTTTCAGAAACAAGGCATCGGTTAATACCTAAATAATATGAAATCGACAGAACAAGACAGACTGCCAAAGTAGGGGATTGCTGTTGAGGGTGAAGTACGGTGGGGACTTCGTGTGCCCTGGGACCGATACGGTAGCCGTGAAGGCCTCAACAGAATCTCGAAAAAGCATCTTTCCCAAGAAGTAACAGGAGTCACGTCATAGCACAAGAATAGTAGGGAAAAAATATTCTCATGCAATAAACGTGCATCACTGAAGAAGTTTAATTTCCTCTCTTAATTTTTACTTTTGCTTCTCTCTCATTTTTGTTTAAATTCTAATGGAAGAATATTTTGCGTTCCGTTAATGCAGTAAATGGTATTATAGAGAGAGTTATTTTCACCGTAATCAATTCAGATTACAGTTTACAATTTTCTAACATTGTCTTGAAGATGAAATTCAGTGAAGTAGTCACTGGATGTCAAATGAGTACAAAGGAAATAGTGGTACGGTATGAGGGTGCTTTTTATATTTAGGTGTGGTCCCGTTACTACGCTTAAGATAACGCTAAAAGCTCAAGGGTGGTAACCCATAGTACAGTACTGAGAAGTGCATGTAGTAGAGAGTCGTTGTGGAGACGATGATTGTTCATTATAATGTGACATTCTAACCTGTCATAAAGCAGCATCTTACAACCAATCGTCTGCGGACTAAAACGCTGCAGAAATTGACTAGGTTTCCCAGAGGACTGACATGAAACCGTTGTAATGCTCCTGGTATTAGTTAGAACGATAACTTCACCCCAGATTCCATCGTCTAAGCTTGTCACCTTCTCTGGAATGTAATGGTCAATTTCATTACGTAGATACTGAGAAAACTATACAGGTACAAAATGATTTTCAATATTTGAGGGTGGAATATGAAAGGAGCAAAAGAGGCTTCTTAAAAAACTTGAGAGGGTGTCTGACGAGGAAATGGTAACTCAAATTCAGCATCAAATTTCGAGTCATTCCGTATTACTACAGAGATTGTCACCAACTAAGGAAAAAGCGAAGCGAACAGTCAAGAAGGCTGGTGGTTGTTTTTAGTACAGTTATGAAGGATTATCTGGTGTTGATTAGAATGCTTTCGTATCCATCAAAAAGATTTATCTACTTAGAATTTCAGTAAATGACACTCATCGTCACACTTGCTTAGCGCAGTTTGATTTTCCACGCCCATCACCACGGCCTGGCAATCGTAAGATTGAATTTGAGTGTGGTTACCTTGGGAGGTAACTGCAATGCAGATGTATGCCTTAGAGGACAATTGCGATTAATACGACGAATTTCGATGTTTATTTTCTACATACTGGTCTCAGGAAGCACAAGACAGAGTAATGCATGGTACACTAATGATGAAAATCATTTTCAGTCTGGCTTTAAAACTCCCGTTTGGTTCCTTGACAGTGCAGAGTCAGGAAATTAGTTTTTCCAAACTTCCTACAGTCCTGCTGAACGAACTTGTATTTGGATTATGATATTTCCCTCAGAGCTCCACCAAATCATTGTGTTCGGCGTAAAGGTAATCTCTAAAGAGTTCCAAGGTTTTCTACAAGAGGTATGGTCGTGGTGTAGAGGACAGTGCTGGCCGGAATGATAATGTTTTCTCCGCTTCAACTGAGGTCACCATGAAACGCAAAGTATCCTTTCAGATGAAACAACTCGCTTTTGGGTCGACATAGCGTTGACGGTTGAAGTGGTTGCGTGGAGGAACTTCCAGACAGAAATAAGGAGGATAATTTTAACAGTGATAGAAGTCACTCAAAAGTCTGGGATATTTGGCAGCTGTAAACATCATTTGCTGTTACACTGTGGTGTAAATGATATTTTTATGTTTTAGTTAACAGTTTTCTCTTCTGTGCAACAAAATAACGAATAGAATGAGGGTTCGCAGCAGAGCTTTTGTAAAGTTTGGAAGGTAGGAGACGAGATACTGGTAGAAGTAAAGCTGTGAGGACCGGCCGTGAGTCGTGCTTCGGTAGCTGAGATGGTGGAGCCCTTGCCCACGAAAGGCAAAGGTCCCGAGTCTCGATCGGGTACACAGTTTTAATCTGCCAGGAAGTTTCAAAATAACGAATGTATATTCTTTTAAAGAGTATTTTGTGTGCCATGATTCATGAGATGAGATCTTCTTGTGCTATTACTTTTTAGGCAACTATGTGTGGCATTACATTGAGTCATGTTTTTGGTATGAGAATGTGGATGGATTATCGTAGAATATTTCTTTGTATGCCACATTTAATTAGTCTTTCTTATGATGCTGATTTTGAATGTAATGTTATGGAAGCTACAGTCTGTGCAAAACAATTGCAACGACTGAAAACAAATAAATGTACACATGCAATGTTACAAAGCACACAAAATATCACGTCATTCAATAGATGCAGTACCATCATCACAACCTCCGTAACGTGATTTGATAAGCGAATTTCAACGAAATCAATTTTTATCTCCAGATAGCGTCAACCGAAGTTATACATCTGTAGTCTGCAACCACTTAAGTAACCTATGAGAGTCACTACACCTGCAATCTCTGTGTGAAAAAAATTCTGTGTCGGTATTCATGAATATCTGTTGTGAACAAACAAAGTGTTGGAAAATGGGCTTCAAAATCCAGTCCCACAACTTGCTGAAAGATGAAACTTGGAAGAGTGACACGTGTCGCAATGCTCATTCACTGTCCATAAAAATTATGCTTAATTGTGTACACTGTAAACAAAACATTACGGCCACTGTCTCAACAGTGTGTTGGCCCACACTGGAACGCAGTACAACCGCTGCTCTGACGGCACCGATTCGACAGCCCTCCAAGGGTATGTGGTATGAGATGTCCATGCTCAGGTCACAGAATTCCCATACATTATGCTCCATGTCTGAATGTGTGGAGTTCACAGCCGATAACATCGATATGTTTCTCATCCGTATCACAGCAAAAAAATTTGTTGGCCAATACATCAATATGACAACAAAAATATGGGGTTATGACACAGACAGGTACCCTGCTGAAAGATGGCAACTCTATCGGAGAGACATAATATTCACGTAGTTCACAGCTGCTTTGATGCTTTTGATTACTACCGTAAATCTCATGAGTCCTCAGACGAATGTTCCCTCAGAGGATAATACTAAACTAGGGGCTTACGTCCCTGGGGCAGTGCATGGTTTTGGCATCCATTTACTTGAATGATGGAGTATCCAGACATGACTTTAGAGCGAGTATAACAATAAAAATAATGAACGTGATTCATCCGATGAAGTGACACGATTCCACTGATCGTGAGGACAATCAAATGTTCAAATGTGTGTGAAATCTTATGGGACTTAACTGCTAAGGTCATCAGTCCCTAAGCTTACATACTACTTAACCTAAATTATGCTAAGGACAAACACACACACCCATGCCCGTGGGAGGCTTCGAACCTCGGCCGGGACCAGCCGCACAGTCCATGACTGCAGCGCCTTAGACCGTGAGGGCAATCTCAATCCTATTGCGTCCATTCCAACTTCAACCGATGGTGTCGTTGGATCAACATGGGAATACGTAAGGGTCATCTACTGCAGAGGTCCATGTTCAATAGCGTGTGATGAAAGGTATGCTCCGAAACGAGCCTTCACCAGTACTCTTCTGTGTCTTGAGCTTTCCAGTGCAGGATAGCCCTTGTACACATTATGTGATGATACCTACTCATGAGTCGTAAAAAATGACCAAAAATTAAAAAAAAATCTTGTTCTGTAGAAAAGAGCACTTCTTGCTAAATTACAAAAATCTGTAATTTATCTTTTTAATTTTCCGTTTGTTTGTAAATATAGTTTAAATTTAATTTTACACACTCATCTGTCAATTTAAAGTCCGTTAGAATATGTGATGTAGCCTTCTTTTCCTTCTTCTGGCTTACAGACTCGGATCGTAAACACAGATGTATTCTACAAGGCTCTTACTACCGGAACATAAGTACAGTTGCACCTAGAAGGCTGTGGCTTAGCTGCAACAAAAGATCTAGATACATTTGTTTAGTTCTTCCTTTCGGAATTTGAAACTCGAGTACTTCTTAGTTACTGCCAAGTTGTTCTATTTCAGTGTATGGTTTGCTGTGCTAGAAATGCCGAGACTGACGAACTTTAACACTAAACAGAGGTTTCGAGGCAGTCAGTTCAAGCAACGTCGAATAATAAGCTGCACATCATTTGGGATCAGTTGTCACTTACAGAAACAGGGTGTACAAGCATATAATACCGTCACAATTACACTGAGGTGGCAGAAGTCATGGGATTCTTCCTAATATCGTGCCGGACGTCCTTTTGCCTGGTGTAGTGCAGCAATTGGCGTGGCATGGACTCAACAAGGCGTTGGAAGTCCCCTCCAGAAATACTGAGCTATACAGCATCTATAGCCGCCCACAATTGTGCCAGTGTTGTCGGTGCAGGAACTTGTGGACCAACTGACTGTCAATTAACTCTTATAAATGTTGGATGGGATTCATGTCTGCAGATCTGGGTGGCCACAGCCAACAGAGAAGAACTGAAGCCCAGTGGCGTAGAGCACTCTCATCCAAAAACATTGCATCGCTATTCGCAATCGTTAGTCCATGAATGACTGAAAATGGTCTCCAAGTAGTCGAACATCCATAGCGGACAGTCCACTCCATGTGAACACAGAGCGTACCATTATGGAGTCTCCACCAGTTTGCAGAGTGCCTTGTCGACAACTTGGATCCATGGCTCCGTGAGGTCTGCGGCACACTCGAATCCTGTCATCAGCTGTTTTTCTTTTTTTTTTTTTGTCATCAGTCTACTGACTGGTTTGATGTGGCCCGCCTCGAATTCCTTTCCTGTGCTAACCTCTTCATCTCAGAGTAGCACTTGCAACCTACGTCCTCAATTATTTGCTTGACGTATTCCAATCTCTGTCTTCCTCTACAGTTTTTGCCCTCTACAGCTCCCTCTAGTACCATGGAAGTCATTCCCTCTTGTCTTAGCAGATATCCTATCATCCTGTCCCTTCTCCTTATCAGTGTTTTCCACATATTGCTTTCCTCTCCGATTCTGCGTAGAACCTCCTCATTCCTTACCTTATCAGTCCACCTAATTTTCAACGTTCGTCTATAGCACCACATCTCAAATGCTTCGATTCTCTTCTCTTCCGGTTTTCCCACAGTCCATGTTTCAATACCATACAATGCTGTACTCCAGACGTACATCCTCAGAAATTTCTTCCTCAAATTAAGGCCGGTATTTGATATTAGTAGACTTCTCTTGGCCAGCTGTTACAAACTGAAATCTGTCTCATCTAATGAGGTCACCGTTTCCCAGTCTTCTAGAGTCTTGCCGATGTGCTCACGGCCGGCTGGAGTGGACGACCGGTTCTAGGCGCTACAGTCTGGAGCTGCGCGACCGCTAGTGTCGCAGGTTCGAATCCTGCCTCGGGCATGGATGTGTGTGATGTCCTTAGGTTTAAGTAGTTCTAAGTTCTAGGGGACGGATGACCTCAGAAGCTAAGTCCCGTAGGGCTCAGAGCCATTTGAACAATTTTTTTTATGTGGTCACGTGCCTAGGAGAGGCGCTGCAGGCGATGTCGTGCTGCTGGCGAAGGCACTCGTGTCGATCGTCTGCTGCCACAGCCCATAACGCCAAATTCCGCCGCACTGTCCAAGCGCATACGTTCGTCTTACGCCCCACATTGATTTCTGCTGTTATTTCATGCAGTGTTGCTCAGCTTTAGCGTTGACATCTCTACGTAAACAGCGCTGCTGTCGGTCATTAGATAAATTCGGTCGGCCACTGCATTGTCCATGGTGAGAGGTAATGCCTGTAATTTGGTTTTCTCGGCACACACTTAACACTGTTGATCTCAGAATGTTGAATCCCCTAACAATTTGTGACATGGAATTTCTCACCCGCCTAGCTGCAACTACGATTTGCGATCAGAGGCCGTTTACTCCTGTCGTGCGGCAGTAACCACGTCGCACACCTTTCCGCATCTCCGCCAGTGCACTCACTGCCCATTTACACCTCTTGTACGCCACACTACCGCCCTCTGAATGTGTGCACACTGCAATCTCGTGCCTTCTGTCACCTCAGTCTATTCTTCTGTTTGAGTTCAGCAGAGGGGTGACAGCAGAGGACGCAGCCAGAAACATCTGGACCGTCTATAAAGGAATACAATCGGACAGAGATTGGCAAGGAAATCGTTTTCTAGTTTTAAGGAGTATGGTTCTGACATTAGGGATTCTCCACGTTCAAGAAGATCTTCAAGGTTTGATGAAGGTATTTTAAATGCATTAATCTTCAATGAACCACTACAGCATACTCGAAAAATCCCTTATGTGAGGAACTGCGATCATTGCAACCTCGTGTGACATTTGCAAATAAGTAACGTAAACGCAAAACAGTTATAAGCAGTGAAAGTTTTGACGAGGACGTTGTTAGGAGAATTGTTTACAAGTTTTATCTGACCGACACTCGGGTGGCTACAGTGGAAGGAATCAAACAGAAGTTGAGAAAAGCTGTAGACTTTCAAGGTAGTAATACTAGTGTAAGGTGGTTATTAAAGCAAAAATAAGGTATACTCATACTGCTAGAGAGAGAAAACATCACAGAAAAAAGAATTGCGTATTTGAAACGATAAATAGACTGAAGAGCAAAAGAAATTGCTTTACCTGCCTAATATCGTGCAGGGCCCCCGTGAGCTCGCAGAAGTGCCGCAACTCGACGTGGCACGGACTCGTATATTGTCTAAAGTAGTGCTGGAGGGATCAAGCACCATGAATCCTCCAGGGCTGTCCATAAATTCGTAAGAGTTCGAGGGGACGGATATCTCTCCTGAACAGCACGTTGCAAGACATCCCAGACATGCTCGATAATGTTCATGTATGGGAAGTTTGGTGGACAGACGACGTGTTTAAACTCAGATGAGTGCTCACGGAGGCACTGTGTAGCAATTGTGGACGTGTGGGGTGTCGCATTGTCCTGCTGGAGTTGCCAAGGTCCGTCGGAATGCACAATGGACACGAATGGATACAAGTAATCAGACAGGATGCTTACGTGTCACCTGTCAGAATCGTATCTAGACGTATCAGGGGTCCCACATCACCTCACCTACTCACGTCCAATTACAGATCCTCCACCAGCTTAAGCAGTCCCCTGCTGACATGCACGGTACATGGATTCATGAGGTTGTCTCCATACCAGTGCACGTCCATATGCTCGATACAATTTGAAACTAAACTCGTCCGACCAGGCAGCATATTTCCACTCATCAACAGTCTAATGTCGGTGTTAAATGGGCCAGGCGAGGCGTAAAGGTTTGTCTGGTACGGTCATCAAAGGTACACGAAAGCCCATATCGATGATGTTTCGCTGGATGCTTCACATTGTGTCACTTGCTGATGGCCCAGCATTGATATCTGCAACAATTTGCGGAAGGGTTCCACTTCTACCACGTTGAATACTTCTCTTCAGCCGTCGTTGGTCCCGTTCTTGCAGGGTATTTTTCCGGCTATAGCGATGTCGGAAGTTTGATGTTTTACCGGATTCCTGATATTCACGGTACACTCGTGAAATGATTCTACGGGAAAATCCCCACTTCATCGTTACCTCGGAGATGCTGTGTCCAATCGCTTGTGTGCCGACTGTAATACCACGTTCAAACTCACTCAAATCTTTATAACCTACTACTGTAGCAGCACTAACCGAACTAACAACTGCGCCAGACATCTGTCTTATGTAGGCGTTGGTGACCGGAGCGCCGTATTCTGCCCGCTTACATACTTGTGTATTTGAATGCGCGTTTGGCGCTTTGGCGCTTCAGTGTAGGATTTGGGGAGGAAAAGGAAGACATTGTGTACGTTAATGAAAGTTTCATTTTATCATCAAACATAATCGGGAAATCATGAACTAATAGGGGTCTGATGACCTCAGATGTTAAGTCCAATAGTGCTGAGAGCCAACCATAAACTAATAACACAACTCATGGTCTTCTCAAACCGGAATCGAGGGACAACCCCTAATAGTTGTCCGTACAGCCGGTGAAAGTGGGTTTAATCCTAATGCGCTTGTCATGTGGAAGTCAAATCAAGCAATATGAGATTACCACAACCACATGAACGAACAAAATTGTGAAAAATGGGTGACGGAAAAGGTGATTCCCAATAAAAATCGTAACTCTTTATTACAACCATAAAAGAAATATATCTCCAACGTCTAATTCTACTAAAGTGGCCAACAAAGGAACGTACCACGTTCTCGGATGACATGCTCAAACTTTTTCAACACGAGATTGTTTAATGAACCAAGCAAAGGACTGTCGAATATTCCGTCGGTAAGTTTCTGCACAATTCGGCTCGCGTTGTTTTGCTCCTTCCTGCTTACCACCCCGACTTAAATCTAACAGAAAATATTTGGCCATTTCTGAAAGGTTGGGTAGCTTCTAGCAACATCCTCTGCAACTTAACAGCTGTGGAACATTTATGAGAGGAGCAATTTAATTCAGTAGCCAAAGAAGACTTTATTCTGTTGTGCGAACACGCTAAAAAAATTGAACGAGCATACTAGCAGTAAGATGTCTTTTTTGACGATGAAACTGTTAAAATAATAATACCCTTAGTTGGCGAAGATAGTGACAGCGAAAGTGATAACTGTGATTGGAGTAACTGCGCTCCATGATAGTGACTGAAGGTGAGTTTCGAGCATATGCTCGTGCCCAACGTCTATAGAAGACAGGTCTGGTCACGATCCATGATCCTTTGCGATAGCAGCTATTTTGGTTCTAGCCTATTACACGACAGTAGCAGATTGTTTTTGTACTGGATATAGTGTTTGTCGCTATTTTAAATCAGAGCATTTAAAAACGGGTTGCTGTGCAGCACCGAATTGCAGCAGCAATTCTTCTAAAGGGGTGAGATTATACACATTTCCTGCAGACAAAGGTGAGAGAGTTATATGGTTAAGAACTCTAGGATAGACAAATGGAAGCCAACAACACATCCCAAGTTGTGTGAAGTAAGTAAATTACCGGTTACAAGAATCAGAGCTGAAATACCGTATGTTTTCTATATAATTTATATATTTACGATTTTTTAAAGCTGCACTTTGAGGAGTCACAGTTCGAGTTACGTAGAGCTGATGGAAGAAGACTGCTATAATGTAATGGCATTCCAACAAAATTCGACGTCCCAAATGCACCCAAACTAAACGGAAACATCCAAAAGCAGGGTCAGTAACTAAAGGTGAGATATTCATCATAACTGAAGGTGAGATATTCATCAACGTTTTTCAGTTTTCATTTGTAACCATGTTTCCGACAGAACGCAATCGTTTATTTTAGATTTATGAATGTAACCTTTCAATCTATGATCAGTTACCATCACTCGTGTCACCTGAAATGATTGTAGCTTATGAGGGGATCAAATTAGTGGCGGGCAAATTGTGCCTGGAATTAAACTGTAGTAGCACATGAATTTATATGAAGCATTTATGTCTAAAATTCTCCTTTGGCCCTACTGCAGTTTCTGTCGATTCTCAGCACTGTACTGGCATGCATTCTGCCGACAACATGGGTTTGTACAGTTTGTTGCTGTGTAATGTGCTTAGTGAAATATTTTATATTAAGAATAAATCTTAAATAGGAATATAGCTATTGTCGCACCCGACACACTAATTGTGCTATGTCGGTACTGTAGCTGCAAACACAATGTTGAGATTAGAGGACTTGGTTTCATAGCTGAATGCATGCCAGTGTTCGTTTAAAGGAGCAGTGCTGGTAACATGGTTACTGAAAACGCTGTTACAACATTTGTCTTTATTTTAATGTTTCTAGCTGTGAAATAATAGAGTTTCGTAATTATATTTCCAGCCACTGAAGCGTTTGAGGATGAAACACATATAGTGATGTCTCTTGCATCATTAACAAAAATTCACTAGTTAGAAAAGAGCTATAATAATTATCATTTAGATAAGTTTTGATGGTAGGCCCACATTAAATATTCTTCTCTCTTCGAAGATGAAGAAAATGAAAGAGAAGATAGTTGCAGTGGAGAGCAAGGTTAGCACACTCTTACATCCAGACCAGATAAAGTACTTGGAAAGAGTTTCTGAGTCAAACCCTTACAAATGGTCAAACAAAATATAACATTTTCTCTAAAAGTGAAATGTGATGTTGGTACAGAGAGTTACGAAAATCTGAGGTGCACCAACTACCCATTGCCATCAGCAACGACCGTGAGGAGGAGGACCGAAGCCTGCAAATTTGCACTCGGCATTCTGCATGATATTACTCAGTAGTCAGATGTGAAGCTCGAGTCTGAAGATGTGTAAGGAAAACTCTGTGTACTTTCATTGGATGAAATGTCCATAAAGCCATTTGTTGAAGGTGACAAAGGTTTAAAAGTATATATAGGATTTGTTAGAGAAGAGTTAAGCAGTTCATCAGAGCTGCAGCTTTCCAGCCATGCCTTAGTTTTTGTGGTGCCAGGTTTAACAATTCACTGGAAGCAGATTGTGGCATATTTTTTAACTGGGAACTCTACAAACCAAAACAAACTTTGGGACAGCCTCAAGAAGGCAATTGAATGTTTGTATGCTCATGGTGCAATAGTGAAGTGTATTTCAAGTGTCCTGGGTGCTAGCAATGTTGGCATGTGGGGAATTCTAGGAATTCACTCAATTCGTAGCCAGTTGAATCGAGCGAGGTGGCGCAGTGGTTAGCACACTGGACTCGCATTCGGGAGGACGACAGTTCGAACCCGCGTCCGGCCATCCTGATTTAGGTTTCCCGCGATTTCCCAAAATCGATTCAGGAAAATGCGTGGATGGTTCCTGTGAGAGGGCACGGCCGATTTCCTTCCTCATCCTTACCTAATCCGGGCTTGTGCTCCGTCTCTAATGACCTCGTTGTAGACGGGACGTTAAATGCTGATTTCCTCCTCCTCCTCCTCTGTAGCCAGGTGAAACGTAGAATTACGCACACCTGCTTGTCTGACTAGAGCTTCTATTTTGCTGCAGATTAGCCCCACATTTTAGAGAACATTAGAAATTGTTTGCTGCACAAAACATAACATTGTCTGTGGCCACAGTAAAAGAAAATACCCTGAGTCACAACAAAGTTCCACTGAAGCATGTAGAATCTTTACTTAAACTTCAAGGGGAGGGTGGATCTATATTTGTTCCAAGTCTGTCAGCTACCGAGGTTAATCCGAGTACATTTGAAAGATAAGAGTTCCAGTGGCTAGAAACTAGTTGAATCATAATGTAGCTTCTGCTTTACAGTTTCCTGCGTTAGCAGGGTTTCTTTCAAAAGAGACTCTAACAACAAGCTGGTTTATTATTAATCTTAATGAGTGGTATGAAATAATGGTAAATAGAAAAAAAGGAGAATCAATCTGTAAGAACAATGCCGATAGGATGATGCATCTGAGACAGATGCTGCAGTGGTTTGGAACATCGCGTTTCAGCAGCAAGAAGCAGTGGAAACCAATACAAGCTGGACTTCAGCTGTCTACTGCAACTGCTCTGTAACTGTTTGAGGAACTATCTTCCAAGCGGACAATTGACTATCTACTAACTAATAGGCTGTCCACAGACTACGTAGGATATTTCATATTCCAAGTCCGTGAAACTGGTGGTATTCATCCTACACCAGTAAAACTAAAACTTGTAATCAGAAGATTAGCACTACATGGTATTCACGTGTACCACGGCCATGGTGAGTACTACGTCGACATTTTTCCAAATCAAACAGCCAGAAGCTGAGACTGAATTAGAGCCTCAAGCCTCAGACCCTTAAGTATTAACACTGTTCAGCTAGCAGGACTGTATGACTTTTCTGGGTCGGTGGTGCGTAAACTTATCAGAACTTCAAAGTTAGTTACATGTGTCACGTATTAAATCAATACATTCTCCACAACCTTCAGAGAACCTTCCCTATGTGTGGAAAATGACTGTGAATCAAGGGGCATTGATGCATCCAACACAGGCTACACTTAATGTTATAAGCCATGGTGAAGATGTCTTCCAAAAATGTATTTACGAACTGTTGAAGTATGAGAATGTTCCTCACCATTTGGTTGCAATGTGTCTCAGTTGTACTGAATGCGTCAGTGGTTCTTTGTTTCCTAAGCATAATGTAGTGGAATTGCTTTTAAAGACATTTTTCTCTGTAAGATCGCACACTTTTGCCAGACTTAAACATGACTTTCACGAGTAAATCAAAAGTCTATACCCATTAAAGTTCGTTATGCGAACGAGAGCTGATATTCAGAAATAATGTTTTGCTACTGTAAGTAGAACGTTACGTTTTACCTGATCATTTCCTTTTTTGTGCTAAGTAAACCATCAACAAATCTCTTATGTTCATTTTTATTTTACAATTGTACACATTTTCGTTGTAGCATTTTCCTTCCGAAAGTTGATTTGTTTTGTCTGTTTCTTCTGCTTGTGGTGGACTCTTTTGGCCATAAATATAATTTTTCTGTAATTGATACAGTATACAGTATACGCTGAGGCTCAGCTATTACCAGATTTGAAACATAGCTGGTTGGTACATAAAGTTGAAGGAAACTGCTATCAAGTTATCATGTTTGTACTACTCTTGCAATGGATGAAACATAGCAGAAAAGTTACTGCTTTTCAGTGACCTAACGATTTTTGCAATACCTCTAACACTTGTGTCTACAAATCTGATGTCTACTGCTGGATTAGGTATTGCCTGTCAAAGAAAATCCACTGAGCCTGTTTTTCAAGCTCCATTTTTGTCATTGTTCAGGCACAAGATACTTCTATCCTAGACGTTAGCTGCCTTTACTTTATCCTTCCACTGAAATTGTGTCTTACTTGTTGTAAAAGTGAACTGTGTTCATAGTGATGTAAAAATCATTTTCAAGAGATAACTGTATTTCTCATGTATTGTGTGAACTTGGTAAGCTATTGAGTGTTGAAAATACTGCTCAGGTAACTAGCAGTCTAAAGCCTTATGTTATTGTGATCTGCGAATGATGTGCACTGTTAGACGACATATTAGTTTGCCATAGCTAATGGAATTTTATCTGATCAACATTTAAAACTAAAACTGTCACACAGCAACAGTTACATTACTGATTTCCAGAAATGTAAATCTGATGGCGCACTGTTATTTGGGATTGTGTGTAAATAAACCTTCTGTTGAAATGTGACTTTACAAAAAAAAATCTTCCAGTTTTAGCAAGTGCATCACACATATTATCCTCGTATATCAAAATAAATATTTGTAAATTATTAGAATTTTCTTCATTGTAACCTTTTCTATAATCGTGATTCCTCGGTCAGTTGGAAGATTGATTTGGTTTGAAGCAGTGAAACCAAAATTTTTTATGAGGAATGCCGGTTATACAGAATGAGACCATATTCATTCTCACTACATTACTGGTATGTATGACTCTAGCTAAAGATACAATTAGTAAATTGTATTACATTGGAAGGAAGATGACCTTCCATTTAACAAAATTCTGCTTTCCGCAAAGACATCTGGGTAACATAAAGCTATGTGTTATGCTTTAAGTAGTCTGTAATTGTTCTTTGCGTTCCAGTCACTGAAGGACAATATTATTATTAATGAAGGAGTGAGGGGTGTTGTCGGTAGAATTGAATGCCTAGTGAGCTTTTCTGGCCAGATTTGTTCTGATAGCATTGTTTTTAATCAGTTTCTTTATTTATAGGCACATGAAACGGGTCAACTTTGCAGGTAACGAGTTACTAGTGATTCTCCCGTGATACATTGCACAGTTTCTCTGACTCGTTTGTTCACTTAGAATACAGTACAGATATAAATGTCACATACGCTAAATTAAACTCTATATTTTTAGTATCCTCAAAACTAATCGTTTGAAAATGGCGTTGTTTTCATATTTACATGCCAACACAACTTTCTCTGTATAAAGATAGCACCAGTAATGACGCACAACAGATGTAACTATTCGTCCAGCGACTTCTATAGCAGACGTCAGAGTCACTGCTTGCTTCTGATAATGCTGCATCAGATTTCCTTGTCAAGTGTTTACACTGAGCAGGTACAAACATGCATGAAAGCACATCGTTTTACTCAAACGAAAAGAGCAATATTGGTGTTACACTTAACCAGCATTTTGTTTTTAAACTTAAACATATAATTTCCGACACAAGGACAGGCATAATTTTTTAAGAACGATAATAATTTCAGAAACAAAGCGCTCTTTTCCCTAGCGACTGTGTCGTCTATTCCAGCCTCCCCACATAGACCTTGCTTGCGCTGAGCTTCGCGGCAGTTCTCTCCGTGACGTCGGAGTGTAACGCCGCTCGTGGAGCAGGTGGCTAGTTGTCAGAGGAGCCCACAGCAGAGGGGCGTGAGGAGCAGCCGCCAAAGCCGCATAGCGGACCCCACCGGGCTTCACAAGAGCCGTGAGCAGCCCGCGGCAGCAGTCACTGCAGTCCAGAGCTCTGCAGGCAGCAGACCCGAACTCTAGCCTGGCGCGGCACGAGGGTCGCCTGCTTCCCTTAGGAAAACCAGAGACAAAGACAAAAAGTGAGAGGAGGTGCAAAAGCTGCAAGGAACCAGTGATCTAAGAAGGCTGCTTGACTTTCTGTTAACTTCACAGTCTTCAGTCATGTTCATTCGCCACTTTCGTGCGCATAAAATCCTAAATTGAAGGATATCGAGCTGTTGATAGTGAAATCAGGCTGATAATAGAAGCAGTTTAGACAGTCAAATGAAAGACACGTTCCAAAGTACAGTTAAAACTTTCCTTAAATACGTACAGGAAACACACCTTAACGCTGCAAATGAGAGCAATAGGAATAATTAGTGAGGATAGAGAGCAAAATAACTGGCTAAAAGAACGGGCATTTGTGAAGCAGAAATAGATGTTGAGCCATGGTAAAAATTGCTGGTTCGAAGTGCGCGCCGCAGCGCGTTCTGTGAAGCAGTCGCCCTCCGTTTCTGGCGGTGGCAACGCTGTGGCAACCGCAACTTTGGTGTCTCCCGCTGGTGGGAAAGGGGAAAGGTTGCCTGTTCACGTGCATTGAAAGGGTGCTATGAGCTCGCCAGTTGGTCAGTCCGAGAGAGGCTGGGTCAGTCTCGCGTCACCAGTTTCTGGTCTGCCTCTCGTTCGCATTTGTGCGGCAGTGAGTGTCTATCTGTCGTCGGAGTGCTAGTATGTCTGTCGTTGGGATCAAACTTTAAGCCAGAAAATGAGAGTCTTGCCAGTCCGCCAGTAACAGAACTCAGCTAGTGGTCGCCCGGTCGGGGCTGAGTTCCTGCATCTGAGTCTGCGCGTTAGGCCGCCAGTCTGCTCGAGTTGCTCGGGCAACGGTCACTGGCGGTTGGATCGGTCGGTTGGTCGGTCGCGCACTGAGACACAAGATGACTGGTCCGCCTTCAGCATCGGTGCATATGAGGTGCCCATGTGAGTCCAGTGGGCCGCGCCGTATAGAAACGGGTAGTGGGTTCGCGGTCGACACGAGAGCAACACGAGTCAAACCGCGACAACGGGCTGGCCGGGGCGAACTGCGACGCCGCGAGACGTGAGCTCGGCGCGCCTTCCTGTGTCCGTTGAGGCGGCTGGCAGCGGACGGTTCGGAAGAGCGTTCTGGGGGTGCTGCGCCAGGTCTTCGCCAGAAATCACAGTTTATTAGAAGTTAACGGATTCGTGATATGTTGTTTCATTTACTTGTTAAAGTCTACTTGTTTCCATTCCAGTTCAGTTACAGTTCAGTTTCGCAGTTTCCGTTTATAAACTGCGTTTAATTGGCCATCAGGATAAGCAAGTCGGTATTTCATTCACCACATACGTTCTGCATCGTCTATTACTTTCAAACTTTTGTGAAATAATTGGTTTTTCTACGCTGTGCTGAGACCAGGAATTGTTTCAACTAACCTTAATTAGATTCGTCTAGGTTAAAACATGCTTAAAAAACACTGATATCGTCTAAATTTTTAAAACTGAGTATACTGTAGGAGGAGTTTTCGGTATATAACGTAGACATCGTCGAAGTTTTATGTTTCCTTTTGCACAATGTTGTTCTGGCGTAACCACAAGCGCTGGAACGGAGCTGAAGAACGCAAGAGAAGAGAAGGCGGTGAATCGACGTCGGCGAATGGTGCGCTGATTAGGACTGCACCACGACAGCAGCGGCCTCTACAAGAGGAGAATATAAGCGCCGCTCCTGCCAGCCTTGGCCGCTCAGTATTCGGACAACATCAGCACGGCCCAGCAGAGAGTGCTACGGTACCAGTGACGTGTGATCCATATCAACTGCTTGCATTAACACTGTGTATAGCAAGGGACACTTATACGCATGTCGCCCATCGCTTGCGACCACTTGTTGTATATACAAGTAAAGTTTCGTCATTCTTCTTATTTGTAGTGCAAACTATTATTGTAAATTTGCTTGAATTGCTGTATAGCATTCTGAGAACGCATAATCCTTCAGGCACGATATATATGAGACGAGTGGGCAGAACCCCACAAATGTCTATCATTCTCTAACACCCACTGCTCCAAACTGACTGAAGTCATACGATTTCTTAATTGAATTTGGTCCAAATTTTTTTTTTTTACTAAACGGTGCAATAGGTATTCTAAATCAAACATCAGAACGGCCGATGTGGGGATAAAATTTAAATATGTGTCTTCTCATTCATTTTGATTTCAGGGCAGTTGGGGTTAATGAGCACAGGAATATTGGATGGTGTGCTGGAATGCACGTTAGGGAGAAGTTTGGCTTAGTAGTCAATTCCAACTATCATTTGCTCACGAAATGGAATGAAAACTCAACTCCTGTAAACACTTATAATGTACAAAGTCCTTTCACTATGGATCTTTGAGGAGTGTCTGCTTTAACAGTTTTAGTTAACAGTATTCTGTAAGGATTAGGTGAATTGAAAAGTTCAAAATGGAGACTCAAATGATACAAAAATCCAGACTTTAAAGAGAGCAGAAGACAAACTTCACCAGCTCTAGAATAGATGAGCTGTGAAAACAAGCTTGCAGCCGACAATGGAAACACATCAAAAAACTTAAAGAGGATCGCCATTCAAGAATTAAATCATGACTGGATGAGGAACAAGGCCTTCCCTAATTGAATCTAATTAGGCGACCACATATTTATCACTCGTGAAGTGCCCAAAAATGCTTCCAACAAATGAATTAACAATCGTAGATACTTCCTAACACGGAATTTAAAGTGCGGTAGCACTCGACAGACTACGAACGGCGTCTACTGACTGAACAAGTTTCAGCCTGCAGCAACTCCGAGGATAGAGACAGATAAAAACTGAGAGATGGCGAACTGACCAGTCGACAAAGCGACTTTGCAGTGGTGCCGAGCGTCTCCTCCAATCAGGAGATAGCAGACACAGCACCTGGTTTCCCTTTTCAGTGTTTCCTAAGCGTCAATCGCGAAGCCAGTCTCAAAGAACGGACAAGCAGATTGACCTCCCCCCATCTGCTCGCACCCGCTAAACTGCCACCACAACGTAGCCTCTGAGAAAAGACCCAACGGCCATTCCAACGACCACAGACGGAACCGAAGAGGACAATATAAATTTATCGATGTGGGTGCGTTCGTATTTACACAGACATTCAGACAATCAAGCACTCATCTACATTTAGGAAAAAGTGGATAAAGGTACGTAATATGTTGAATATCGACCTAATAGGAATGAGAATAAAAACCATATCCGTTCCCAGTGTGAACTTTGCCCTGGCAAGATAAAAAAATCTAAGAAAACGCAAGCAGAAAAGAGACAGTCTGCAGAAGGTAACAAAGATACTGCGCCCATTCAACGTAAAACATTTGTCTTTCTGAGATACAACAATAATTATAAAGGTCAACGGAAATCTCAAATCGTTATTTCTGATTCGCGCCTTTCATAAATTAAATTAAGCACCAATGTTGTAGTTTAACAGAAGTGAACAACCCTGAGACTTAGCGCCAAGTATTGAAGCAAAATATTGTCATTGTAGTATATACTTGTCGTATACTTGATGCGCCCAAGATAACGATTAGCTTCCTGTCTTTGAGCACGCATCATACATCTACATCATGATCCTAAAACCACCAAACGGCGTTTGGTGGAGCGTAATTCTGGTACCAGTAAAAGATCAGCCATTCCCTGTTACACCAGCGAATAGTGTGTGTGTCTGCTACTTTAAGTTTATAAATACAAGCTCACTTTTGTCCTTCCATATGTCACAGAATTCTGACGAACTGTTATGTGTTGCATGACACTTGTAACTTCATTTACTGTAATTGAACAGGACAATGACCAATTCTTTGTCATTGTGGACAATCTTAATTTATTAATGCTCTCACGTACAGAGACTTTGCAATTAATCTTATCATTCTCTAAATGAACAATATTTTCTTACGCCATTAGCTAAGTAACTGCACATGCCACCTGAGGCAATCTTTTGCGTATCACTAGGCTATACTGGAAGCCACTTCATAATCCTTTGCATAATATCGTTGGTGTGATAAATAATCGAGTCTCGAATATTACGATTTGTTTGATCTTTTGTATCTAGATGATCTCCGTCGACTTAGTGACTTTACACATTTAATGTGTCCTTCATGCGACCATAGAGAAGTTGCAAACACAATAATCTTCTTTTTTTGGTATGTACAATTCTACGCAAGAGAAGAGCATGAATGAGAACTGTGCTGAGATTTATAAAATAGTCAAGGCAGTACACATCAAATACATACCTGTATGTTAGTTATTGAGAGTAACCTTAAGTTTCAGCTTTTTAGAATAATTCTATTGATATGATAGTTATGAACGTTTCAATTACATCACATCCACAGCGAGGCCATATATTGAGTTAACATTTTACACTATTTAACATCATATTTTTGTATTTTGTATTACTTTCACATATTGGCTGTTGATGTTCACTTACATCACGATCACAGTGAGGACATAGCTTTGACTCAGTGACGTAGATTTTAATTTATGTGAGGATTTATATTTGCCTCTTATGCAAGAACTTTCTCAATCTAAGTATTTTGCACAACTTCTATTATCAATTGTAAATAATATAAGACATATTACAACCATATCTTCGATATTGGTGACATCCTTCAAGTATCATTCCTAGAACCTTCTCACATTTTACTAGATCAGTGTTACATGTATAAATCTATTACTGTCGTTATTACTCAAGAGCATGGAATATAAATTTACTCTCACAGACATTGATGATAATTTCAGGTGGCATATGTTGAAATTTGTCAAGACTATTTATTAAAGAAATTTTCTACTGTTTAGTGAATAATGAAATATTTTAATTCTGATTGTACTTGCGAATAGGTACGATTTCCAAGCTGTTGTGTACTGGCAAGACAGCCAATCCACTATGACAGGAAGCCGAAAGGCATGCGTTTAAGCTCACGCAGGCTGGCGTGAGGTCTGGAACAGGACAAGGTATTGAGACTAGCAAAAAAGGTACGTAGCTTCTGGAATACTTAACTTTAATTCATAATTGGTGAACATCGCTCTTGACGGTACATGTTTTACAGAATCAATATTGACTGGTAATGGCGCCTTGCTAGGTCGTAGCAAATGACGTAGCTGAAGGCTATGCTAACTATCGTCTCGCCAATTGAGAGCGTAATTTGTCAGTGAACCATCGCTAGCAAAGTCGGCTTTACAACTGGGGCAAGTGCTAGGACGTCTCTCTAGACTAGACCTGCCGTGTGGCGTCGCTCGGTCTGCAATCTCTGATAGTGGCAACACGCGGGTCCGGCGTATACTAATGGACCGCGGCCGATTTAAAGGCTACCACCTAGCAAGTGTGGTGTCTGGCGGTGACACTACACTAGCAGTAGAGGTTGTGAAAAGCGATCAACGTGGAGTGTGTTCTTCTGTTTACCTCATAAAAATGTTTGAAGCCTGCTCTCCAGTTTTAATAGAGACTGATGAAAGTTGTTTATTATATTTGGGTTTTTGCCAAATTCTGTAGATTGGGTTTGTTTCATCTCAGTTATCTGCAAGGCACGTTTTCTCTCACCTTTGAAACCACTGATTGACTTTCGTTATGTGGTCTGGTGTGATGGTGTACATGATAAGGTTAATAAGCGCAAGAGTGCCCCAACCAACGAGGTAATCAGCTCCACGGTCGTTGGTCATATAAAAGCAGAACAATAATGAAAGCTTCTTATTCATCAGTCCATTACTATGGTACGGATAAGATGTTCCGTCTTATAGCGTGAAATTATATATCAGTGTGAATCAACAACAGTTTGTAAGTTTCAGACTCTTTATTAAGAGCAGAGCACCCTCGTGCCACGAATCTGGGCGAATCTAACCGTTATGCACTACGAAATCCTGGCAGTGACTCTTATGAACATGATTCTTTGAAATAGGACCGTTCTATTTATGAAATGGTTTTACCTTGCGGTCGGCTATAGCAAGTCGGTATTTCATTCATCGAATTATCTGTACCTGACATGATCTTTTAATATCCGCTGAAAATCCGATTTTTGTAGGGGTAAGTTAAGTTCAACATGTGATTCGTGTTACTTTAGTTGATGTCGTTATGGGGATTATGTATATATGAGGCACAATAATAGCCCAAGTAATAAATCTTAGAGAGCTCAATACAAATCAATACCAATGATAGATTCAGTTAAATGGGTCACATTTGTTGTCAGGCAACATCTGTTAATTACTAAACAAGCCTTTCTCGAAGCCTTGATGAGAAGTAGTAAGTTAAATACTCCTGTGGCCAATTCAATTTACATTTCATTCAGAACTAGTTGCCAATAATGAATATTCAGAAATATGATACTTTTGGTGTTATTAAGATACTTATTTCGAGAGGGCATCTGCATCAGTCTGATTACACGTTTTGAGGTATTACAAGCTCACCAGAGAGAGATAATCATATTAGTTATTAATGCACAACTACAACCCGTATCTTGGTAATCAGACGAAAGCTAGATCCTAGGGAGATTCAATCTGATTTCAGAAAAAGGAAAGTTAACTAGCGGTAAATATTTTAAATTTCCCCCTTTATCAGAAAAGTTCTAGGAGAATTATTTTGTTTCTGAGTTTGCAAAACTAAAAAGGAAAAAAATATTGTTTTTATGTTACCTGGTATGTGTGCATTTTTGAAATGACCTAGGCCATGTTTCGTGCAAACTAACGATGTGACAGTGGTGTGCTTAACAACACACTGTTTGGGTTTTGTCACATTATTTACGCTGACACAATGGTTGCTGACCGTGAGCAAAGAGTGAATGTAAAGTTCTGCATTAAGCTCGGGAAAACCTCTAGTGAAAATTCGACAGTAAATATAGGCGAGGTACTTTCAAGAACACAAAGAGTTTCGTGAAGACAGAGATTCCGATCAAGACGAACACGACCTGTTCGCCCGTCTACAGCACATACCGAGGCAAACGAGGAGCGTGTGAGGTTTTTATTGCAAGCAACTTGCAACTGTGCGTGTGATATCAGGAGAACTCAATTTGAATCTTGATGTGTCTTGAGATTTTATGCGAAGATTTAGCTAAACGGAAAATTACTGCAACACTCGTCCCTCACACACTAACAGAAGAACAGAAAGAGGGAAGACGAAGAGATTCTGATGAAGTACTGGATAGAGTCATTCCACATTTCAGTCAAAAATTATTGTTAGTGATTAAGGCTGGTGCTACCGGCAGCAAACGACAATCTTCGAGAACAAAGACAATGTTGAACGGATTCATTGATACTAAACGATTAGTTCGCCACGACTATGTCCTCCAGGTCAAACAGTGAACCAAACTGCTTACATCGAGGTCTTGAAAGGTTTGCGACATCAATTTGACACCGCCCCCCTAATATGCCGCATTCACAAGACTGCTTCTTACTGCACGACAATGCAAGACCCCTTAATGCTTCATCTGTTATCGAGTATCTGGTCAGTCATTCTATTGCTGACATCCCACATCCACCAAATGGGCTGTGAGAAATGAACTTACAAGCGCCACAGTTGAAACTCTCCCTGCTTGCTTCTAAGACCTCCAGCAACGTTGGCAACTGTGTGTAGGTAGCCAAGGCGACTACTTAGTTCCGAGCTAGGATCATGACTTGGTAAGCGCAGTTTTCTATTATTTTAAAAAACCCTGTCCTGAAGCGCTTCTGACAAACGGACCATTTCAAACATCAAATATAAAGCCCATTGCACTTTTTTAGTGTCAGACTCTGAGAATCGTCACTGAGAGTAGAGTCATTTTCGCAGGGAGGGCAAACATTATGCAGGACATAGCCAGCACCAACTGTTGCACATTCAAGTACAAGAAAAATATCGACTATACAAAAATCATACACTCTCTAATAGCATGAGAACAACATTTAATTGCAAGACAAATCTTTGTTTCAGTGAATATAAAAATTTATCAGCCCAACGATTGATCTTCTGGATAACATTCTCTAACATTCAAAATATTTCAAATGTCTCTAATTATAATTAACGTCTGCACATAATGTGTGTTGAGAAACACTCTTCAGATAATGTGTGCCTTGGTCCTCATTACAGGTAATTTTGTAATAGACAGTCAATTCTCAGACCAAATTCTATAACCATGGTAGGCCGCTAAACAGTCACTTTTCACAACACCATCCACGTTACTGTTGACGTTCATAGTCTTTCCTCAATCAAAATGAAGCCGATAACTATTCAGTGTAGTCAGCCTCAGCAAATTCACTGTACGCTAGCGTTCTGTGGTGACTGCTAGCTCTTCTCATACTTCTGATGGCTTGATTTTTCTTTTCTCCTGCATCGATTCATTGTCAGATTTTATAGTCTTGAATCGCCTTTTTTGATATTTTTTCTTGCTAGCTTTTTGCTTGAAATATTCTTTTCTTGCATCTCCTCTTCTTCATTGATAATATTAAGATTCGTGTCTATTCTTAAAACTCTCCTTGTCTCTGTATGGTCAAACAGCATTCTTCTCCTCGTTACGATAATTCCAAGCTTACATAAAATCTTGTGGGTTAAATGTCTTGTCCTGTCTGTTCGTCATTAAATTACTGATCCCCATCATCGACGGACTCCTATCATTTCTCAATTCTTCCTTAACAAAATTTTACACGAATAAAAGTTTTCCTGCTGGACAAAAGGGGTCTCTATACGTGTAAACTGCATATAGACAAAGTGCTTGTAACATTAGAATATCAAAAATACTTCATCTTTCATTTACACTCAAATACAAAATAACCAAAAAATCTTGTGGTACAACTTATATCACATTATCATCAGACATTTAATGAATCACTGAAAATGCACTTCGTTATTTGCCAGAGAAAATGTCCATTTCAGTATCACCGCGGCATAAGGTAAGAAGCAATGAGTTGGCATTTGTAGTTAACAGAGGAGACATAAGGCAAGCAGAAAAAAATACATCCCCAATTGACTGGAAAATATTTCTTTACGCACTGCCTTGCTTCTTGAATGTCTTTTACACAAGAAGAATCTATTCGATGATTTCTGTAAGGGATGTCTGCCATGATAACTGTTTGGTAACTTACTATACTCACATTCACTGCCAGTGTTTCAAGTGAAAGTTTCACCAAGTATTTGAATCTACTGATTTTTTGATATATTACGTTTCATTAAAATTTCGCGCATACAACAACCAGGATTTGCTTCTAATGTTTGTAAAATTGTGTCATTCCCTTTGCGTGGTCGTCTGAACATAAAATGTTTATCTCAGTTTTATTATGATTCATAACAGAAGGCTTTGTTTCGGTTCCAATATTATGGCTAATTGCAGGCATTTTATCTTTAGTTGGTTGCTGAAACACATTTCACTGTAAGACAAATAGTCAGTCTCATGACATAATTGCATGTATTGGCTTTTTTTCTGAAGTAGGGCATTAATATTTACTGTGGGATAGAGACTGATTTCTTGTGATATTTGTTCTTTTATTTTGTTACTGCGGTCGGCTATACATTGCGAAGTGTTAGAAGCGCTTCTTATTCGTTGAGTTACTCAAGAATGGCATTGAACTTGAATCGATGAATGACTTACAAAAGCATATAATTACCGTACTTTTTCTTGTGCCTTCAAACACTTGCGGACCGACGAAACGGACGACTCCCTACAATTTTATCTTATCTAGCGTATTTATTTCTGGTTTCCATTCGACGTGGAAAATAATTCTTACAGCACATAGCTATGTAGTCTATGTTCTTGCTAGCTTAGGAGTTTGTATGCTGGATTAGTTTCGCATCAGGAATTTGTTGGTACCGAAATAGTTTTTACATTCACTGTATGCATGCCGTGTATTTCGAGTAGCAAAAGTGAGGCGTTTTATTAGCCTACCAACAAACCAATAGTTCAAAGAACGTTCATTGCAGTCTTTCTCTAAATTTTATTTTCTATTTTTATTTCAGCGACAGAGATACTTTTGTGAAGTAAATTGAGCTTCTCAGCATCATATAAAGTGTGTTATTGTGAAGTGAATGTGGTATTGTAAACTAAGCTAAAATATGCTCCACTGTCGGAGGTACATGTTTACCCTATTTATGGCACTGTACTGAGGTTTTCAAGTGTCTTAGACTGTCTTGAACGCACATCGTAGTGGTTGGTGGTAATACAGCTCCATATGGCGATCAATTACAAATACTGTATCCTGTGGCAGCAGGGATATATATATATACCTTTACATGATCGATTTTTGGAGTACTAGTCCCATCTTCACATTCGCCTCAAGTACAAATCGAATCGTTGTTTTATATTATTTCTCAGAAAGGCATCTGGCTGTCAACCAAATGAGAAGTGTACTATACCCATGTCTATAAGGTTACATAAAATGGCCCATCTGTGAGTTGACATTGTATTTGGTGCTGTGGACGTGGGGCTTACTTGTTTGGCATTCGGTTGACAGCCGGCTGTGTTGTTTTACTTTAAATTGGTATCTTTGATTAGTGTCCATAATGCAAAGCGTATATTATTGATTGCTATTAAATACAGGAAAACGAACTTCTTAGAAACTATGTTCGTGAACTCTCATTTTACAGTAACACACTTAAAGAACTAGACAACAGTTGACGGAAAACAAAAAATTTATTTTTTGTATATAAATGAGAAAAAGGTTAGTAATGAAAATTCAAAACTGAACAATAATAAACTCGAACACAAGAACAAGGAACAAAACTGAACAAATAACTCCAAGAGAACAAAAAACTCGATGCAAACAAGAACTATTGGAACAAATAAATTTTTCTTCAGTTGCTGGAGGCAGCAACCGACGCATGGCTGCTGAGATCCTCGGCTGCCCCCTCCTCCATTTCTTTACGAGGTTTTCCATTATCAGCAGCGTCCACCTAGGCAAACAGCATAGCTATAGTTGTGACAAAAACAGTCTTCACCTAGGACTGATATAATAAAATAATAGTAGGAAAGTATATCCAGACACTGTGGCGACAAAGAGTTAATACGGAATACCATCCTTGTTATTACGCGTATGGTGCAAATAAGAGAAAAAAGAAAAAGAAGCTTTAACGATATTCATAACAGCTGATAGCTAATAAATAATACACTTTTACATGTCCTCTCAGGCGTGTTACAAATTATAAACTGGTAAGCTGAGGTATTTACCAAACGATGTTGAGGCAGAGTGAATGCAGCCATAGGCCGCCTTTAGAGGCATGTAACTGTCACAGAGCACCGGACAAAATATAACATTGTGCGTATGAGTGCTGGTAAGGAACGCTTAGTCCTGTTGATCACAAGAAGACCAGAACTGAGGGGCAGACTGCAAATCAATAACAGATACAGGGGACCAACCAGGTCAGATATCTAGATGTATTATCAGACAGTAAATTCGCATTCAACTTACACATACAAGTTAAGAAGGAGAAGGCACTCAGAGTAATTCATGCTCTACATCCCTTACTAGACAGAGAAAAACGCGAACGTCAATACAAAAATAAGACGTTATAAGGCACTCAAGATTAAGGCCATGACATACAGAAGTTGGTTTTGGGGCACAGTACACCTGACAAATATAAAATCTTTTCAAGTCATATGAAAGAGATGCTTGAGACTCATTTTCAAAGAACTCCGAGAGTCTAGAGCCAGATACATACACAATGAACTTAATGAAGTCATTCATGATAGGCTAGTTGGTTGAACAAAACAGCATTAAACTGCTTGAGTAAATTGAAAATCTTAGACCAGCCTCACAACATTTATAATATACGAGCACATTCAATCGCCAAAGATGGCCTCATGTACTAGTTCCACGAGCAATGATAGCAGATTTCGAGTTGTAGCAGCACAGTATAATCAAATCCAGGACAGGAGCACAACGTCCTGTTAACGTCAGAGAAGCGCTAAAATAATACTAAGAAGTCCAGCCTTCAGAGAATACAGTACGGCTGCTAACCGTCAAAAAATATGAAAGAGAAGTAAATTGTTTACAAAAAAAGGGTCTTCGTCTATCGCACAATGTACAATAGGATACCGCTGAAGATCTCTCTATTAGCAACGGGACTTTAACTAGATACACACTGATACGATTTCTGGCAGGTTATTAATTAAGTTGTTCTTTCAATGTAATTCCTTGCTTGTAATTCAGTCTGATGTGGGCGTTGTTACTGCTATCGAATTATCTGTTCTGAATTTGTTGATGTTAATCTAAAACGGAAAGTTCAACTGCTTGCGAGCAGTCTTATAATTGGGAATTACCCAACTCGGTGGTTTACTTTTATTCGATGAAGAACTGTGTGTCAGTTATAAGCATCGTTTGATTTCAGCTGTTACGAGTCCTCCAAAACTACCCATTTCCTCTCCTTCCCCTAGTGCACATTTGCTTATTCAGTGCATTTTGCCGTTTCTGGACACCCAACGTAACTTAAAGTAAATACGGAAATATGTGATATTGTGCTGGGCGTCAGGGTATGAGGGAATCTGTTGCCATGAAATGATGGAATAGCGAGCGAATAGACAACTCACTGCCTGCCGGCGTATAGTGTAAAGTGCCACTGTATGCAGCTGCCTCACTGGTGAAGCCTGCTACGTGGCTGAGGCGTGCCTCATTCCAGCCAGCGAGACGAAGTAAGGTGCTCGTTGGCGTCCTGATTAGGCACTTCCCTCTGATACACGTATTCCTGCTAAAGGGAGATAATTTGGTCAGTGAGGTGGGGTGCGTTGTTTGGGTACTTCCTACAGCTGAAAGCAAAAGGAAATTTCTCAGGAGATGATTTATTTATGAACAAGAAAATAGGAATGCGGCCGAACAACTTAGTAGCCAGGTGAACATGAGTAGCCAGATAAACATCAGTCCTACACCCACATGATGTTAGTACGATAGGCTGCTAGCTTGTACATAATTAGAAGGTGGAAATAAATAAAGTTTAAATAGAAAAACACATTCATTGCATGAAAGGAGAAAACAAGTAATTGTGATGCAAGGCAGGAATTCGAGAGCAGGAAAATACAAAATATAACAGAGCGCCATGAGCTATGGGCAAGTAATTATAAAGAAAAGTGCATGGAAAAATGTGCACAGAAATCAGATTAATTTGGTTTTTTTTTTTTAAAGTGAAAGGAAGCTATGTATCTTTTAGAAACCTGGAGATACCAGAACACTTCAGAAGACTATCGAGTGTTTCAAAGGGAGCTTTAGGCAACCACTGATTCAGAAAGGGAGATGTATTGCAAAAGATGACGAACGGTTGGTTTCGAGAGATGTGATAATGAAAGATGCATAGGATCAAATGGAGGAAAAGACAACTCATCAGTAATGAATTTTATTCACGAGACAAGAAAATACCTAAATACAGAAAATTAAGCCAGCAGATGTGAACACACAACTTTAAAAATAACGGAGAAGAAACTCTAAACTTGACTATGAGAATAATAGACACAGGAAAATTTAAGAAAACTTTGGAAAAAACTCAATCACATAAATCAATACATAGGGCTCAGATTGCAAGACAGTATGAAGCAAGAAAGGAACAACTGCAACTGGGATACAGTGCACGGGCAGGTTCAACAAAGAGCACCAGCTTGAAGTAATTATTATCGAAAGGAAAGAGGAATTAGACGAGGGTAAGAAGGAACACATTATACTGTGAAACGAATTTCACAGACCACTGAAAGACATATGTCGAAGAAGGACACCTCGAGTAGACAAAACTTCTTTACTGTTATTGGGATCATTGTGAGAAGCAAGAAAAAAAGAGGTCACCAGACATGTACCACGTGCAAGGTTGGATACATTCTCTCAGTCTTCAAAAACATGTAATGATCCCACTTCGAAAGTGAGAAAATTTCAAAGGAGTATGAATGTCAATGGATTGATTGGAAAAGAACTGACACGAAATTATCATTAGACTGGCAAAATATGAATTTAGGTTCAAGAGGGATGTAGAGATGCACGAACCATTACTGACTCAATTCTACGACTTGGGAGATACACTGAAGCAAAGCAAACCGACGTTCATACCTGCTGCATTTCTGAAGGTAACAAGGATGAAATGCGAGTCACGAATTAGACAGGCTTTTAGCCTATTCCACGTGTTATTCAGTGTGGACATTCAGCAAGCAATACGGAAAGGAAACCGAAACTTGGAATGAATATTTTAGTTCTGGAAGAAAAAAATAAAACTTTAGTTTACTCGATGACAATGCAATTATATCAGAGACGGTATTTTACTTGAATATTCAGCTGGACGAAATGGGTAACCTATGGAAAATATGTTGTTAGCTGAATGCTAAAAAAGTGAAAGTAAGGTAGTAAAATGCAATAGAATAAAATCGAAATTGTGAGCTACGGAGGGAAATGGATTAGGAAATGACATTGAAAGTATCAAAAGAGTTTTGCTACTTTTGTGGAAAAATATCAGAAGAATGCTGAAGTGCAAAAGATGTAAAACTGAGGACGCCTATAGCAAAATTTTTTAACATAGAAGGCAAATTTCAATGTTACATGGTCTTTTCTGAAGGTATTTGTCTGTATTCTAACCTTGTACATGAATGAAAAGTGAACTGTAAGCGGTTCAGGGCAGAAAAGAGCAAATGGTTTTGAAGGGAAGTGTTCCAGGAGAGTTCTGAAGACGAAGTGGACCTATGGCGTGGCTTACATGGGGCAACTCAATCGAGATGGGGAGAAAAATATTTTTATGACAGAAAGTGAATAAAAGATGGAATCTGTTGATAGGATGTATCATAAAGCCTCAAGGGGTTATCAGGTTGGTGAAAAAGGACTGAGGGAGTGTGTGTGGACGTGGAACGTCGGATGTTTGTAAAATTGTGCTGATAGATGGAGACTTGAACATGTAAAGTGGACTCACATGAATGACGCTTGCCATAGTTATAAAGAAACCAAGAGGCTCTCACTCGATGGACTACTGTGGCGAGCTGCATAATACCATTCCTCATACAGGAGACAACAAGAGCAACGGTTGTGCCTCGGGTTGATATTCTAATAGTTGCCTGTTCCGTGCGTACCAAGGGTTATAGCTGTACTGATGCTATTCACAGCAAAATAGTGGATGAGGCTAAACAGACGGATCCTTACACGAAAAATATTCCGTCATGGTATATTCTGGTAGCAGTGGCGACTGAACTTATGTAACATAGTAGTTGTCCTTGTACCTTCACATGATGATGATGATGAGCGTTTGGCGTCATTGGCCGGGAGGCCCCTCGCGGGGCAGGTCCGGCCGCCATATCGCAGGTCTTATTACAGTCGGCGCCACATTGGGCGACCTGCACGCCGGATGGGGATGAAATGATGATGAACACAACACAACACCCAGTCCCTGAGCGGAGAAAATCTCCGACCCAGCCGGGAATCGAACCCGGGCCCAGAGGACGGCAATCCGTCACGCTGACCACTCAGCTACTGGGGCGGACTACCTTCACATGCAGTAGCTTTATTAATCTCCTAACATTCAACACACTTCATCATACCATTCTCCTTTAAACTCGTCGTTGTTAATTCTTATTGTCATATCAGATGATAAAACGTTCACCGTTATTTTGTGTGTTAGGTTAGCCGCATTCTTTGGTGTAACATTCAGTGAATTATCACTCTGTCACAGTAGAAAGGCTCAGTATCATTGTTCGTCATAAATATTTCAATGAATCTTACATCTGCTCCGGACATGTCCTTAGATGTAACTTTGGATGAAACGAAAGACCTCGTTACCAAGCTTACTGCGTTAATGTCATAATTCCGTCGGTTTCTAAAATCTGCGTTACATGGGACGTCAAATTCTCATGGGTATCAGTCACTGTAGTGATGTAATTGTTTTTGACTGCTTTATTCTACTTCATAACACGGTCATCTGTGGTATTCAGGCGACATCTCATTCTGCCTCCCGGTTTCATATCCTATTACACTAACACACCCTACTATGGCGCCCAGTTCAGGTAATAGGTTTTCTTACGTCGCTTAGACATGTGAGTACATCGCAATCTTTTCTTTTGATAATGATACGTCTTCGCTTTAATATTTCTGTTTGGTGCGTAATCGAGCAGATGAACCGATGCTACTGCGGTCAATGTTTACATTACTGTCCAGCAGGTTGGTAATTTCCTCTGTTCTTTCCAGCAAGTAGCTAAGGATGCAATCTCGTTGAAGCAAGAGGTACCTGAGATCACTAGAAACTAATAGAACAGTTCATCTCTGAAGGAGTCGACTTCGGCGAAGTCTTACATCTCCGGAAGAAACAAACCAGATAGAGACCATATTCCAAAGAAAACTACAATGTGTAGAAGTTGTGAGTTGGCTAAGACACAGTACTGGAAATCAGTACGTGCCCTTTTAAATGTTCACCGACTATCCAGATTTAGTTTTTTCACATTTCCATAAATTACGTAAGACATTGATCTTCATAGATGTGTTGAAAGTGAGTCAATCGATTTGAGTATTGGTCATTTCCCAATCAGAAATCACGCTACGTAAATAACGTCTTTGTCGCGGAATAAAAGTTAACTGCTTATCTTACACCACTACCTCGAACCTGCCGTGTAGACGGAAGGATGTGACTCCAGCCAGCAGTGACATACTGTCACTTGTGACTCGCAAGAACTATGGTCTACAGCTGGCACGACTCAAGTCGTTGCAGGGTGCCATGTAACCATACCGAACCCGAGACAATTTTGCAGTGGAAGCTTATAATCTCTAGTGATACCATCGCGTTAGACCTTGGATTCAGTTTAGTGTCTAGTAATTGAAGGACGTGAGTACACTCTAAATAACCAAGTGATGTACATATATAGACTAACAAATTACTACAGTTTCAGTTAAACTGAATTATTTATGTAAGAGAAAGGGCTTCACAAATTGAGGGAGTCAACAGTGCGCTGTTCCTCCTCCGGGCTTTATACCAGCAGTTTTTCGACGTGGCACAGATTACTGCTGTTACTGGATGTGCTCCCGGCATCGTGGCATATTCTGCCAATAGGAGTGTTTGCTGCATCAGAATCTCGAACTGGACGGAGGACAACACGCATAACACTACGAACGTTCTGAATTGGGGAGAGATCCGACGAACTTGACGGCCATGGTAGGATCTGACAAGCAAGAAGGGAGGCAGTATAAACTCTCGTCTTGCTGAAATATAAGTCCTGCATAGCAACAAAGCGTTGCATGGAATATCGTCGACGTACTGCTGTACTGTAAAGGTGCCGCGAATGGAATCCAAGTGGTTCCAGTTGTGAAAAAGAATGGCGCCCCAGACCGTCACTCCTGGCTGTCAGACTGTACGGAGAGCGGCACCAGGGGCTTCCTGAGACACGTCTTCTTTGGTCACCGGTGCTCAAATCGAAGAGAGCTTCTTCGCTGAAGACAATTCTACTCGTGTCAAAGAGATACTTAGCTGAAAACGCATATATACACCCCAGACACCGGTGAGATACCAATTTGAATTTCGCCCAACGTATGGACCGACAACCAGAAATAATGCTTAGTGCGACTTTTCCTTTCATAGCAGGACTCGGTTGGTTGTCATCCGTGGCAATCTTACAGCACAGTGGTGCGTCGAAGGTATTCTGCACCCCGTTTTATTGCCCTTTATGACAAACCATCCTCGGATTAAATTTCAGCAAGATAATGCTTTTCCGCACAGGACGAGAGTTTCTGCTGGTTGTCTTCGTTCTTGCCAAACCTTAACTTGACCAGCAAAGTCGCCGGATCTCTTCTCAATTGAAAACGTCTGCAGCATTGTGGAAGGGAACCTTCAACCAACTGAGGATTTTGAGCTGCTAACGCGCCAACTGGACAGAATGTGGCTCCATATCTCAAGAGGACATCCAACAATGATGTCAATCAATGCCAAGGCCACCAACTGCTTGGAGAAGGTCCACTTGCTCAGTTTGTTAAGATCATCCAATTTTTTTGAAATCATAGTCATTTGTTTGTCTTAACCTGTACATCACGTCTCCCGATATCTTTCCCATTCTGATAATTCGTTTGTGGTGCGTCGTTCTTTTGTCTTAGCGTGTAATATAGGATTGTAATATAGTGAATCTCTCGTTTAGTCCTTCATGTAAACGAGACAGTCGACTACATTTTATAGTCGTGACAGGTAACCGGATTGTGAGAGGTTCGCGAAAATTATCGGCCGACAGGGTGGCTGTTTCAGCAATACAGACAGTCTCAGATGTATTTGTCTTTTCTTCGCTCCAAACTGAGTGGCCATTTATTCCTGCTAGCTCTTCATTGTACTAATAACACTAACTTATCTCAGCGGGATCCTCCTTCGGAAGATAAACGAATTCCACCTCTGCTTTCTTGCAAATAGTCTCGGCGTTCACAGACAGTTTACAGGCGTCGTTCTCGAGCGGTGGAATATCTTCTAGCAGATTGGTCACGTCGAAACGCCCAATGACGCGGACCTGTTGATGGTTTGACTTCATCATCACTGACTCAGCTGTAAAGGCAAGCGTCTAACCTACAGAGAACCTTAGACACTGACTTAACTTTCTGAAATGGGTTATACGAGATCTCTATGTGTAGGTTGTAATAAAGATGAAGAACAGTGCTACAGATGCCTGTTAAAAAGTAAGATGGAGGTAGAGAACTAACAGGTACAGGAATGTAATGGAGTGGGAACACTTTTATGGGCCAGACTGATCTGAAAGGCTAACGTGAATACTGGTAAGGCAAGGAGGAATAGTTAATCGGGCGCTTGAAAGTAAGAATTGCTAAGATACGTTCAGGTTCGAACATAAGAAGCAGGTTATTGCCCATGCAGTGGTTCGTGCAATCCATAATACAAAATGATCACGCAGAAGAATGAAACTTGCTAAGAGAATGATGATCTACACACTTCAGACATTCTCTGTGGTCCACATGGCATGTAATGTTTGTGATAATTTTTGTTTAATTCTTACAATAGGACACATAAAGACGTACAGCAACTACGTAGCAAAACATGCACTCAACTCTAAAGAAGACAGTTAGCTAAAGAAAATGTTGATATATATGTCTTTTATTACTTCTCTGAATCATGTATAAAGTTAAGTAATACATCCGATAATCGTCATATCGATTGGAGTTAAAAGGAAGCATATATCTCAGTTGTCCAGATAATTAAATTCATTTACAATAAAAGTGTTTAGTCAAGCATAAAACGTTCACACGTCTTTCACGTTCATGTGTCATATACCAGAACTTGTATGATTGCTCTGATGTTGTTAAAGATTTATGTTTTAATTCACTCCAATAAAGTTACATCCGCTTCCCCCCAACAGATGTTGTTCTTCTACTTAACTGATGTCTGTTATGCGTATGATTTCATATTTTTAACCTCCAATAAATAGAATTACTTGCTAATGCAATACTAGTAATCGTCTTGTTGAGTCATATATTTCCCATTAATGTTTTCTGTTTCGTTACGTATCACACATTTGTATTCATGCAGTGGTAACACTTTTATATCTAGAATTATTACTGTGTTATCACGTGGAACTATTTTGCGTGCATTTATGTGCGTCACTCTCTTCGGTCAAATCATCCCAGCTAATAAGTGTGAGGAACGTTTTTAGCCGTATAGAATCTGTCCCAGATCGTGTCATTCAATAAAGTAATCGACTTCCTTAGGATTTCAGATAACAAGTGCAACACCATCAACCACACAGTAGTAAATTTAAAAAAGATATTATCCGACGTATCCCTAACAGCACAGCTGTGGCGAGGCAACATCACACGTAGAAAGTACGTGCAGTGGCAGCCGCAATGACGGGAGTATGCTTATTGAGACGTAACGTACCATCATTGACGAGGTCATTAGAAAACTTTGTCTAGATATGGGAAAGGATGATGGATGAAAGAGCATGTGTTTTTTTCGATTGGATGCATCTCGACTATGTTTTACAACAGGACCAGCGGAACCCGTAACACAGTTTGCACAAATTTCCATTTCCTACTAAATTATTCATTTACTCTGATTTAGTATCTGAAGTAAAAATTGGTCAGAGGTAATCCTCTTTTGCGACTAAGAAGTGCAGTCTTTTGGTAAATACTACTATGTAAGACGTATTTCGCACATTCGTTGTCTTCGGATTACATGGTTATGACGTTTGAAGTGGAACTATTTGCAGATAGACGACGAGCTAAAGGGAAGGGGCTGCTCACTAAATTCCAAAAATCCTATCTTCGCCGAGGATGTACTGCATATATTATTACGACCACCTTTCAAATCCCGCAACGATCACCATTCAAAGATAAGGGAATTTACAGCTCGTACTGAGGCGTTCAGACAGTCGATTTTCCCTCGTGCGAATCGCGAGTGGAAAAGTGTGTGTGTGTGTGTTTGTGTGTGTGTGTGTGTGTGTGTATGTGTGATGGTGGGGATAAATATGACTATAACGGGAGTAGTGCCCTCCGCCACACACCGCATGGTGGCGAGCGGAGTATATATGTAGATATAGAGTTTGCCCCATAAGAAGTTGCTCAGCCTGCGGCGGAAGGTGATCCAAAATACTTTTTCATTTAAATAATTTAGCCTCGAAAGCAGCCTACTACTGACTGTACAAATAAAAATTCTTGTCATATTTCTTTTTATGAATTGCTATCCAACAAAGACGTCGTAATACTATAGTAATTATCTATAATTTCGGCATCAAATCCGATAGATACCGGTGTGGACGAACAGATGGGATGGCACTGTTTCAGTTCTCGTGGTACGTCTGTCAGAACCTGTACCGAAAATGCCTCGGCCATCCTTCATTCGCCCTTTCCTTACGGCTTGTGCCATTGATTCCACGTGGTCTCTGCCAACTGCTCGTATGCTCTTACAATTTTTATACTCTTACAGTCTACTTATCCAGATAGTTTTCATCAAGAACGTAATTAAAAGATCACGTGAGCGTCAGCATTAGAACAACCGTTGGCAGTATCACAATAAGGCAAAACAGACGCCACGAAAGTTTAGCTGGAGCAATTAGGTGTTAACTATGTTAGAAGGTAGATAAAAGAGTCCCAGTAGAGCGCCTTTGTCGATGTTATAGAATATTCCATAAGTTCATTCGGAATCTTTATGTCGTCACATTTATCCTGTTGAACTTTTACAAGGGATTGAACCATCGTACCCGTTACCACGCATACTGATTTTGTGTAATAGTCATTCCGTTTCTATCATCTGTCTTAGGTGGCACGTTCACCATCTAGTCGGCTACAATCATTGAGATGTTGTGATTCCTTCTGTCTTCTTCATCTATCCCCTACTGCCACACAACATGTTAATTTAGGGCGTTCATAGTCATTTATTTCCAGCTCTTGGTTTCAAATCCCCTGACATCTGGAAGTCGGATTCGAGACATCATTTCAACTAATAGGTCTGCCTAATGTCACACAATTACAGAACTGCATCGCAGCTTTTCCGTTTACTACAGATACGTCTTCGCAATGATACCTCTGTTTAGTGTGTGTTGATGAGACAAGTTGTGCACCTGCGGTCTACATTTACAGAACAGTGAGGCCTGTAGCCGACCTCGTCTGTTTCTCCCACAAAATGGCTGAGGACGCAATCTACTGGCAGCCACAGGTCAACTTCAGCTTAGTGGCAAGCTTCAGAACAGTCCAGCTTTGATGCCATCGTATGCTTCAGTAAAGTATTATATCTTTCTTAAAGACATAAGGTAACCAAGGATTTATTTCCAAAAGAAGTATGTTCTGTGATAATTTCACTTTTACTACGCGGATTTATGTATTCCACGTTTCCATAAATCGCTCAACACTATCCTCGTCGTAGTTGCGTTAATAATGAGCCAACCGGTTTCAATCTCGCTCGGCCCACAATTCGAAATCGCACTGCGTGTATAACGCCATCGTCGCAAACTGAAAGTCAGCTTCTAATCCTACACGTTTGCCTCGAGCTTACGACACCGATGGACAGATGAGAGTCTGGCCAGCAGTAGAGCTCGACCAGCTCCGACTCTACGAGGCTGTCGTCTATAATCGGTGCATCCGAACACCTTTTAGACCGACATGTGTCACGCTAGTGGCACTCCGAACTCATGGCAATTTTACAACTGAAGCTTACTGTATCTCAACAGTAGTATTGAGTTCGATCTGAAGTTTACCTTAACAGCTTGTAACCAATGGACTTTAGTATTACTGAATTGTAATAAAATGAATCCCTTGTACGGTTCTTCATGTAAACTTGATTTTCGACTGCATTTTGCTGTCATGTAGGAATGTCTGGAGCGTGAGACATTCCAAATAAATAAACAAATTTCGCAGAGAGGGTGATTCTGCAAGGCATGCAGTCAGACGTGTAATTGGCTTTTCTCCGCTGTAACCCTGTCGGGCCATTTCTTCCTACTAACTATTCATGGTAGTAATGCTACTGACTTACCTCAGTACGGCCCTCCTGCGGAGCATCGAACAACTCTGTCTCAGGTTTCTGCGGTAAAATTTCAGGTTGAGCACTCAGTTTGGAAGTGTCTTCCTCAAAACGTGGAATCTCTTCAGCCATCTCTTCCTCACCGAAGTCCCAAGAAAAATTGACCTGTGGGAGGTTCCAGTTTATCATTCATTAGTGACTGAGCTGGAATAGCATGTGTCTAAAGGACAGAATATTTAGACGTCTGTCTCAGCATTCATAAATGGATTACATATTAAGTAACTAAGGCTTAACTGTAGGCTGTAATAAACGTGAAATACAGTGTTTTTAATGTATGTTAAAATTGTGAAGATAAGGGCACGTTAGAAAAAAAGAATCAGACCATCGCGTATAGAGTGGGGTAGGGCGTGTCATGATGTAAAGTCATTAGACCATGAAAAAGAGTGAAACCAAGAAAGACTATGATTATCTAAAAACAGGACGCATCCTTTTATAGCCGTATTATATGTAACGTCTTCGATGGTTTTCGGTGGTTACTACTTGCAATCTTACAGTAACTGTGCCGGTAGATTTAAAAAAGGAAGATTACTAACGAAAATATAAATATATTTTGATATTGCTACACTGTATCTTTCGCCAGATTGAAATACTACGCCTGATTAACAATACTTCGTGTAGAGTTATTTACTATTTGTTTATCAGTGTCTCGATATATTGTTTTTTACATATTTTAAATTCATACTCCTTTCACACTGTCCTTCTATATTATAAGATGATTCATTATTCCTCCGAACATATTAATATCGTATTCTTTGATTAATTTGCACCAATTATACTGGAGCCACGTCTCCCTATGTGTATTGTTCTTCATCTTCCTTCTTCTTCAGTTTCGTAGCCTAGCATTCCTTTCAACATTTATATTCTTGCATGCAACCTTAGTTTTACCTTAGGGCCTTGTAACAAGTTGAGGATAATATTATTGGTCTGTAGTAGAGTGAATGTCTCTCTCGTAAATCTGAGTGTCAGCTGCGGTCTCTCATGCTCTGAAAGCACGTATGGAGCTTGAGAGATTCCCAATAATACACTGAAGCACCAAAGAAAGTGCTATAGGCATGAGTTTTGAAACACAGAGATATGTAAACAGGCAGAATACACCGCTGGAGTCCGCAACGCCTGTATAAGACAATAACTGTCTGGCGCAGTTGTTAGATCGGCTAGTGCTGCTACAACGCCAGGTTATCAAGATTTAACTTAGTTTGAATGTGGTGTTATAGTCGGCAAACGAGTGATGGGACACGGCATCTCCGAAGTAGCGATGAAGTGGGGTTTTCTCGTACGATCATTTCATGAGTGTACCGTGAATATCAGGAGTCCTGTAAAATGTCAAATCCCAGACATGGATGTGGCCGGGAAAACATCCTGCAAGAATGAGAACAGCAACGACTGCAGAGAATCGTCCAACGTGACAGAAGAGCAACCTCTTTGCAAATTAATGAAGATGTCAATGCTGAGCCATCAACAAGTGTCAGAGTGCGAACGGTTCAACGAAACATTATCGATATGGGCTTTCGCAGCCGAAGGCCCCTTGTATATCCTTGATGAGTACAGTACAGAAAGCTTTAAGCCACGCCTGGACGCGTCAACACCGACATTGGACTATTGACGAGTTATTTCCTGGAAGGACGAGTCTCTATATTTAAATTGTATCGGGTGGATGGACGTGTACGGGTATGGTGACAACCTCATGAATCCATGGACCCTGCATGTCAGCAGGGGACTGGTGGAGGCTCAGTAATGGTGTGAGGCGTGTGCAGCTGGAGACAGACATGAACAATATTGAGACTTACAATGCCTTGTTCAGAAGAGATATCCATCCCCTCGAACTCCTACGGATTTATATACAGTCCTGCAGGATTCATGCTGTCAGTTCCCTCCAACACTACTTCATTCGTTACATGATATCAGGCAGGTGTACCAATTTCTTTGGCTTTTCAGTGTATTACCTGGCAGAGTGGCGGATTCCGCAGTGCATACCACCTGAGATACTATCTGTGCATTCTTCCCTCTCACGCTGTCTGGCCGTTCCCTCCTGCTTATTTATCATGGTAGTAATAATATTGACTTACATCAATGGGATTCTCCTGTTTCTTCTCTCGTCTCTTCCGGCGGTTGCGAGGTTCTACAGGAAGCTTGAAACCGTGGGAAACAGACGGAGGAATTTCTTCGTCCACATTTATCACCTTGAAGCGCCCGAACAGACGAACCTGGGGTAGTTTTATTTTTACCATCACTAATTTAGGCAAGACATGTATACAGCAGATATGAAGGTTTAGATATTTTAATTGTAGTAATTAAACAGACTATATATTCAATAAGTAGCCGGTAATTGTAGTTTTAAAAGAATTTTGGTACGGCGCTATTGATGTGTGCTGAAAGTTAAGATATCGAATAAGGTAGAGAGCTAAAAGGTACTAGAGTGAAAAGACAAAGAAAGATATTTATGGAGCTACTTAGTTACTTACCTGTAGTTTGTTGCTACTAGTGCTAAGGCATCAACAAACAGTTAACTTACGTCACTACAGCAAATAAATTTGAAGTGCCAGTACACAATTAAATACGTAGGGAATTGCAAGTGAGAGTGCTTACTAACGAAAATGTAAATTTATGTTTATAATTGTCTTTGTTATCACACTAATTTCTCTTAGCTTATTCTTCCCATCGTCATTTCAATTTATGTTTTGTGTTCCTTCTCACCGCCTAATCAACCTCGAATTCCGATTCTGGAACATTACATTGGGTCTCTACGGCAGCACTGTTATCTTTTGTTTAAGCATCCCCGCCCTCTAATACCCTCTCTAACACCTCTGTGTTCTATGTTCCGGTTATTTATTTTCTTATCAACTATTCTTAAAGTTTCTAAACTTCCTCCTGCATCGGCTCTAGGTAAGCGTCACATGGACTGGAACTGAAACACACGTTATATCGTTGTGCCCTTGTGTACATTTTTCTGCAGTGGGTATGTACTACTTCCTGAAATTACTGCACTCAAATTAAAGTCATCTTTCGTCTTCCTTTTAAACTGAAGGCATAAGCTTTTAGCAGTTTATGGAAGTGCTTAGCTTTATGCAAGGATATCCAAACTAACACTCCCTATGGCCGTAACCTGTCTACTGGAGACTGAGGTAGCACGTCGAAAGCTTTTGCCAGTTTTGGTGCACTAAGTTACTGTTAACCTTCGTTTTTCATTTCATGAAGGTGGAGCGCCGAAGAACACTATTGCGTATGAAACGAGTGATATATTCCGAACCCACGGCAGTTTTACAGAGGAAGCTTAGTGCACGAGTACTACTGCTGCTTTTCACCTTTGATTTACCTTAGGTTCTTGTAACCAGTGCACGATACTATTACTGGATTGTAATCAAATGTAATTCTTATTTAGTCCTTCATGTACAAATGAAAGAGTGATCCGGCAGAGTAACAGATTCTGCAAAGCGTACAGTTTGCTACTTTATTTGGTCATTCTTCTCTCTCGTTCTTTCTTACCCTTTCTTTCAGCTTACTTCACATGGTTGTATTGAAATTGACTTACCTCTGCATAGCCGTCCTTCAGCGTACAGTCCACACTATTATCTCCATACTTGATGCGACTAGCTGATTCTGGGGTCCATTGGCAGGGAAATATCTCAAAGACAGAAGGCACTTGTGACACCCGCCTCTTTTTCAAGCGGCCATAAATCTGGAAGAGTGGGTTGCATATTTTTCTAACAGATGCGAACATTCTACACACTTGACTTACAATACTGAAACAGATTTTATACAACATATGCAGTCCATAACTGTATCGTTTAAGAGACGTGAAGTACGGTGCTAGAGATGGCGGTTATAAATTAAGACATCAAATAAGGCAGAGAACTAAGAGCCACAAGAATGAAAACGTGAGGTAAGATTTTAACGGAAAACACTAGACAAAACTGTGGCACGGTAATATGGCTACTGCTAAGGCATCCTGTAATAGTTAAGCTGGCGCTTGAAAGGAGAAAAATTGTATGTACTATGAAGGTTTACAATATGTGAAGCAAATGTGGATAGATATATTCAGTAAACACGTAGTGAAATATGAAGGCCGGAATATGCCGGACTGGAACTCGAGTACAAGACCTTTGCCTTTCTGTGAAGTTTGGAAGTCGGGAAATGAGGCACTGCTGGAAGTACACTTGTGAGGACAGGTCGTGTGTCGTTCTTGGTTAGTATAGTCGATGGAGCGCGTGCCCTCAAAAGGCAAATTCATTCTGCTACCATCGTCCCACTGTGATCTCTATGCAACTGACGAATGACATGTCATCTGAAGACTCGGAACATAAACATTGCAAGCCTCTCTAGGTTTCAGAAAGCCTGCTACATTAAATATCACTTAAGCAACACACATCTGCGTACACTAAACGCATATCCTTATTGATGGCGTCATGAAAATAATGCTATGTCATATAGCTCTGGTTAAGGTCATGATGTCAGACATTCCTCACCGATGCTTGCTGGGAAGAGTATTCATGACGTAAATAATTGTAGACGTATTACAACCTACTGTGCACCAATTTAATACCACGTGGTCTGCGATGCTGTGACATGTCTGGGTTATATCTACTAATGGAAATTAACTTATCCATTAAAAGATATAAAGTTTTCCTAAATGTTTGAACCATTCATCAATTGCTACTCCTGAATATTCTCAAAAGGAACGATGTTTAATCCTACCAGACATGTTTTTACGGTTTGACCCACAATTCTGTAACAATATCGACTGAATGTAATTTTCGGTTGCCTTCATGCGTACTTCACTTTACTATTTATTAAAGAGAGCATGCTGGTGTCCGTAGCGTTGCGACTGATTGCCACATTATGTACAGAAGTTGCCTCCTAGTAGGAAGAACATAAGTACGCGCTCTTCTTTTCTCAAATCGTTAATGACTGCATGCTTGACTGAAGGAAATTGTAATGTAATACACAGACATCGTATTAACACAGACTGTGTGATGGTAGTAATAATTAGTCTCTCCCTCCGCATGCACAACAAAATGCGAACATAGAAAATATGGGCAATGTGTGACATATGGAAGTTTTGGTCGGTCCGGGATGCGTACGTGTACAGCCGAAATGTTTTCTTCGGTTCAGTTTACTAGCTTAATTCCAACCATTAGTGTTGTTACCGTTGTCACCAGTTATTACGAGTCCTTTTGTAAGCAGGTATAGCTATTACGCTGATCCGAAGATCATAGGAAAATGAGCGGCTAGTGTTATGGGGGTGATGGATACGAAGACGTGTGGCTGCAATTGGGTTAGGTGGCTCGATCCACACTTATTTCACTGTCGCTGAAAATGCACTTATAAAACGGTGGGGTCAGTGTGCACTGTAGGAGGAGATGCCGTTAGGTGATGGCTTGTTTATGACGAGTAGTTGAGAGAGTTCAGCCGAGTCCAGAAGCTGATACAGTGAGATTCTGTATGGTGCTGTATCAGTGACTATATTAACTGTAATGTAACTGGTCGTTGGCTTCATTGTGGAATTTTTCATACACCTTGGAGTTACTCAGTGCTTACCTTCTCCATGTCCACATTTCTGTAATCATAGACTTCCGTCGAACGTGCTTTCTTTGATTTCTGCCCCAAATCACGTGTCTTCTTCCTGCAGGGAAGACACAAACAGCACGAAATGCTGTAAAGCACCTGCGAAGACAAAAGAACATTAGAACACATGTGATTCAGAGTTTATGTATTCAGACAGCAAAATTACACCGCCTCAAACTGTTGCTGCACAGCAGTCAGTAAGTTACGAATTTTTTGTGGACTACCTCTCACATGGACTTGACCCTTTCCTCAATTTGTTTGAAAAATACCCTAAAACTACAAAATATCACATGAAGACTGCCGGAAACTCACAGACTATCCTCCTGCCTCCTCTATCCCAGGAAAGGCGGTGTCCCTGTCCTGCTATGAGAAGAAGATACTTTTTCGGAAGCACAGATCACTTCCCGTACTATAAGACTGTAGATACCAGTAGAACAGATATAATTACGTTTTGTATCATTCGCCCTGTTGTCGGTACGTTTCTCCCCGTAAAGCAATGTAAGCGAAGTGCAGTGGAATGCACTGTTGAACAATCTCTGGTGATTTCAACGCTTACATCGTAAGATAGGTAAATTCGTTCTGGAGAAAACGAATCCTATCGGAGCACAAAGTTCGAATATTCTCCTGTTTGAAATGACTCTGACTGAAGTATGGTCTACCAGCTGCCTCATTATAGTTCCCTCAGCGCCTTTAAAATTTTCCCAAATGTTTTTGCACGCGAATATATTCGCACTCTATTTTTACCCGGCAACTCATCTCTCATTCCGACAAACTCCCCTCACTGTAACCCACACCCCTACTACTACTACTGTATCCCCCCCACTGTCATTGTCTCCCTCTTGCTCTCTCCTACTGCTACTATTTCACTCACCCCTTCAAACTGCCGCCGCCTTCTCACTGTCGCTATCTCTCTCGTCCTCGATGGCACTGTCGTAGACGCTGTCTCTCTTTATCACTGGCTGTCATTCACTTTCAGCTGCACCTTCCCTTTACTCCTGTATCACTAGCACAGTCCCCTTCACTCATTTCCTAGCACTGTCAACTACGAACCTATGCCACTGTACACTCTCTTTCTCTCACAATTCTAATGTATCCTTCGATCTTTCTATGCCACAATCAACTTTTACTATGTTCCAGTATATCTTTGTCTTTTCCACTGCTGCTTTAACATTCTCTCTCTGCATAAAAAAGCGCGCGAATTTGTCTGCATGCCATAATTTTTGGGAAATTTTTTAAAGGTGCTGAGGAAAGTAAGATGAGGCTGCTGGTACTCCACTTTTCTGTCAGAGTCTTTTGAACAACAGCGTGTTCGCCGTTTTCGTGCTCCGGTAGGAGCATTTTTCCGCTACTTCACCACTTTTGCCAACCACAGTAGGGCAAGTCACTTTTATGGAGAGAATTTTAAGGGTCATTAAAATTTTGAAACATTACTTATATGAAACTCAAATATTGCGCGACTAATTTTACACCTCACAGAGGATTTAACGCGCACAAAACTTTCCCTGTGCTTCAGTACTACAACGTGCGCTTCCCAGAACACTTCTGATGTTAGTGAAGACACTTTACAACTTGTTCATCGGTGCCACGCCACTTCATAAACTACGTTTCCGGCTCACAACGTATTACGCTTCTTCGTTACACACTAACACCCCTGTGATATCATGGAATACGGAATCTTCACAAATGATTGCATAGCGTTGGCTAGCACGTAAGTAACATAGGATCTCCATATCTTAAAAAGACAACCTGCAATGCTGGAAGACAGATGCTACAACTAACAGGTTGTAAAAATAAAAAAAAGCCAGGAACATCTGAAACAAATAGTTATTGTGAAACGTTGAATAGTGTTATTAAGCTGTCCGATGTGTTGAATACAGTATGAAAACTCAGAAATCGCAAATGAAGCCCGGACCTAATGTTTGTCTTACGATTGCAGTCCCGTTATTCCACCAGTAGCCACAGAATCTGGCCATATCCTGTGATCACCTTTTCAGCTAAAAGAGCTGAAGAAAATGCTGCAGTCCTCGACGAACTCTGTCCTTGGAGTGAATCATGTTCACTATCCTTCGTTGTGTAATTCGCCAAATAGTGCACTGACAAAGTTTCTACGAACTTTCAACGGTATTTGGATGACACTCCTCTCCTCACTGAACAGTTCAAATAATTATTCCAGCTCCGTGACCTAAAGCAATGGCCGGAAGTAGAACGTCGTCTTGAGCCAGAAGGACCCTTAGATAGTTTATTAAGACCCACTCAGAGTGGTAGCTGCGATAGAAGTATTTGTTTTCAGAAAACCAGGTGGGGTTTCCGAAGGGTAACGGAAACTATGCGTTCTTCGTATTATAGAATTTGAAATTTTTCGAACGTTCAACACTAGGCAACAATTTTGCATTTCGTTTATCGACGTAAAAGTGCTTACGACAATGTTTAAAATTCACTTCTACTACAAAAATTAAGGGATATGTGTATTCCAGAGACGTTTTTGTTTGGTATTCAAACCTTCCTATGATACAGTGCTCTGACTGCAGAACAAATTGCTCGTACAACCTAGAGAGGCTGCCTCAGTGTTCCATGCCCAGCCCTTATATGTTTTAAAAGTACACACGAGATACTGACCACGGACAACATCATTTCAACCGGCACTGAAATTCTCCGGGTTGCAGATGATTTATACCTTTCTCCTATACACCACGATCTTGAAGCCAATTGAGCGTCTTGAATCCTGTACAGCATGATCTTGAATATCATTGCATGGCTTTAGACAGAGTCGTTTACGCATTAACACAATATGACAATGTCAACGACCTAACAATTTCAACTCAGAAATGTTCGATAGTTCTCTTCAACCGCAGATGTTTGCGACGGTGTATTCATCCATTTTATTACATAGTGTCTCCTTCCCATAGGTAAGTGAAGCCTAGGGTGTTTGGGACGCCCTTCAGATGGGATAATCACATATCTATTGTAATCAGGAAACAGCATTAACATTACTATATATGTAGATGTAACGTGGTGGGGTGTGGAGCCCACCATTCTCTTGAACGTACCCTAGGGCTTCCTCCGCTCAGTCATCGATTATGGATACCAAAGGTGCACCTCATAAACTTGAAGCAGTACAAATGGTTCAAATGGCTCTGAGCACTATGCAACTCAACTTCTGAGGTCATCAGTCGCCTAGAACTTAGAACTAATTAAACCTAACTAACCTAAGGACATCACACACATCCATGCCCGAGGCAGGACTCGAACCTGCGACCGTAGCGGTCACGCGGTTCCAGACTGAAGCGCCTTTAACCGCACGGCCACACCGGCCGGCGAAGCAGTACATTTTGGTTGCCAGCGACTTTGCCTTGCAACAATGCGATCAACTTCGACAAATACATTACCAGTAGAAACGCTTGAATCTCCGCCGTATAAAATACTATTTCGCCTCACACCCCGTTACACATACATATGTTACTTGTTCACGTAGGGTAACTTTCGACCTTCGTCTCACGGAAACGGATGAAGATATGAAAACAACTTTCAAGGTTATCTGGTCTCGGTATTGTAGGAGTATATCGTAGGAAATCCAGTCATATGCTATTAAAATCCGTCTTGGAATCCGCGGCTCGGTTTTGGTAGAAAGAATACATGAAAAAAGTTTTGGGTGGTTTTCTGACAACCGCCCATAAATTAATGGTGCCTCCACAAGTCTCTTAATACACACCATACACCATATCAATCGCAAAAGGCAGCAAACGATTGTGTCCGTTTGCCACAGCAAGACATATTGTGAAATGTTCATATTTTGAGCCTGCACTGTGGGACAGTGACACTAAGACGATGCTCCTGTTGGGTATACAATATAGAAGAGCAGAGCACTTAAAGAAAAAATCTGTTCGTCAACTGCCATGTTCTTCTATATTGATCCCAACTTCGCCGGCCTTTGTGGCCGAGCGGTTCTAGGCGCTTTAGTCTGGAACCGCGCGACCGCTACATTCGCGGGTTCGAATCCTGCCTCGGGCATGGATGTGTGTGATGTCCTTAGGTTATTTAGGTTTAAGTAGTTCTAAGTTCTAGGGGACTGATGGCGTCAGATGTTGAGCCCCACAGTGCTCAGAGTCATTTGATCCCAACTTGAAGTTGTAATATTTGCTATTATTACGTGGGTCTTCAAGACTTTAATATTTTCACTGAAGGTGGTTACTCAGTGACTAAAATCGATTTCAGTAATACATGCTTTCACACCCTTTACGACGGGTGCTACCGATTTTGTTGTTTACATACTGTCAATTGTCAACGATGGCTGTCCTCTCCTGATGTGTCTTCCCCCATAGAGGCAGCTCTGTTGACGATATCACGTTATGTTCGTTACCAGATGATACGGTTTCTACCTAATATGGAATGACCCATTAGGATCAGATCATTTCCCTAATGTTCTGATGACAAACCGACAGCAAGAACGTGGGATTCTTCCCTAACACTCCTTGGCACTCTTTCAATCAATCGTGGAGAATACAGTAGCTGTTGTGCCAGAAACGGATCCGCAGCACGTATCCTGCTACACATTGTTCAATGTGTTAAATGTGACAGATCTCTCTATCCCAAAAACGACATGCTACTTCGTTATAGATTAACAGCTCTGTGACATGGGATACGGAATCGTCACAATTACTGAACAACGTGGAGTAGCATTTAAGCAATATAAGCTCTCCTTATCTTCAGCAGACAATCCGCACTGCTAGAAGACGGATGCGAAACTAACGGGTTCCAAAAACGAACTAAAAAAGTCTTATCTGGATAAATTATTGTGAAACGATGAGTAGAGATATTAAGATATCTGATGTGTGGAGTACAACAAGGAAACTCAGAAATCGTAACTGGAATTCAGACCAGAGAGAATTCGTTAGATTTTGTGCTTGACGACTAAGTACTTGGCGAGAAGATTTATTGGTGTAGAGGGACAGCAGTCCGACAGTAGATCAATCACCCTCCTACTGCGTGTACGATAAATTCTTCCGCACATAAGATCCAAATCGGAAATGTAGCGTCTTAATTGCTGACTAGTTAAAACATTAGATCCGGTGTGTAACACCTACGGTTGAATTCAATCTCATATCTACATAGGCCCATTTCGTACTTCATTGCTACATATGTCTGTAAACCTCAAAATTCTCTACTACAGCTCAACTGTCGTATTCGACGAACATTGTTCATGTTTATACTAATGGCTTGTGCTTGCAAGAGATTTCAGCAGTACGATGTGTATTTCTTGTCCAGAAACTGAAATATTCCAAGCAATTTCGTCTTCCACCACATTTCTCATTTTGTACAGCAGAAGCTATAGCGATTCGAGAGACTCTCAAATCTAGTCGTCCCGCGGTGCTCCAGAACGTTCTGTAACGTAACAATCCAAATGTGTATACGAATGTGTTCAGCAATGTCTATGGATCAGTAAAATGAATATTCGGGTACTGCAAATAAGCGAAGAGGTACATCTATCTCCTTTCCATGGAACCGAGGACACTTGGTATTAGTTTACAATGACTAGGACGAATATATGACGAACAAGGCCGGTGCGTCTCACCCTGTAATTAATGTCATTTATCATCCTAAGAATTCAGGTTACGGAAGACGAAACTTTCCAAGGAAGAATGGGCAGAGGATTGGGGCCTTTTAGTGTACGATAGAAGTCAATACTACACTCCAATAAAAGCACCTATTAGAAGCTCCAGCAGGTTTCGAAAGTTTCAGGAGAGGAGGAGGCTGGTAACTGTTTTTCTACAGATACATCGAAACACAATGGAACTATTTCCTGCAAGATCTTGAAGGTCTCCCTTCCGTCAATTGCTACTGTTTTATTGTATCATGAAGATCCTGAAACTGAACTTGTTGTGCCTGATTGTAGGCTGTACTTTGCACCATATGTTTTCTGTTCTACACTTGGTTCCGTTTCTGAAATCTCCCAGTAAGTTTCAGCATCTGACTGAAGAAAGCTGTTTATCGCACTGTAGGTGTGGTTTGATTATAGAAAGGTAATCTCAGGTTGTACATGTGTATATATTCCGCTATAGAATAAGAGATCGTTTATTTGCTGAAAACAATGTAAAGATAAACTTTTTCGATGTACGAGAGCGTGCTGAAAAGTAATGCCTCCAAATTTTTTATTCTATTCACAAGATCGGTTGAAGTATTACGTGTCATGCAAAATTGTTCGGTTGACTTTTCAGCTTCGCATACGGAAGATGAAATACGCTGGCGCTAGAGCGCTCCGGGTTTAACGTGTAACATGTCTGTGTGCATCGTAACTATGTCGTTGCGTGAGAAACAGAATCTCAAAAAGCAGAAAATACGAATTCGGAGAGTTCGTCTACACATGGAACACAGACGAGGGCTGTGACATCTGCTACAATCCGTCGATTGTGTTAAGTGTCATGGATCATCGCCCGTACATTCATGACTAGGGCTCGCCTGTTTTCCATCTGTTTCAAAAACTTAAAGATTACCTTCGAGGACTTCGCTTCAATAGTAATGAAAGGGTGCAAGCAGAGGTGATATAGGTATGAAGAATAAAGGTGTAGAATGCTCTCTTACACTTCAAACTGACACAGATACATGAGACAGTTTAGCAACATAGTTACAAATCTGTGTAAATAGGCCTCGGAGCCTTCTATCAATCCTTCAATTACTCGACGACAGAAAACCGCTCGTTGGTCACGGAGCCATTCCAGAACTGCTAAGTGTTTGTCTTCAACGCGGATAAACCGAGACTTCTTTGAATCAGTTCCTCGATGGTCTGGACATTGTCGTCTGCGACCCAAGTCGATATCGACGGCCTTCCTTTCCTATCAGCGTCATACAAGGCTGTTCAGCATTGGTTAAATTGATAACACCGTTTCAACACAGCGGAACGCGTCATTGCATTTTGTACACTCACAGCCAGAATTCACGGTTAGTTTGTGTGCAATTTAGATGTTTTGCCCACAAGAATCGGACTTTCTTGCGCAGTTCAACTTTGTAGCAGCTTTCCAGTCGCCGTTCCATTTCACTCTCAAACTGTGAGGCAGTTACTATCCGTACCGCAGTGTAGCTGTGTCTGCAGGAGTCTCAAGGATTGTCTCTCTTCCCATAACGCGCCAGTCCAATTGCGCAGTGATCTTAGCGTGGGACAACGTGTGTTACTCTCTGCAGTCGCTGCGTATATGGCGCGATTCTGCTATATTTATGGTATTGCAATAAGCAGTTCGTTTTTTCTGCGAGACAAATCTATTTAGTGCACTGCATAACGTGAAACCCTTACATCCAGGCAACAACCATCTGATTCAAATTCTCCGTGCTGTATTCAGTATCTCAGGTGGACACGGCACATGGTATGGAGCAACTTTACTGTCAGTGTTGGCTAAGGGTTTGGTGTTCTCGAGCATTTCCTCATTCGAAATGCATCGCTTTTGCCATCACATTCCACCTCTTCTTCCTCACTCTCTTCGGCGCCTTGCATTCTCTACTGTGAATGTGAATGTGTATGTCGTTGCAGGATGTGTACAAAGTGGTGAATCTCTTAAGGCTTTTTGAATTAAAGCGTACGTTATTAACATTCTACACCTTTATTCTTCATGCCTACTGTGGTGTCACCGCCAGACACCACACTTGCCAGGTGGTAGCCTTTAAATCGGCCGCGGTCCGTTAGTATACGTCAGACCCGCGTGTCGCCACTATCAGTGATCGCAGACCGAGCGCCGCCACACGGCTGGTCTAGTCTAGAGACTCCCTAGCACTCGCCCCAGTTGTACAGCCGACTTTGCTAGCGATGGTTCACTGACTACTTACTCTCTCATTTGCAGAGACGATAGTTTAGCATAGCCTTCAGCAGCGTCATTTTCTACGACCTAGCAAGGCACGATATTCATTTACTATGTCTTCTGAACAGAAAATACTGTGAATCATGTACCGTCAAGTGCGACGTTCTTCACAATGGATTAAAGTTAAGTATGAAACTAATTACGTCCGCTTTCTGAATTCTAATTCCTTGTCATGTTCCAGACCTCACGCCAGTATAGTCTTTCCCTCCTCACGCCAGGCTGCGTGAGTTAAAACGCGTGCATTTCGGCCTCCTCTCGTAACACGGTGTTGGCTCCTCTGCCAACCCAACACCTACATCACCTCTGCTTGCACCCTTTCATTACGATTGAAGCGAAGACCTCGATGGTAATCTTTAAGTTTTTGAAACACATGGAAAACAGGCGAGCCCTAGTCATGAATGTACGGGCTATGATCCATGACACTGAACACAACCGACGGATTGTTGCAGATGTCGCAGCCCTCGTCTGTGTTCCATGTGTAGACGAACTCTCCGAATTCGTATTTTCTGCGTTTTGAGATTCTGTTTCTCACGGAACGACGTAGTTAAGATGCACACAGACATGTTACACGCTAAAAATCAGAGCACTCTAGCGCCAGCGTATTTCAACTTCCGCCTGCGAAGCTGAAAAGTCAACCGAGTAATTTGCAAGTTACATGGCCTATCACGACAGTCTCTAACTTACTATTTGAAGACCCCTCGTACGTAAAATTTTCTTATCTTTTCTTCGCATATAATAATAAATTAATATTCTGTGGTACTTGCACATTTATATATCAGTCGGCAGTTTATAAGTAAAGGTCAGCAAATTAATCCGCGGAAATAACTCATTACCAGGATGAAAAACGTGTGTGAGTACTGATGTAAAATATATACTATGTGTCCTAATATTTGGTGAATATCAAGAACTTTTGTAATTTAGTATTTCAGTCTTTTTGGTCCCAGAGAAAACACTGACCACCGACATAAAATTATCATTCACGATATCTAAGTTCAATATTCAGGAGGATTCAAAACATTTTTTGATTTACATGAGGTAAAAACATGATTAAATGAAATTTGTGTTTATCTGTGATTACATAAAGGTGATATTGTGCATGTGGATGCTTCTAATTCTCTCCTGAGTTGTATTTAGTATATTCTGTCTGTACCTGATATGTGTATATTTATTAGCGACAAACCATGGCCCTTCAAGGAAATTCTACAATAATTTGAAATCATTGTTTGCACTGCTTATATTCTGCATACTCGGCATACATTATTTTGTATTTGTACCAGGCTTTTCGCAGTGTGGCTCAATAAACCCAATCCAAATAAAAGGAGTAATAAAACTCCTACAAGGGAAAACTACATTGGTGTTGCCTGTTCTATTTATGCCTGTTTCGGATAAATCCACACGTTGTTTGCTCAACGACCCAGTTGGTTTCAGCCTATTTGGCAGATTAATGTACGAGTGCTGTTGTTTTATAAAAATCCGATCGGTCGCGAAATGCAAATCACGGTGATAGTCAAAAATGATTTATTTGGAAGAGTTGGTTGGTTTGGGGGATGGGACCAAAGAGCGAGGGCTTCGATCCCTGCGGATTATGGAAGGATGGAGAAGGGAGAAAACCGTGCCCTTTCAAAGGAACCGTCCCAGCATTTGCCTGAAGCGATTTAGGGAAATCACGGAAATCCAAAAATCCGGATAGCCGAACGCGGTCTTGAACCGTCGTCCTCGCCACCACGAGTCAAGTATGCTAACCATTGCACCACATCGGTCGGATCGCAAAACTTGGCTACACCATCCATCTACTTCTTTACATAGTCGCCGATCAGCGTTAGACAAATGTCGCACCCTTGTACTACACTTGCAGTACCGTCCCCTTAGAAGGCAGTTGCCTGCGCTTTCCGAGAATTCTATAGGCTGGTCTGCAGTCTTGTCTAGTCGGGACTGCATGGTGGATGATCTGTTGACAGTTGACACAAGGCGCCGATTTGTTGCAGGTGTTGCAATGTTCGTCTCTGTTCCATGTGAAACCAACTCTTCCTCATGGAGAGCGGTTCATGTGAGCAGAGATGAAACCCAGAGGGAGCCATTTCTGGCTGTAGGGCAGGTAATTAAACAACTTTCAGCGAAAACGATGCAGGAGCATCTTCATTGCCGCTGCAGTGTGTGGCCAGAAGTGTCATGGAAATGCCTAACAGTTACGTTACGTGAGTTGCATCTAATAAGGCGAAATCCCTCGGCAGGCATTTGTTCTTGGCGGGGAACACTATCTTCTGTGCAATTTTACTTGATCTCCGTTCTCTCAGAACTGAAAAGAGTGACAAGACGCTATTGACGGGCATATCTGGGACACTGCCGGAGACATCTGTGCAAGGTTTCATAGGATTTTCTCTGTGATTTATACTTCACGACCCAGCAGACCTTAATAATTTAATAGCCCACATCAATCTTAATCAGCTACGACGTATATTTTGAATGTGGACGAGTAGGAAGAGCAGTACACGTTGGCGGAGAGGTTAATGCACTGGAGTTTCCTATGTTTCGAGCTCTTCAGCGATCTCAGCTGAAATTTACCTCGTTTCTGTTAGTCACTTCAGGCAGATGCCAGTTGGTACGCCTGAGAATGGATGATCCTTATGGTGGCACATCTTTGTCTTATCCGCACGTCAAGCTGTTGCCAAACCAATGTTTTCCTATCAGCTATATTGTGATACTGTGATCCACCGCATAAGCTGAAGTTCCAACATAGCTCGAGACATCCTTGATCTGTTGGCAAATTTTATTATCGTTAGTCAATAGTTTGACTCCTAGTAATTAAGAATCCATCTTCCAAATTTGTACCTTGAACTCAAGAAATTCACTCAATATTTTAAGTGGAAAATTAATAACTTCCCACACAATAGATGGTTCACAGGTAACAGCCATTTAGAAACTTTTTTTTTGAGTCTGTGATGTCTCCCTAAGTAGTGAAGCTATTCTGTTATCGACAACGCTAAACAATTACCTTCACTTCATTAGTCATAAATTTCAGTAAATGTATCAACGACCAATACATAGTGGACAAACATTTGAGATTCGGAAAATAACTGCTAGTTGCGTTTACTATGAGTCGTTACGTTGTCAATGTACACCTCAGCACAAAATGCAGCTGTAGCAAGGTGATAAAATACGGTGGCATCGCCACATTTTTTTTATGATAGTAGATCTTTTAATTCATATGCACAACACACTTAGAGGCGTTTAACTAATTATATTCCATATAAACGTTTTCTGTGACTGATATACCGTTGTGTCCGAATAAAAGACTAAATATCGAGATTTCAGTAACATGCAAATAACATTTACAAAACCTGAATTCTCTTCTTACTGAAAGTTCTTAGCTACAAAATGCTGTGACAGGAACGAAAATTCTTATGTGTTGCCGACGCGACATTGTACCGACGTGCAAGGTACTGGACCTCAACTTCCCAACAGCTAAAAATGACATTTATCACATTTTTCTGAGCATGTCAACCTGTATGAAATATTTCGAATCACTTTCAGTAAACAACAGTGTTATTGCTATGCTGATCATAAGTTGCTATACGAACGTAGTTTCTTCGCAATGCTTCAGCAGTGGGAAAACAAAATTCTGATTTTGTGAGGAAAGAGTGGTAATGATTTATAGCTGCAATATCTTTTATTTTCTATTCAAACCCATATTCTTGTGGATTTAACACAACTTATTTCTGGTGATTGGACATACAGGTTTTACTTAATGAAAAAAAAATTCTTAGTTGGGATGCTGATTTTGCTACCACAGTGCTACATTCGGATTACACGTGATTAAGGAATTAAGGGATCGCATTCAGACAGTCCTGGTTGTCAAAAAGTTTAATTTGGTTGACACCCGATGAAAGGCAACCTAGTTGCGAAGCACATACTGCAAAAGACTTATCTTTGATGGCGGTAGGTCGGAGAATTAGTGATGAACCATTTTACCGGTTGTAGACTCACTACGCTTGGGAGAAATACGAACACACCAGAGACGGTGAGAGAGAGCTAAAATTAAGCACCTTCTTATTCCCGAGTACTGCATCTACAATGTGGACTCGTGATATTAGATTCACGTGAATTAGCGCAAGCAGTATACGCTGCTCACATCAACAGTTTTATAGAGACCAAACGGGCCATACCGCGACTCCCTTAAGTGTTAATCCTTTGCAGAGTTAGCAGTCCCCTGAAGATCGCCTTAAATAATCGGAATGTTTTATTCGGTCTTTCGGTTGACCATATTGGCACCGAAATGGTAGATCATTAGGAGAAAACCAAACAAATGAATTCGATTTTCAGAAAATCTTCCACCACGGATGATCGCAATAGGGTACCTCCTTTCAGTCACTGGACAAACGCCGAGGTGGTAATTTGAGACAAGTTATCACAAAAAAGAAAATCAACTAAAATCGCTCAACAGATGAAACACATCGGGACCTGATAAAATGCTGGAATATTCTGTAGAGATTACTCTAAGAACTTGGGGCCCTTCAAGTAACTCTTTATCGTAGGTCGCCTGAGCAACCGAGGATGTCAACGTATTGGATGCAGGCCACTCCCGTTTTCGAGAAGGATCGTCAGATAGATAGATATAATTATATCACTTTATTGCCAAGACAATCTGTTGGAGAATAGTGGAATATTTTTTATATTTATGCATTACGAACCTTTTGCAGGAAGAAAGTTAAAAAGAGTCTTCTGAAAACAAAGATCTTGATCAGCTTAGTAGTTAACGTAGAAAGTTCTTTGGGAATAAACGGAGATGCATCCATCGTCTGTAGGAAGGTTGAAATGCCAAAAGACAATAAGCAAAATGGAGAAATTTCTGTAGTGAATCAATTAGTGGCACAGGAACCGGTAGTACCGTGAAAATTTTTCTCATTGTAACACATAGTGTATAGATAGTTGAAGAAGTCCATTATTGTTCGATTACGGTACTGGCGATATATCAATGGAAACTGAAACAACGATAAAACACGCACAAGTGGCATGAAGTCGAATGATGGTGTACAAATAACTGTAGGAAAACCAGATGCCAAGCTGAGACTCACTAGAGGAGTCTTGAGGAAATGCAGTTTATCCACGAAAACAGCTACTTACAAAAAACCTTGCTCGACCAATGCTTCAGTACTGCTGATTACTCTACACCCCTTATCATCTTGGAGTAATAGAAGAGTTGCAGGAGATCCAATGGAGATGGATATGTGTCGTCAGGGGGTCATTTAGCAGGTGCGAGAGCGTTATGAAAATGCTCAACTCCAGTGGGAGAGGCTACGAGAGTTGTTGTGCACCGCGGAGAAGCTGCTGCTGAAATTGGGAGAGAGTGACTTCCGAAGAGGATAGAGCAGGATATTATTTTCTCGCTTCCAGCTTCCGCGAAATCATAAAAATGTGAAACCCCGAGTGTTTAGAGACGTTACGGTAGCAAATTATTACGCGATCTTATAAATCACCTCTCGCGAATACAACAGGAAGGGTGGGAATTCGCAAGCACTCTCGGCCACACGCCGTAAAGTGGCTTGCGGAGTATAGATTTCTATGTACAGTGATAGGCGATTCACGCTGGAGAATATTCTGATTAGGACGTATGAGATAATAGCATTCAACAGTAGCGGGTGTTTGGTTGATGCACACAGTCGGGGTTTCTCCTTAGACGTTGATGATGGCTCAATGTAAACAGTTATTGGTCACTTACCTCCACTGGCTTCATGGTTTCCTCTGATATCTGCCTCTCTTCAGTAATCAACCTTTTTTCGGCGACGACTTTAGCTCCTCCTAGCACAGATGTGCAGCTCACTGCACTTTTCAGCAGATTCTTTTTTCTACAATCAGCGAAACGCACCCCAATAGCTTATGTTCACCAGGCAGACAAATGCTAGGCAACGCACGCACCACGTCCCACGATGTTTCATTGCTGTGAGCCTCGCCTGGGAACAATGCTGAAGAGATCCCATCGTGTGTGACTGTAGAAAGTTTTCTAACCATACGCGATTTGTTTGTATCTGTCTGTTATTCAATACAACAATCCTCGTAAGAAAAGAAGAAAACAAAAAATTTATTTCTTCATCAGCGGAAATCCGGAATCTAATTTAAAGTTCGCCCAGAACAACAAAATAAATGGGTAATAGAGACATTCAGCAAAACCTACATTTTTCTCAGTTAGTTTAACTAGAACCGTTCTCGGTTTATTTTATTGTGATCAGATCGAAACATTTTCATATTGTGATATTCTGGCGAAAATGAGCACGAAATATGATTGGAAGAGACATTCGCCGTCAAATTTGTAAATTTATACATTAAAGCAACGCGACGGTCTATAGTTCGTTCAGTGTATTGAAATTTATTTCTAATTTTGGAGAAAACAACCGGCACTGAATGGCGTGAGCGTCAAAATTACCTGATCGTGAGGGGTAAATGTCGTGTTAAGAAGAGTGAATGGCAGCTCACAATGACGATACGTTCAACGTGTTTACGAATTAACGAAGGAGCAATGCTTACAGTTGTTTCTACATTAAGTCAACTGGACAGGTTGGGCGTATGAAGTTGTAAATAGCAGAGCTCCCTGTGAAATTCCCTCATTGAAAATGGCTTGTACACATACGACTGAAATTCTTTAAATTCGAAACGTGAGGTAACACAAAAGTGCTACAGATGGTAGGTTTACGCGACCCTTTCTGTATCAGTGCAGTGTTTGAAAAGTACAGGAAAAATAAAGAAAGAGAGAATGAAAGAAGACAGCGTAAACGGTCCAGATGAAAAGGATGAGAACTGAGTAACTGAATGAATAAAAATGTTTCATAGTAAGGGAAAAGGAATGTACCAGGGCGAAAGGTGCAGGTGCGTTCCACATCAGAAATTATACCTGTACCCAAAAGTTGAGAGTAATAAAGAAATGGCAAAACGCTTTTAACTGGATAACCAATAATGATGTACAGCCACGGTGAAAATTTCCTGCCCATACCCGGTGTGAATCACAAGAAGTCGTTTATCTTGATACCAACGTCGACGAAGGGCAAATATTTCACGGACATATAGCAATCTTCTGCCAGAGAGGCATTAAAATCCTCAATGAAGTAGCAACAATTGGCCAAAGAAGTTTTCCGCTGTCACTGCGACCACAAAGAACGTACCGCAATGCAATCGTAATCGCTATTGTGGGCCACATATCGATAGTTTGGGGTCACAGAGCCAAAAAGGTTGGTACAGCCCAGACTCTACTGGGAGCACAGAGAAGTGTACTCCTGCACCTGACAGGCCATAACACCGTCCGAGGCGCTGCAGTGATAATAGGCATGCTATCTCTAGACCTAAGCTTAAGAAAGGCAGGTCCACTATTTTGGCTGACAAATGGCGAACATGATAAGCTAAAAGAGATACTGGACATATGAGCCACATCGAATAAGGAAGTGATGTCATGCACTGATAGAGAATGACGTGAAATCTGGGCAGGGCAGAAATAGCTGTAGGGATATGGTCCATACCTAACTGCTTACTGAGTACACTTTTTAACGTGGAGCAATCGGCACCCTGACCACATCGTCTCAGAAAGTGCCATCAGCCTACATGTTACAGACAACGAAAGGAACGCTTTGAGAATACTATAGTCAGTAACATAATAAGGAATGAGGAACTGTGGAATCAGCGGAATTCACTTCAGGCTAAAACATCAGTTTATAATCTTCAAGCCTACATAGCAGAGAGGCAACGAACACGAGGCCACGTATCATGGAAACGACACACAACACGGCAAAATATCCACCGACGACAACCTTCCAGAAGCAGTGATGAGATGAGCCTCGATGAGGACAAGGAAGGATTTCCTGAGACCCTAACAGCCACTTAGTAAATGAATCGACTTCATCTACTTCTGGTACGATGGACGTGGGAGAATTATGGGCAAATTTTAAACACATTGTAAATCATGCATTGGACAAGTATGTGCCGAAAAAGTGGGTTACGGACGAAAAAGAGCCACCGTGGTTTAACAGCGCAATTCGGAGAGTGGTCAAGAAGCAAAGGCAGTTGCACTCGCGGTACAAGAAAGATCGGGAGAATGAGGACAGACAAAAGTTAGTAGAGATTCGTGCTGCTGTAAAAAGAGCGATGCGCGAAGCATACAACCACTACCACCGTCATACCTTAGCAAAAGATCTTGCTGAAAACCCAAGGAAATTCTGGTCTTACGTAAAATCGGTAAGCGGGTCGTACAGATTCCCGTGTGGAGGACGTAGTGATAGACATCCCTGGGGTTGTGAAGCAGGCGAATGGGTTGAAAATAAATAAATCGCCAGGTCTTGATGGGATTCCAATTCGGTTTTACAGAGAGTACTCTACTGCATTGGCTCCTTACTTAGCTTGCATTTATCGCGAATCTCTTGCCAAACGTAATGTCCCGAGCGACTGGAAAAAAGCGCAGGTGACGCCTGTATACAAGAAGGGTAGAAGGACGGATCCTCAAAATTACAGACCAATATCCTTAACATTGTTTTGTTGCAGGATTCTTCAACATATTCTCAGTTCCAATATAATGAATTTCCTTGAGACAGAGTAGTTGCTGTCGATGCATCAGCACGGCTTTAGAAAGCATCGCCCCTCGAAACGCAACTCGCCCTTTTGTCACATGGTAACTTGAGAACCATGGATGAAGGGTATCAGACGGATGCCATATTCCTTGACTTCAGGAAAGCGTTTGACTCGGTGCCCCATTGCAGACTCCTAACTAAGGTACGAGCATATCGGATTGGTTCCCAAGTGTGTGAGTCGCTCGAAGACTTCGTAAGTAATAGAACCCAGTACGTTGTCCTCGGTGGTGAGTGTTCATCGGAGGTGAGGGTATCATCTGGAGTGCCCCAGGGAAGTGTGGTGGGTCCGCTGTTGTTTTCTATCTACATAAATGATCTTTTGGATAGGGTGGATAGCAATGGAGTACTTGTACTGACAATTTTCTCATGGTCCATTTGTACAGTCTTACAGATACCTTATGTACAAAAGCATATCATACTCTGTAGAAGATGTTAAAAGCCCCTTGCTGTAGTGGCTGTAATTTTGATATTTTTCCTAAACCAGCTAGGTAAAACGGAGGCCACTACTTCCACCACATCAAGTGGATTTAGTGCTCACGTACTCACATTGAGTCGTGAACACTTCCCAGTTTATCAATGGGGGATAATTGAAAATTATCTTTCTACTATCTTTACCACGAGTGCAATGATCGCGCCAGGCGTGCGGTATTGAATCTCTATCCTATCATTAAAGGTGTGAGACCTGCACGACCTTATAGCAACCGTTATAGTTCTACATTATTCTACTGTGACACTAAGGGTGATTTCACGTAATGAAAGGGAGAATGTAAAGATTAAAGGACTCATTTATTTAACAGTTGAATATTGAACAATTATACAGTCAAATCGGGGTGGGGGGACAAAAAATTTAGTTCAGCAGCCTGCCAAGGAATTTTAGGAACGATCTCCGTATTATAAAATGGAGTTCAATATACTAAAGGAAGGGGTTGCAGGCATGCAACGACCACCATCATGAATCAGCCGAAGACTAAGAAAGATGCTACTGGGGGTGAATCGCTAGGTAGCCTCCTGTAATAAAGGAATAAAACCAGCAAGACGCGAAACTATTCATACAGGTGACACTAGATAACTTTGGCTTTCGGTCCGACTACGTAAACGAAACATGAAGGGGCGCCAGACACTCACCACGTGGCGTGGGACAAAGGGCACAAGTTTTCAATGTAGGGAGACCTACATTCTGAGTCAAATTTTGCAAGGGAGAACTGAAAGAGCTACTGCCAGACGATGCGGAAAAGTGAGCATGGGCGCGAAGCTACAGTGCACGTCGGCGCTCATGCTTACCGAAACTCCACCTTGTGGAGCAGCACCTCCAGTCGCAGGCACGGTCACACTAGAACTGCCTCTACTGCCCCTTGTCCACTATCCACACGCCGAGGGCGGTTGGCGCCCACCCGCGAAAACCGGGCACGCACCTGAACTGGCCAATCACAGGGCCGGAATCTCACAGGGAGGCGACCTCGCGACGTTAAAATCGAGCAGAAATAGCAGTTAAAAGGGGCACTACTGAACGTTCAAACAACATCAAGTGCTACCCTGGCGATCGGTAAAAGGATGGGAAACGGGAAGCCATCATGGTTGCTAGAAAGACTGCTGCCCTCGCCCATAAATAAAGAAAATTCCTAGTGCCAAGCTCCTCTCACAGATCAGTGTGAGACAAACTGTAAACATCGTCAAACAAATTAGGCAACCCATAGAAATTATTAACAGGGCCTGAATTATTATATTACCGAATATCAGAATGCTGGGATTAGAAATATGAAATACGAGCACTGAATGGTGAATGAAGTGCATGTCTTTCATCACACGGACCTATGAAAGAAGATTGTCGCAAGTACTCTTTTCGAGAAAAATACGAGGGCTTCGAAAATCTTGACATTGACTGGGGCAGGGGGACTTCCATGGACGCAGCCATGTTGGTACTTAAGGAAACTGTGGGGTTGTTAACCAAATAAATTTGTTTACTTCTTTTTTTTTGAAACCACATACATGGATGGTGTGATACACAAATACAAAAACTTTATCAGTGTCACAAAATACAACAATAACTGAGTATGTACATGAGATATTATACGAGGGCACAAAAAAGAAACAACAAGTCACACGACACATTAACTCATAAAATGATATACCATGCCACAAAAACAAGAAAATCGCAAGATTCATACGTAACAAACGAAACAATGCTGACAACGGACAGACTGAGGTACTATTACCCAAGTGTCAAGAAACTAATGACGTGAATGACACAAAATAAAACACTGCAAAATACCCTAATACATAAATATTAAACCAAAACAGGGAAAATGATGCATATTGAACATACCATTATGCAAATAATAAGACTATAATGATACAAAGGACACAATATGAAGAGATAACATTCCAATGCACACTGACATGTAAATATTACTTAAAAATGGTAAACAGTCAGTTGAACATGATACTAACACAAAAGAGAAGGTCACTGGCCAATGTCAAGCCCGTTTGTGAGTCTCTTAAACTGGACCTCCAAGCGTCCAACATATATTGGCAGCATTTGAAGGACACTTGAAATCAATCAGTGACGGAAAACAGTAAGAGAAATAGTGAAAAGAGATGGCAAAAATGGAAGAGCAGGATATGGACACACACTGCATAAGATGAAACAAATCACTACATTCAAGACACGTTCAGATATCAGTTAATTCCGATGGAACAAGTATAGCAAAATCACTGAAACAGTAAAACTCTCGACAACACATCATTGCAACTTAATTTGCATCGCCATTCACTATGTATTCACTGAAACAAAAAGGAGCACTCGAAAAAACTTTGGACGGAGTGACGTACTTAATCGAAGCACTGCACTGTTCGAATGTAAGCACTCGCATCTGTGTCAACGGAGTCACGATGGATGTGGAGCAATGCCTCCGAGGCTGAGTAGGAAGTTCTGTCTCGCTGGCATGACTTGAAGTGCAGGAGCGGTTCGGTCCAATCATCGCAGCCACAGTAAATCTGTCCTGGCGGCCTGGTACTAGACTCACGGACTTCTACTACACCGACACTTGATGTCCATGTGTGCCTTGTCATGCACACACAAGGAGGCAGAACAGCTGTCGACATTGGTGGCTGACAGCTGGGGAAACACATCTTCCACTACTGCATCACACAGATCATATTTCTACTGGTGGGAGCAAGGAAAACAATAGTCTGGGATCCTCAATGTTAGAGGACCCCTACCCTGATTCCAAGTCGCTCGACCCACAACCTATAAGACAAGAGGACTAAGTTCAGTCTTTTCAGCACCACGATGTTAATTAACAATTTGACTGGTAGCACAAGGGCAATTGTCATCGTAAGGTCCTTGCTCTATGCTCCAATTACAGTCAGTCTTGTGGCAAACAACCAAAACGTTATAGTTCACCTCCCAACACAAACGCAAAGCACGAGGCTGTCACTGAAGACCGTCTTTTAAATACCTCAGCACATTGGAGGTGCAGCATGATTTGCGTAATGCCAGTAGTGACCACTAAATAGTTCCTAATCACATTCTTTGACAACAGCAAAAAGTTAATTTAGAACTGCAAAGCAACCAAACGCAAGAAGCACAAATTTTCACTGCAGAGCGTCTTTGTTGTGCCACGCGAATGGAAGACCCGTGACTGCCCCAAATTGTCCGTAGGTCCTCGGCTGATTTCCTGACATGAGGGTCACAGCAGATAACAGCGTGGTGCAGCGGGAAGTATTTCGGAAGTCGCCCTCGACGGTCCATTCTCGCTGCCGCAGGTGAGTCACGTAGGCGTCCATCAATAGGACCCCTCCCCCACTGCTACCCACCCGCGGCGGCTGGCCTCACGGGGTGGGCGAGGGTCGAATCGGCCGCAGCGCGTGCGTTGACAGGTGCCCGGCTGGCGGCAAAGTTGGGCCTGGCCGGGTCTGCCGTACGGACCCAGACACTCAGATGGGCGGCTGTCGGGAGAAGCCAGCCGCTGTGGGCACTGTAGACGTGATGAGCCCCCAACTGTGGACTGCTTGGGCTCGGTGTTGCCACAGCTACGCCGCCGAGGCACGAGCGACGGAAAGCTGGGGGAAGTGGTGGCCGCGCGCCGCCAGGCCGCAGCGCCGCCTCTCGCCGCAGGAGCACTGTTCCCTTACCCTCTACTGCTGGTCGCTCCAGCACGAAAAGCTTTTGTTCTGGCGACATGCAACAGTGTTTTCAATGAGAAATAACAACAGTTTGGAAGTGGTACACTCACCTATGAAAGTGGGTTACATTCAGAAAAAAGGTTACAATATGTTTCTCAAATAAAGAGCAATAAGCGCTGGATTTACACTTAGGTGTGCCCAGATCATTCCATAGGTTAAAAAAGGTCATTTTTACCTATGTGAGAAAAACTAGACACTAAGGGAAGAATATAACACACGATAATTGACAAACTCTACAGCCTTCTCAAATTCACTTCGAACATTGCGCTTGTAGCTTTACAATTAATTGGGCCCAGCTCATTTACATTGACAAAGTCTGACACAAAAACTTAATGCGCGCACAATATTACAAAAAGAACTATCCTGACCCAACAGGACCATAGAATTGTCTTACATCATAAAAACAAGTTCAAAAATGTGTGTGAAATCTTATGGGACTTAACTGCTAAGGTCATCAGTCCCTAAGCTTACCCACTACTTAACCTAAATTATCGTAAGGACAAACACACTAACACTCATGCCCGAGGGAGGACTCAAACCTCCCCATGGGATCAGCTGCACAGTCCATGACTGCAGCATAAAAACAAGTAATAGGTAGGGAAGGAGATGTCACACAGGATACTTAGTGAGAGCATGCACTATGTTAGTTCTGTCACCTGTACTACAAGCGTTAGTCCACATGCAATAGCCGCCCGGACTGGCCGTGCGGTTCTAGGCGCCACTCCGGCGGCCCTAGGCACTACAGTCTGCAACCGCGCGACCGCTACGGTCGCAGGTTCGAATCCTGCCTCGGGCATGGATGTGTGTGATGTCCTTAGGTTAGTTAGGTTTAAATAGTTCTAAGTTCTAGGCGACTGATGACCGCAGAAGTTAAGTCGCATTGTGCTCAGAGCCATTTCCACATGCAATAACAATATACATGTAAGAGGATAATGAGTATGATGTCATACTCCCGGGTCATTCTCTTGACCATTACCAAAGAAATTTAAATTCAGTCCGTCACTCTAGATTTACTTTAAAGGCCGTGACTGGGCCTGGCCTCTGTAGGGTGGGTTTTACTCTCTCTCTCTCTCTCTCTCTCTCTCTCTCTCTCTCTCTCTCTCTCTCTCTCTGTCTAGCATCATGGCGGATTTGGCAAATAGAACCTCAAGTAACTTAGGTATCTGAAACATAGTGCGAAAACTAGTCAAGCACTAGACACCACAAGGGGATACAGTGAAACTAGCTTCGGTAAAGGTTTAGTCTGTTTACCGGTCGGCGTGTTTACTTACTGGTTTAGAATTATTAATCCATTAATACTAGGATAGTTGGTGCTTCGGTATCTGTAGTCGTTCGCTCAGTACTGTACCTCGTCTGCTCCACTGGGTTATCCTCTCTGACAGTCTCCGATTCATCATTGCTTTTCTGCAAAAAGGACTAGTGCATTCGTCAGTCAACGACACGGCACTGTCACACCCGGGGCCGGCAACACAAATAAGTCCTACTCAGAACGATTCCACACGTCTGGCAGAGCTAATTTACTCGAATTCCTAGCCCTTCCCGTCACAGACAAGATTTCTCCTCTTCTATCGGGCGAGAAACGCGCAGTAAGAACCAACGTAATCCAGCACCTGCGACGGAAAAGGGTCAACCAAAACGGTGACATTTAAACCAATGCAAACAACATTAAGAAGGGAATGCAAGGACACCATAAACAAGCAACTACACTAGATCATTCTAACCACGCTAACGAGAAAAGGCAAGTTTACAGCTCCTTGAACTTCTTCAGGTTAGCTACGAGGTGCATACCTCGCGATCTTTTTGTCCTCAGGGTTTTTATTTCTACCACATTCTGATGGATGATCTGGCGTACTCTGTACGGGCCACAGAACACCTAAAGAACATCTTGCAGAGATGTTTATGTTTCTGCGACAACCGGTACGATTTGAGGAGTACGTTTTACCCGATGGTCAGCTTCATCTGTCTAATGGCTACATTAAATTCCACGTGTTGACCTTCCATGTTAAGGCTTGCACGATAAAAATAGAGTAAGTCCAGTCCTAATACTGCAGCGACTGACAGGTTATGAAAACTATCAAAACTTGTTTGGTGGCTGGCACTATCTTGCCTTCTATTGCGCCCAGAATTTTCGTCCTTTGAAGGGGCGATACGGGCCACGCCTTCTCCTTCATGCAACTTTCAAATACGTTCTCATTCATGACTGACACGTATCTTTCTGTGTCTAGAATACAATGAATACATTTACCACTAACATTTACACTAAGCACTGGGCACGAAATAAAGGAAACGTTCTCCGGCTCCCGCAACAAATCTTCTCTGATGCCCTCAGTATCCATGTACAAGAATGGAGGCCAATCACATAGCGAATTGCAGCCAAAGCTGGCCGATTCTAGCCAATTGTTGGCCTGGTTATCTCCTTCTTTCCGTGCCGCATTATGCCGGGGATCAAGACCGCGAATTTCCACACTGTTATCGGCCAGCGCACCATTGGACGACCCGCCGTTTTGCGTCCCATTCCGACGGCTACTTGAGTCATTGCGCGAGAACCACTGGTTATTGCGGTTCCGACGCGATCCATTTAACATCGGCTGTGGCTCCGACTGATCATTCATGTTGACGTTGTCCTGTGTGCCACCGCCAGTCTGTTGTGGCTCGCCTCTCATAGCGAGTTCTTGCAACAAGAGTTGAAAGGATTTGAGTGCGCTTAAGCCAGAAAAACATAACAGGACCTCACACATCGAAAACATTACATCAAAATTGGATAGCACAAAGAGAAAAAACACATGAAAATGGCAATAATTTCCCGAAAGGCGTCATTTAAAATATGAATGAAAGGAAATCGTGACTGGTAGCATTAAAGTTATTTACAAACAAACCCATTGTTTTCAGAGTCACTGGCTTTCAACCATTTGTAGTGGATAAAATCAAATGTGAACCTACTTTAACATCAACTTATTACTTTGCTTCTTTACACATTACTTTTGCTCTGAACATACCAGCTGAACTCTCCAGGAGATACAGAGATCTGGTAGCAAATCCTTGTGTGGTTGTCGGCATCACTCCACACAAAAGGAGGCAAAAAACCCGTCAGTAACTATGTGGGCATTTCTCTTCCGTACAAGATTCTCTCCAAACCACTGCAGAACAGAATTGAAGATCATATTGATAAACAGACTTGAAGAACATCGTCAGATACAAAACGATTGAGAGGAACGACTATGTGATGGTATGGTGGTATTCGTTGATTTTGAAGAACCGCATTTCTCAATTGACAGTGAGTCATTATTAAATATTCTGGAAGAAATTTGATATGGACAACACATCCAGAAATCTGATTAAACAGCCTTTGATTGAAACGGCGTCAAAGTTAATTCAGTCGACGAGATCTCGGGCCCATTTCAAACCCGAACTGGAGTCAGACAGAAATGGTTCAAATGGCTCTGAGCACTATGGAACTTAACATCTGAGGTCATCAGTTCCCTAGATCTTAGAAGTACTTAAACCTAACTAACCTAAGGACATGACACACATCCATGCCCGAGGCAGTATTCGAACCTGCGATCGTAGCGGTCGCGCGGCTCCAGACTGAAGCGCCTAAAACCTCTCGTCCACAACCGACGCGCGGAGTCAGACAGAGTGATGGATCTTGTCTAATACTTTCTGTCTTGCGAAAAAGGTCATTCAAGAATGGAGGAAGAGACTGAGGCAAGAAGAAGGAAATAAAGAATGCTTCAAACTAGAACATAAACTAAACTGGTGAAAGTTGATTGTCTGGGCACTGTAGATGACATAGACATTTACTTACAACAATAGTAACTCATCTGTCACAAAGATTCATCGACTGACAGAGAAAGCTGAGAAAGTAGTGTTACAGGTCTACTTTGAGAAGACAAAATATATGACGTATAGTGATGGGCCAGAATAGATTATTTTAAACCAAGGGAATATTAATCGCATGAAGAAATTTAGACATCTTCAATATCTATTTCCTCGCTAGCAAACCCGGCAATAGTTCCCAATTGCTAAACATGTATGGGAATCTAATGTTTAACCTAATCTAATCTAATCTTTGATTAACTTATTTTATTTATTTTGGGTTGTCTCTTACATCGGATCAGTATTTCACACATACAGTACCTTTTACATCATAGTTCCCTAAGAAATAACAGTTTTAATATGATAAATACTATAAAATGATTTGAGCGTCCATAGTCACAATGTAACTAACACTGGCTACAAGCAAATAAAGTTAATACTGGCAGTACTTGTACTACTACTGCTGTACTGCCACTAATAGTGATAATAATAGTAATCATAGTGACAATAATAACGATAGAATTAACAATAATGGTAGGTCAGGTATAAAAAGCATTTACATGTAAAAAATAGATGTTTTCTGATACGAGTTCTGGGGAAAAGAAGTTTAAGGAAACTGCACAAGCTAAGAATACTGGACAATGAGGAAGATCTTATTGCAAAGAAGGAAGTACAAGGGTAACGAGTGTGTACAGCGACAACCGTAATCATTGTTGTTGCTTTAGTAGTTACATCATTAACTGCTTTCTACAGCTGGAGAAGTTCTTCAGTTCTCAAATATGCTACGAGAGGTTACTCCAGACCAGGATTGCTGCTACAGGAAGTATTTCGAGAAAGTGCGTGAACGATGGAGCGGGACGGATATGAGTTTCTGCTATGATGTTCAAACAAGAGCGTTAAGTTCGAAGAAAGATATGGGAAACAGTGTACGTTGATAAAACTGTAGAGAAGACAGAGGATATGAGAATTTCTTCGCTTGTCTGCATGCAACCAGCATAGCTGTGCAGATGATGGTGAAGTATGATCACAGAGTGTAACATCACATATATAACACACACAGGCATTCATAACCACACCCAAGCGCCGTGAACATTCCTTAGAAATTCCGTACAGGACAACACTGTAATCAATAACTGCAAGTATAAGTGTTTCTACAAGTTTCTTTTCAAGGTCAAGAGGGAACAGCTGCCTATATTTTTCTATGGAGAGATACCGATGTCTTCTTGCACACTGCGGCTACACCCTCTGTCCAATTTACATTGTCATGTGCTATTGCTCCTAGACTCTTTGTTGAAGGAGAGAAGTTGCTATTCATCCCATTTAGGATTAAAGACGACAGGGATTCCCATTAATGCAGGTTAATGAGCCTAGAAGGACCAACTAGTAGCTCTTGCGTTTTGTGTGGGTTGAGCTTTAACCTTACATCCTGCGCCTATCTTTGAAGTGCACACAGGTCGGTATTCTCGACTGCTGTCTTCAGATTTATTAGTTTTGCACTTAGATACAACTGGATGTTATCAGCGTGAACGTGGCATTTTCCCGTAAGACAAAACTGATGACTCATAAGTCCTATACAATGAAAATTTACAAACAATGAAATAACTACTGCCGAACTCTAGGGTATGCTAATGCTGCCTGCCTCCAATCTGAATTTATGGTTACTGGCAAGACGTATTACTGGCTAGACGTCAGGTAAGAACAAATCATTGTAGTTCACAAGGCGAGAAATTTAGTTTGATAAGTTTCGCAAGTGAAATATCGGAGTCGACAGCGTTAAAGGCTTACTGAAGTGTAATAAATAAATGACAGTCACTTTTTGTGCATTCATGGCAAGCTTCAGGTCATCTGGTCAGCTTTATTAAGGCAGAAGTTGTGATATTTACGGAAACCTGCTTGGTATCCGTCTAGCAGGTTGTTTGCGGTTAGGTAGTTTGTCAGCCGGTCGTGGACTATACATTACATGACCTTGGAGCAGTGCAGGAAGAACGCATCAGGTCGGCAATCAGTGTTTGCCTTGGCAAAGTGATTTTTAAGTAGTGGGTCAACTATTCCTTTTTCCAGAGCACAGGGAAAATATTTGTAGTTAAAGAGTGGTCCAATACGTCTGTTATAGTGGGCAGTAGTGGCTCAATAATAAGCTTCACCATTGGACTGCGATGCCATCGTGTCCGGTAGACACCGATCCGATACTCTTGATTGCATTTCTTACCACACTGCAAGTAACATGCTATAGATACAACTTTTCGTGGCTAGAGTCATTTACTCCCTTGAGATAATCATTGAGTCTCTGTTTTGTTTGTAGTTCAATTGTGTTCCGAGGTAATGTGAAATATCGTTTCATTTTTTCGGGTGGGACAGTTGTAACAACTGCAGCTTTTACTTTGCCTACACCAAGACCACGCAGCTTTTTCTGTAGGTCAACTGGTTTATTTCTGTTGTACGTTAATTTCTGGCCATGCCTGCGTTTTACATCTCTCGCCTCTTGGCCGACTCTTTTCTGCTTCTGCTTGTAAGCGGATTGATTTTCACCTGTGGGGCACTGTTTGTATGCCCAATATGCAGCGTCTCTAGTTCCTCAGTTATCCAGGGTACAGGCTTCCTGCTTACATTTCCAATCTTTAGGGGAGAATATTTGTTGTAGAGTTGAATAGCTTTGTTAGTAAATCGATGAAGCTTTCGTTTATGTCCGAGAAGGGAACAGAAGACGTCCCCTAAACTATTTATAGCGCCTCAGTTGAATTTCAGATAAATTAACGAGTTTGAAGCGTCGGTATGTAGTCAGTTATGATTTCTTTCTGGACCATTCTACCGGTTACGTCATGAAAATTATGTACGGGGAGACAAACCGGGTACAGATATTTGAGAGGTATGAATTACTCTGTTTGGGGATTTTGTTGAAAAGTTATTTATGAGATTGTGACTACTGTTCATATGATGGTTAGGAGCAAGCCGAAATAGCGGCGCACTTGAAGAAGAAAGCATCCTCTTAAATTTCACACGGGGAGCGTGCAAGGGCTAAGTCCCTGCAGTCGCGCTGTTCGTCTTTGTCCTTGGTGGCTCAGATAGATAGAGCGTCTGCCATGTAACCAGGAGATGCCGGGTTCGAATCCTGGTCGTGGCACACATTTTCAGCTGTCCCCATCGAGGTATATCAACAATACCTGTCGGCAGCTGGGGCTTTCAATTAATTATCATTTATTCCAGAGAAAATGCACGGTCATTAATGGTAGCTGTTCTTTCGAGAACAGTTACTATGTTCATATATATAATTTTTGATCTTCCTAGGCACTTAGCACCTCAAAGAAAAAAAAGGAAACCACCAACTCGGAGAAATGTACAAGAAGCGTCGTCTAGTTCGGAAAATGTTATATAAGTTGCATTTTGTTTGTACTTTCATCGAAACGATCGCAACGAAACTTGTTGTGCACAAGTCTGACTGACTTACACATATAATTTGATTCCATCTGAAACTACATTTAGCTCAAGATTCATTTAGTTTGTATAAAAAGCTGAATAGTATCGTAGAGGAAAATTTGTTGTTAACAGACAATTGGAAGGTTACTCAGATCAAAATGTTTCATTTATTTATTTACCTTTGTTTCCATATCATTACATTATCTACAGTGTGTGTACTTTTAATATAGGACAAGTCAGTTTAATCTAATAATTAAAATACATAGTCTACATATTAAAATATAGAACATAAATTTGGTGATAATGATAGTAGGCTGCATAGATTTTTCTCTCGATTAATATTTAGGTCTTAAAGCTATTCGTATATTCCTTAACGACAGATCATACATCGTAACTATTTGATGCATAAAATTTGTTTCCATTAAACAATCCTTTAGCTCTTTCCGGAATACCTTTTTAACCATACTGCCCAGTATACTCTTAGGAAGTTAAGTTTTACAACTGAGTACCAAGGAGCTTTCTCAGTAGTTCACAGTTTGTGTGGCATACTTCTACGTCGGCCTTTATTTGTTGTCATGTGAATGAACACATGTTTTTTTTCCTGGCAATACACTGGCAACGATTTACGAAATTTTTCTGTACATGTAAATGGATGGTAAGGTTAAAATTTTTATATTATGGTGGGCAGTTCTGCATGACTAAGTTTTTTTATTGAAGATGGTCTTAGTTTCCTTTTTCTCCAATGAATAAATTATTGCAGCTGGAGTGTTCCCACGCAGAAATTCTCTACTGTAAGTGTGGTTCAAAAGAAGCAAGATATACTGTACACAGAAATAGTCGGTTAGCATAAAGTGCTAACTGTTTCGTGATAACATAATTAGCTGATTGTGTAATACGTTGTATAACTGTAGTTGCTAGCAGTAAAATGTTAAATTTGTGTTCAAAATCAGTGCAGGAAATTTTGTCATCATATTGCTCCTTTTTAGTCCTGTCACAGATCTATATCAACTAAAATGGCCAACAACTTTCATAAAATCGTATATAGGGGATTATACAAAGGAACCAGTTACTTTATCTCCAAATAAACCGAAAAATTTGGTGGAATTTGCGATATGTAGACTTGAAGTGACGAAGAAAAAATTACATTTAGAGAGACAGAAATGCCGTCATTTAACAAACAAAATCGATACTGCTCCAGTCACTACCGTCAGAATTAAAACAGCTGACATGGTGAAGGTAAACTAACACTTGCAAATGCTTTGTCTTATTACCTGTATATCGCTACAAAGATATTTTTACTGTTTTGTATGTTGTACATTTAATCTTTCAAACACAAGTGTTGGAGCTTAGGGGCAGTAGTATACACCTGCCACACTCTTACTAAAATTACTCTAAATGCACATTTTACTACTAATAAGTTGTCCACTTGTCAAATTTTAGGCAAATTTTTTATTCAGTTGTTATCACAAGTTGTTCCTTTTCTGTTTGTAGAATATTTTCCCACCAGTTGTTGTCCATCAATTGAGTAGCTTTAAAGGAGAACATGGATAGGACAACGCTAAAGAGCTATGTAAATTTGCACTCACTTTTAACTTTTTTCAAGTCTAGCCTATGACAACGTTAGAGGAATTTTTTAAAATACGTTAACATATCCTTACGAAAATGGCACCAAGGAGTAAATGGTAAATTATAGTTCAGTGCAGAAGAAAAAACTGCACTTATCTTGAAATCACGCCATATTAAAACTAAGGACAAATAAAGTTGTCGTGTCTCTCATGATGAAACAAATGGCCATCAGGAAGCACACAGAATTTGATGGTCAGTGGTTTGTTGGAAATGCAGATTGTGATGCTGAAGTTAGGTGTGATGACTTATCCGAGGTAAAAGATGGCTTGGTCTTCGTGGTTGTTGCACTGAAAGACTACTGCAAAATTCCAGTGGGGTATTTTCTTTCATGTGGTTTGAGTGATAGTGAAAGTAACAATTTAGTTCTGGCTTGTCTTGATTTACTGAAACACATAGATATTAACGTGCTCTTCCTAAGATTTGATGTACCGCTGTTAACTTGGCGATGGCTCATTATTTGGGGGATGAACTTAGTGCAGACGATGTGAAACTAAGGTTCATAAATCTATCAACAGATATAAAAGAACTTATTCCGTTGGATGCTTGCCAGATCACACAACTGGTGAGAGACTGTCTTCCCACAAAGGGGATACTTTTCATAAAATTGACTGAATGTAATGCAGTTATTTTGTGGAATTATGGAACTTACAGAGGCAAGAGGGATTGCATTTGGGAACAGAACTAAAAAGAAGCTGAATTAATTGGCACAAAGAACCAATGAAGGTTAAAATTGCTGAACAGACATTTAGTGGAAGTGCAGCCAATGCTAATGAATACTGTGACAAAAATTTGGGAATGTCCCAGTTTCAGGGCTCTGAGGCAACAGCACACAATTTATTCCACATATTAAGCAGTAGGAACCTATATTGCAGGGGATACAAAAGACCTCTAGTGATGTACGCACATAAGTAAAGGATGCGAAATATTGGCTGCATACATTAAAAGAATTTGTTGGGGGAACATTACTGGTGCATTCCACAACATGAATTCGGTTTATATGCATGATCATTTGCGTTCATCGCTAGTTGTGTATGACAATATTACAAGTAGATGTGCACAAGGAATTACAGTTTTATTGGCACAGAAACTTAGTCAAGACCACTTGGAAGTACCGGGTGATCAAAAAGCCAGTATAAATTTGAAAACTGAATAAAATCACGGAATAATGTAGATAGAGAGGTACAAATTTACACACATTTTTGGAATGACATGGGGTTTTATTAGAACCGAAAAATACAAAAGTTCAAAAAATGTCCGACATATGGCGCTTCATCTGATCGCAATAACAATAATTAGCATAACAAAGTAAGACAAAGCAAAGATGATGTTCTTAACAGGAAATGCTCAATATGTCCACCATCCTTCCTCAACAACAGCTGTAGTCATGGAATAATGTTGTGAGCAGCACTGTAAAGCATGTCCGGAGTTATGGTGAGGAATTGGCGTCGGATGTTGTCTTTCAGCAACCATAGAGACGACGGTCGATCATGATACACTTGCGACATCAGGTAACCCCAAAGCCAATAATCGCACGGACTGAGGTCTGGGGACCTGGGAGGCCAAGCATGACGAGAGTGGCGGCTGAGCACATGATCATCAACAAACGCCGTGCGCAACATATCTTTCATCCGTCTAGAAATATGGGGTGGTTCTAATAAAAACCTACGTCATTCCAAGCATGTGTGTCAGTTTTTATCTCTCTGTCTACATTATTCCGTGGTTTATTAAGTTTTCACATTTATACTGACTTTTTGATCACCCAGTATTTAGTGGGGGGGGGGGGGGAGGGGAGGGTATTATACACCCACAGCTCAGCAATTTGAAGCTACTTTAAAGAGACTTCTGGTCCACATCCAAACTGGAAAACCTACAACTGCAAATAGTTCTACCATCGATGCCATCCTCAGCGTAACATGAACTAATCTTTAAATGAGGAAGTTGAATGCAATCAGTTGCCATCTGTTCCAGGGATGGCATTAATATATAGTGACCATGGTTACATAACGCATATAGCTATCCCACTTGATATCTGAATAATGTTGTCGGATACATTGCTGGATTTGTGGCCAGGAAATTCGTCAAAAAGTTAAGTGCAGTATTTTCCAATTGGTACTATGTCCAGTGTCCCACTGGCAGCTGTCTTGAACATTAGAACACAGGTACCTTGTCTATTCCATCGAATAACGTTGTTTATATCTGTAAAATGGGTGAGAGAGTATTAAAGCAAACATCAGTTTTAAATGTGAAAAACCCCTTGAAAAAATTGTTCACAGCAGCTTTACAGAACTTAAGCAATGATGTGTTCCTGAGTTGAATTAACATATCACAAACTGTCCTCCCTTCGCCAGTTAAACAAAGTTGTACTCACTGAGGATTTTAAAATTAGGCTGCATTATGAAGTGCCACTCTGCAGTGAGAGACCTCATGACACTAGCATTAGGAGTTTCTACACCAAAAGGTAGGCCTACTGTTTGACTATCAGGGATCGTGTGTTTTGAAAATATGTGTATGTGCTAGTATTGATAGAAGTCCGATTCCTACTGATAAATTGTAGTTTGTATTACTTTCACATATTAGCTGTTGATGTTCACTTACATCACGACAACAATGACGCCATAGCTTTGACTAAGTCATGTACATTTCCATTTTTGTGAGGATTTACATTTGCCTCTTATGCAAGAGCTTTTTCAATCTAAGTGTTTTGCACTACTTCTATTATTAATTGTAAATAATGTAAATCATACTGCAATCATGCCTTCGATAAGGGTAACATCCTTCAATCATCATTCCTAGAAACTTCTTACATTTTACTAGATCAGTGTTACATGCGTAAAATTATTACTAATGTTGTTACTCAAGAGCATAGAATACAATTGCTCTCACAGACATTGATGATAATTACAGGATGAACATGTAGAAATTTGTCAAGACTATTTATCAAACAAATTAACTACTATATAGTGGATAGTGAAACATTTTAATTCTGATTGTACTTGCGAATAAGTACGATTTCCTAGCGGTAGAGGTTGTGAAAAGCGATCAGCTTGGAATGTGTTCTTAAATTTAATTGATAAAAAAGTTTGAAGCCTGCTCTCCAGTTTTAAGAGCGTCTGATGAAAGTTGTTCCTTATATTTGGATATTTGCCAAATACTATAGATTCGGTTTGTTTCATCTCAGCTATCTGCAAGGGATTTTTTTCTCTCGCCTTTGAATCCACAGATTGACTTTCGTCATGTGATCTGCTGTGATAGTGTACATAATAAGATTAACAAGAGCAGGAGTGTCCCAGCCAACCAGGTAAACAACTTCAAAGTCATTGGCCGAATAATAGCAGAACAATAATGAAGGCTTATTATTCATCTGCCCATGACTATGGTACGGATAGGATGTTCTGTCATATAGCGTGAAATAACGTGTTGTTGAAAGTGCCTGCATTTACACATGCTGAGGAATATATACGACACATGGAAATTATTGCTGCTTTCACACACACACAGGAACAGGTTTGTGCCTCTACACACACACACACACACACACACACACACACACACACACACACACCCACACACCCCCACACACACACACATATATATATATATATATATATATATATATATATATATATATATATATATGTGTGTGTGTGTGTGTGTGTGTGTGTGTGGGTGTGTGTGTGGGTGTGTGTGTGGGTGTGTGTGTGTGGGTGTGTGTGTGTGTGTGTGGGTGTGTGTGTGTGGGTGTGTGTGTGTGGGTGTGTGTGTGTGGGTGTGTGTGTGTGGGTGTGTGTGTGTGTGAATCAGCAATAGTTGGTAGGTGTCAGACATTTTATTAAGAACAAATCTCTCCTGGGCATATCTAACCATTATGCACTACAAAATGCTGGCAGTGTGCAGGCCATGTTGGTTGGAGCAAATTTGTCTGCCTCAGGACAGAGTGACTCTCAATGAATACGATTCTTTGAAATAGCTTGCGTTCTGTTTATGAAATGGGTTTATCTTGCGGTTGGCTTCAGCAAGTCGGTATTTCATTCACCAAATAAGCTGTACCTGACATGACTTCTAATATCCGTTGATAAACTGATTTTTGTAGGGGTGTGCTAAGGACAACATGTGATACATGTTACTTTAGGTGACGTCACTATGGGGAATTTTGTGTATATGATGCACGATAATATTCAAAGTAATAAATCTTATACGTTTTATTTCAAATCCATACCAATGTTAAATAAAGCACAGTTTTTGTGAGTCAACATGTGTTGCTAAACAAGCTTTCTTCGAAGCCTTGAGTGGAAGTAACAAGTTAAATACTCTCGTGGTCAATTCAATTTATATTTCATTCAGAACTAGTTGCCCATAATGAATATTCAGAAATACAATACTTTTTGTTTTATTAAGCTACTTTATTGAGAGGGCAGCTGCATCAATCTCATTACACGTTTTGTGGTATTACAAGCTCGCCAGAGTTAGACAATCATATTATCTATTAACGCACAACTACTACTCATATCTTACTAATCAGAGGAAAGCTAGATCCTAGAAACATTCAATCTGTTTCAGTAAAAGGAAAAGTTAACCAGCAGTAAATATTTTAAATCGCTCCCTTTGTCAGAAAAATTCTAGGACAAGGCTTCTTGTTTCTGAGTTTGCAATACTAAAAAGGACAAATGTTGTTTTTATGTTACCTGGCATGTGTCCATTCCTGAAATGATCTCGGCCATGTTACCGTACAAACTAACGATGTGACAGTGGTGTGCTTAGCAACACACTGTTTGGGTTTTTGGCGCATTATTTACGCTAACACAATGGATACTGATCATGAGCAAAGAGTGAGTGTAAAGTTCTGCATCAAGCTCTGGAAAACCTCTAGTGAAACTGGGCAACAAATGCAGGCGAGGCACTTTCAAGAACATAAAGGGTTTCGTTAAGACAGAGATTCGAATCAAGACGAACACGATCTGGTCGCCCGTCTACAGCACATAGCGATGCAAACGAGGAGCGTGTAAGGCTTTTATTCCAAGCGACTTGCAGCTGTGCGTGGGACATCAGGATAACTCAATTTGAATCTTGATGTGTCTTGAGATTTTATGCGAAGATTTAGGCAAACGGAAAATTACTGCAAACTCGTAACTCAAACACTAACAGACGAACAGAAAGAGGGAAGACGAAGAGTTATTGTTAGTGATTAAGTTTCGTGATACCGGTAGCAAACGACAATCTTCGAGAACAAAGACAATGTTGAACACATTCTTTGATACTAAAGGATTGGTTCGCCTCTAGTATGTTCCTCCAGGTCAAACAGTGAACAAAACTGGTTACATCGAAGTCTTGAAAGGTTTGCGACAAGCAATTCGACATCGCTGCCGTAATTTGCGGCATTCACAAGATTACTTCTTACTGCATGACAACGCAAGACACCTCACTGCTTCATCTGTTATCGAGTATCTGTTCTGTCATTCTATTATTGACATCCCACATCCACCATATTCGCCCGATCACTCGCCTTCAAATTTTTTCCTTGTTTCCGCGAATGAAGAGGTGACTGAATGGAAAGTTGCATCAAGATATCGCAGACATCCTATAAGCTTTGAGAAATGAACTTAGAAGCACCACAACTGAAAATTTCCCCGCTTGCTTCCAAGTCCTCCAGCAACGTTAGTAACCGTTAGTAGGTAGCCAAGAGGACTACTTAGTTCGGAGCTAGGATCATGACTTGCCAAGCGCAGTTTTCTATTCTTTAAAAACCCTGTCCTGAAGCTTTTCTGACAAACTGACTATTTCAAACATCAAATATAAAGTACACTGTTCGTTTTTAGTGTCGGGGTCTGAGAATCGCCACTGAGAGTAGCCCGACCTCAGTATAATAATTGAGAAATATTCATTTTCGCATGAGGGCAAAATTTATGCAGGACTTAACCAACACCAACTGTTGCAATTTAAAGTACAAGAGAAATATTGACTATACAGAAATCATACAGTCTCTAATAACATGAAAACATTTAATTGCAAGACAGATCTTTGTTTCAGTGAATATAAAAATATATCAGCTCAACAATTGTTCTTTTGGATAACATTCCCTAAGCTTCAAAGTCTTTTAAATGTCTCTAACTATAATTAACGTCTGCACAAAATTTGTGTTGAGAAACACTTTTCAAATAATGTTTGCTTTGGTCTTCATTACAGGTAGATAACATATTGGACCTACTGATAACAAACAGACCCGAACTTTTCGAATCTGTATGTACAGAACAGGGAATCAGTGATCATAAGGCCGTTGCAGCATCCCTGAATATGGAAGTTAATAGGAATATAAAAAAAGGGAGGAAGGTTTATCTGTTTAGCAAGAGTAATAGAAGGCAGATTTCAGACTACCTAACAGATCAAAACGAAAATTTCTGTTCCGACACTGACAATGTTGAGTGTTTATGGAAAAAGTTCAAGGCAATCGTAAAATGCGTTTTAGACAGGTACGTGCCGAGTAAAACTGTGAGGGACGGGAAAAACCCACCGTGGTACAACAACAATGTTAGGAAACTACTGCGAAAGCAAAGAGAGCTCCACTCCAAGTTTAAACGCAGCCAAAACCTCTCAGACAAACAGAAGCTAAACGATGTCAAAGTTAGCGTAAGGAGGGCTATGCGTGAAGCGTTCATTGAATTCGAAAGTAAAATTCTATGTACCGACTTGACAGAAAATCCTAGGAAGTTCTGGTCGTACGTTAAATCAGTAAGTGGCTCGAAACAGCATATCCAGACACTACGGGATGATGATGATGGCATTGAAACAGAGGATGACACGCGTAAAGCTGAAATACTAAACACCTTTTTCCAAAGCTGTTTCACAGAGGAAGACCGCACTGCAGTTCCTTCTCTAAATCCTCGCACAAACGAAAAAATGGCTGACATCGAAATAAGTGTCCAAGGAATAGAAAAGCAACTGGAATCACTCAATAGAGGAAAGTCCACTGGACCTGACGGGATACCAATTCGATACTACACAGAGTACGCGAAAGAACTTGCCCCCCTTCTAACAGCCGTGTACCGCAAGTCTCTAGAGGAACGGAGGGTTCCAAATGATTGGAAAAGAGCACAGATAGTCCCAGTCTTCAAGAAGGGTCGTCGAGCAGATGCGCAAAACTATAGACCTATATCTCTTACGTCGATCTCTTGTAGAATTTTAGAACACGTTTTTTGCTCGCGTATCATGTCATTTCTGGAAACTCAGAATCTACTATGTAGGAATCAACATGGATTCCGGAAACAGCGATCGTGTGAGACCCAACTCGCCTTATTTGTTCATGAGACCCAGAAAATATTAGATACAGGCTCCCAGGTAGATGCTATTTTTCTTGACTTCCGGAAGGCGTTCGATACAGTTCCGCACTGTCGCCTGATAAACAAAGTAAGAGCCTACGGAATATCAGACCAGCTGTGTGGCTGGATTGAAGAGTTTTTAGCAAACAGAACACAGCATGTTGTTATCAATGGAGAGACGTCTACAGACGTTAAAGTAACCTCTGGCGTGCCACAGGGGAGTGTTATGGGACCATTGCTTTTCACAATATATATAAATGACTTAGTAGATAGTGTCGGAAGTTCCATGCGGCTTTTCGCGGATGATGCTGTAGTATACAGAGAAGTTGCTGCATTAGAAAATTGTAGCGAAATGCAGGAAGATCTGCAGCGGATAGGCACTTGGTGCAGGGAGTGGCAACTGACCCTTAACATAGACAAATGTAATGTATTGCGAATACATAGAAAGAAGGATCCTTTATTGTATGATTATATGATAGCGGAACAAACACTGGTAGCAGTTACTTCTGTAAAATATCTGGGAGTATGCGTGCGGAACGATTTGAAGTGGAATGATCATATAAAACTAATTGTTGGTAAGGTGGGTACCAGGTTGAGATTCATTGGGAGAGTGCTTAGAAAATGTAGTCCATCAACAAAGGAGGTGGCTTACAAAACACTCGTTCGACCTATACTTGAGTATTGCTCATCAGTGTGGGATCCGTACCAGGTCGGGTTGACGGAGGAGATAGAGAAGATCCAAAGAAGAGCGGCGCGTTTCGTCACTGGGTTATTTGGTAACCGTGATAGCGTTACGGAGATGTTTAATAAACTCAAGTGGCAGACTCTGCAAGAGAGGCGCTCTGCATCGCGGTGTAGCTTGCTCGCCAGGTTTCGAGAGGGTGCGTTTCTGGATGAGGTATCGAATATATTGCTTCCCCCTACTTATACTTCCCGAGGAGATCACGAATGTAAAATTAGAGAGATTAGAGCGCGCACAGAGGCTTTCAGACAGTCGTTCTTCCCGCGAACCATACGCGACTGGAACAGGAAAGGGAGGTAATGACAGTGGCACGTAAAGTGCCCTCCGCCACACACCGTTGGGTGGCTTGCGGAGTATCAATGTAGATGTAGATGTAGATGTAATTTTTTAATAGACAGTCAATTCTCAGACCAAATTCTATAAACATGGTACCCTGCTAAACATTCACTTTTCACAACACCATCCACATTACTATTGACGTTCATAGTTTTCCCTCAATCAAAATAAAGCTGATAACTATTCAGTGTACTCAGCCTCAGCAAATTCACTGTACGCTAGCATTCTGTGATGACTGCTAGTTCTTCTCATACTTCTGATGGCTTGATTTTTCATTTCTCATGCATTTATTCACTGTCAAATTTTAGTCTTGAATCGCCTATTTTGACATTTTTTCTTTCTATCTTTTTGCTTGAAATCTTCTTGTCTTGCATATCCTCTTCTTCGTTTATAACGTTAACATCGGTGTCTATTCTTAAAACTCTGTTCGTCTCTGCAAGGTCAAACAGCATTCTTCTACTCGTTACGATAATTCTATGCTCTACATAAAATCTTGTGACTTTCGTCACAAAGAAACTCCCTCACTTTCCTCGAAACTATCACTCTTTCTCACTGGTTGAATTTCTTGTCCTGTCTGTTCGTCATTAGGTTACCGAGCCCCATCAGCGACTGACCCCAACCATTTTTCGATTCCTCCTTATCAAAATTTTGCACAGATAATTTTCCTGCTAGGCGAAGGCGATCTCTATACTTGTAAACTGCATACAGTCCAAAGGGCTTGTAACATTAGAATATCTAAAATACTTCAATTTAATTTACACTTAAATACAAAATAACAAAAGAACTAGTGGTATAACTTATATCACATTTTCGTTACATATTTAATGAACCACTGAAAATGCACTTCGTTATTTGGCGGAGAAAATGTCCATTACAGTATCACCATGGAATGAGGAAAGAAGCGATCAGCAGGCATTTGTACTTAACAGAGGAGATATAAAGCAAACAGAAGAAACATACATACCCAACTGACTCGCAAATATTTCTTTACGCACTGCCTTGTTTCTTGAATGCCTTTTACACAAGAAGAATCTATTTGATGATTTCTGTAAGGGATGTCTGACACGATAACTGTTTGCTACCTCACTATACTCACATTCACTGCCAGAGTTTCAAATGTCTGTTTCAGTTTGTTCCTGTAAACATCATACGCATCACCAAGTATTGGAATCTATTGATTTTTTGATGCATTGCGTTTCATTAAAATTTCGCGCATACAGCAACCATGATTTGCTTGTAATGTATGTCATTCTCTTTGCGTGGTTGTCAGAACATAGGCTGTTTTATTATGATCCATAACAGAAGCCTTTATTTCGGTTCCAATATATTGGCTAATTGCAGGCACTTTTTCTTTAGTTGGTTGCTGAAGCACATTTCACTGTAAGACATATAGTCAGTCTTATGACATAATTGGAGCTATTGGTTTTTTTTCTGAAGTAGGGCATTAATATTTACTGTGAGATAGAGACTGATTTCTTGTGATATTTCTTCTTTTATTTATTTACTGCGGTTATTTATACATTGCGAAGTGTCAGAAGCGCTTGTTATTCGTTGAGTCACTCGAGAATGGCATTCAAATTGAATCGACGAATAGTTTAAGAAAGCATTTAACTACCGTACTTTTTCTTGTGCTTTCAAACACTTGCGGACCGACGAAACGGACGACTCGTTACAATTTTATCTTATGTAGCGTATTTGTTTCTGTCTTCTATTCCACCAGGAAAATTATTCTTACACCACATAGCTATGTAGTCTGTGTTTTGATAGCTTAGTAGTTTGTCTGCTGGATTAGTTTCGCATCAGGAATATGTTGGTACCGAAATAGTTTTTACATTCACTGTATGCATTCCGTTTATTTCGAGTAGCAAAAGTGAGACGTGTGTATCAACAAACCAATAGTTCAAAGAACGTTCATCGCAGTCTTCCTCCAAATTTTTTCTATTTTTATTTCAGCGACAGAGACACTTTTGTGAACTTTACGCCGTGCTATGGTCCATTCATACGTTCCACCGCTGTTCGGACGCAACATATCGGCTCAAGAGGCGTTGGCCTTTTCATCTCTCTATTAGGTTGCCAGTTCGGAAGTCATATATGCCAAGCTACATTACCTCTCCTCCGAAGGTTCTGATCGCATTCAGTGGATGCCGTACAGGTTTACGCAAATGACCTCAGTCAAAGTTATGAATAATGTGAGGTCAGTGCAGCTGGCGTACACAAAAAATAACGAAGATCAAGCAAAGCCAGGATTAACAGAGCTAAAACCATTATGTGCCGACCTATGACCCAGTTCTGCACTAGGGGATATTCATGGCTGCATACACAGGATAAAATCGCAATTTTCGTGTGATCTTGGCAAGATGCAGTACAATTAATTTTAAACCGGCGTTAAAAAGCCAACACTTTCCATGTCTATAGCGAATAAAAATTGTACTCTTACATTAACGCGTATGTATTATGCACACTGAACCATACAGCTAACCATACCTGAAAATAATGGGAGACAAACATCTTCCCTGAGAGCTTGCCATTTATTAACAGTTGAACTTTTTCTAACTGCCTTTCCTGTAGTAGCTACCCCGTGTATCAACGGTAGATGGAAGTGAGAAATTCGTATAGAGCATGTATACAATATTCCTAAACAAACTACGAGTAGAAAGGTACGGTACTCTTGGAAGTCGTATGGAGAATCACAGAAAATATATTACAGATCTCCCAAACATCAGACTGAAGGCGCCGATTTATATCGGTACGAACGTGCAATCTTCAGATATGTACGCATCTGCTACATGGAAGTAAGCTTCGTAGGAGAAAGTAGATTATGAGAGTTCTTCGAAAAGTTCCATCAATGTTTTAGCCAACGGATATCTTATAGCTTGTATATACCCCCATGTAAGTTGTTCACAAGTGTGGACAAATTTCCAGGCCATGATTTTACCCATAGTCATTGGAGAAATGGTGTTACACCTCATTACACACACTCATCGAACCCACTCTAAAAATTATAAAATTAAATTGAGTTTCTCAGTATCTTATGAAATGTGTCATTGTGAAGTGAACGTGGTATAGTAAACTAAGCTAAAATATGGGCCACTGTCGGAGGTACATGTTTACCCTATTTATGGCACTGTACTGAGGTTTTCAAGTGTCTTAGACTGTCTTGAACGCACATCGTAGTGGTTGGTGGTAATACAGCTGCATATGGTGATCAATTACAAATAATGTATCCTGTGGCAGCAAGGATGGATATATATATATATATATATATATATATATATACACACACCTTTCCATGATCGATTTTTGGGGTACTAGTCCCATCTTCACAATCGCCTGAAGTACAAATCGAATCGATGTTGTATATTCTTTCTCTGAATATAATATCACTGAGGCTGTCTACGAAATGAGAAGTGTACTATACCCACGTCTATAAGACTACATAAAATGGCCCAGCCGTGAGGTGACAATGTATTTGGTGCTGTGGACGAGGGGCTTACGTGTTTGGCATTCGGTTGACAGCAGGCTGTGTTGTTTTATTTCAGATAGCTATCTTTGATTAGTTTCCACAATGCAAAGCGTATATTATTGATTGCTATTAAATACAGGAAAATGAACTTCTTAGAAAGTGTGTTCACGAACTATCATTTTACAATAACACACTTAAAGAACTAGACAACAGTTGACGAAAAACAAAAGATTTATTTTTTGTATATAAATGAGAAAAAGATTGGTAATGAAAGTTCAAAACTGAACAAAAATAAACTCGAACACAAGAACAAAGAACAAAACTGAACAAATAACTCGAAGAGAACAAAAAACTCGAAACAAACAAGAACTATTGGAACAAATAAATCTTTTCCTCAGTTTCTGGATGCAGCAACCGAAGCATGGCTGCTGAGATCCTCGGCTGCCCCCTCCTCCACTTCTTTACGAGCTTTTTCATTATCAGCAGCGTCTACCTAGGCAAACAGCATAGCTACAGTTGTGACAAAATCAGTCTTCACCTAGGACTTACATAATAAAATAATAGTAGCATAGTATATCCAGACACTGTGACGAACAAACAATTAATACGGAATACCATTCTTGTTATTACGCGTGTAGTGCAAAGAAGAGAAGAGACAAAAAGAAGATTTAACGATATCCACAACAGCTGATAGCAAATAAATGATACACTTTTACATGTCGTCTCCGGTCTGTCACAATTTATAAACTAGTAAGCTGGGGTATTTTGCAAACGATGTTGTGGCAGAGTGAATGCAGCCATAGGCCGCCTTTAGAGGCAACCTAACTGTCACAGAGCACCGGACAAAATATAACATGGTACGTCTAAGTGCTGATAAGAAACGCTTAGTCCTGTTCTCCACAAGAAGACCAGAGCTGAGGGGCAGACAACAAATCAGTAACAGACAGATACAGGGGACCAACCACGTTAAATACCTAGGTGTATTATTAGACAATAAATTTGTATTCAACTTACACATACAAGTTAAGAAAGAGAAGACGATCAGACTAATTGATGCCCTACATCCCTTACTAGACAGCGAAAACGTGAAAGTCAATACAAAAATAAGACGTTATAAGGCAGTCACGATAAGGCCAAGACATACAGAAGTTCGTTTTGGGGCACAGTACTCCAGACAAATATGTTCAAGTCATATGAAAGAGATGCTTAAGACACATTTTCAAAATAACTCCGATGGTCTAGAGCCAGAGACCTACATAATGAACTTAATGAAGTCATGATAGGTTAGTTGGTTGAACAAAACAGCATTAAACTGCTTGAGAAAATTGAAAATCTTAGACCAGCCTCACAATATTTGTAATATACGAGCACAGTCACTGAGCGAGGTGGCGCAGTGGTTAGACACTGGACTTGCATTCGGGAGGACGACGGTTCAATCCCGCGTCCGGCCATCCTGATTTAGAATTTCCGTGATTTCCCTGAATCATTCCAGGCAAATGCCGGGATGGTTCCTCTGAAAGGGCACGGCCGACTTCCTTCCCTAATCCGATGAGACCGATGGCCACGCTGTCTGGTCTCCTTCCCCAAACAACCAACCAACGAGCACAGTCAATTGCCAAAGATGGCCTCATGTACGAGTTCCGCTAGCAATGATAGAAGATTTCGAGTTGTAGCAGCAGAGTATAATCAAATCCAGGACATGAACACAACGTCCTGTTAACGACAGAGAAGCGCTAAAATGATACTAAGAAGTCCAGTCTTCAAAGAACACCGTACGGCTGCTAACCGTTAAAAAATATAAAAGAGAAGTAAATTGTTTACAAACAAGGGTCTTCGTCTATCGCACAATGTGCAATGGGATACCGCTGAAGATCTCTCTATTAACAACGGGACTTTAACTAGATACACACTGATACGATTTCTGGCAGGTTATTAATTAAGTTGTTCTTTCAGTGTAATTCCTTGCTTGTAATTCAGTCTGATGTGGGCGTTGTTACTGCTATCGAATTATCTGTTCTGAATTTGTTGATGTTAATCTAAAACGGAAAGTTCAACTGCTTGCGAGCAGTCTTATAATTGGGAATTACCCAACTCGGTGGTTTACTTTTATTCGATGAAGAACTGTGTGTCAGTTATAAGCATCGTTTGATTTCAGCTGTTACGAGTCCTCCGAAATTACCCATTTCCTCTCCTTCTCTAGTGCATATTTGCTTATTCAGTGCATTTTGCGGTTTCTGGGCACCCAACATAACTTAATGTAAATAAGTGATATTGTGCTGCGCGTCAGCGTATGAGGGAATCTGTTGCAGTGAAATGTTGGAATAGCGAGCGAAAACACAACTCACTGCCTGCCGGCGTATAGTGTAAAGTGCCACTGTATGCAGCTGCCTCACTGGTGAAGCCTGCTACCTGGCTGAGGCGTGCCTCATTCCAGCCAGCGGGACGAAGTAAGGTGCTCGTTGGCGTCCTGATTAGGCACTTCCCTCTGATACACGTATTCCTGCTAAAGGGAGCTAATTTGGTCAGTGTGGTGGGGTTTGTTGTTTGGGTACTTCCTACAGCTGAAAGCAAAAGGAAATTTCTCAGGAGATGATTTATTTATGAACAAGAAAATAGGAATGCTGCCGAACAACTTAGTAGCCAGATGAACATGAGTAGCCAGATAAACATCAGTCCTACACCCACATGATGTTAGTACGATAGGCTGCTAGTTTGTACATCATTATAAGGTGGAAATAAATAAAGTTTAAATAGAAAAACATATTCATTGCATGTAAGGAGAAATCAAGTAGTTGTGATGCAAGGCAGGAATTCGAGAGCAGGACAATATAAAATATAACAGAGCACCATGAGCTATGGGCAAGTAATTATATAGAAAGGCGCCTAGAAAAATGTGCACAGAAATCAGTTGAAATTGGTTTTTTTTTTTTTTTTTTAAATGAAAGGAATCTATGTATCTTTTAGAAACCTGGAGATACCAGAAGACTTCAGAAGACTATCGAGTGTTTCAAAGGGAGCTTTAGGCAACCACTGATTCAGAAAGGGAGATGTATTCCAAAAGATGACGAACGGTTGGTTTCGAGAGATGTGATCATGAGAGCTGCATAGGATCAAATGAAGGAAAAGACAACTCATCAGTAAAGAATTTTATTCACGAAAGAAGAAAATACCTAAATACAGGAAATTAAGCCAGCAGATGTGAATACACAGGATAAAAATAATGGAGAAGAAACTCTAAACTTGACTGGGGGAATAATAGACGTCCCACACAGGAAAATTAAGACAAATTTGGAGAAAATCACATAAATGAATACCTATGGATCAGATTGCAAGACAGTATGAAGCAAGAAAGGAAAGACTGAAACTGGGATACAGCCTGCGGACAGGTTCAACAAAGAGTACCAGCTTGAAGTAATTATTATCGAAAGGAAAGAGGAATTAGATGAGGGTATGAAGGAAAACATTATACTGTGAAAGGAATTTCACAGACCACTGAAAGACATATGTCGAAAAAGGACACCTAGAGTAGACAAAACTTCTTTACTGTTATTGGGATCATTGTGAGAAGCAAGAAAAAAAAGAGTTCACCAGACATGTAGCACGAGCAAGGTTGTATAAATACTCTCAGTCTTCAAAAATATGTAATGATCCCACTTCGAAAGTGGAAAAATTCCAAAAGAGTGTGAATGTTAATGGAATGATTGGAAACACGAAATTATGATTAGACTGGCAAAAGATGAGGTTAGGTTCAAGAGGGATGTAGAGATGCACGAACCATTACTGACTCAATTCTACAACTTGGGAGATACACTGAAGCAAAACAAACGGACGTTCATACCTGCTGCATTTCTGAAGGTAACAAGGATAAAATGCGAGTCACGAATTAGACAGGCTTTTAGCTTATTCCACATGTTATTCAGTGTGGACACTCAGCAAGCAATACGGAAAGGAAACCGAAACTTGGAATTAATATTTTAGTTCTGGAAGAAAAAAAAAAATTTGTTTAGTCGATGACAATGCAATTATGTCAGAGACGGTACTTTACTTGAATTATCAGCTGAAAGAAATGGGTAACCTATTGAAAATATGTTGTTAGCTGAATGTTAAAAAAGCGAAAGGAAGGTAGTAAAATGCAGTAGAATAAAATCGAAATTGTGAGCTACGGAGGGAAATGGATTAGGAAATGAGATTGAAAGTATCAAAAGAGTTTTGATACTTGGGTGGAAAAATAACAGATGGATGCTGAAGTGCAGAAGATGTAAAATTGAGAACGCCAATAGCAAAATTCAATGTCACATGGTCTTTTCTGAAGGTATTTGTCCGCAGTCTAGCCTTGTACATGAGTGAAACGTGAACTGTAAGCAGTTCAGGGCAGAAAAGGGCAGATGGTTTTGAAGGGAAGTGTTCCAGAAGAGCGCTGAAGACGAAGTCGACCTAGGGCGTGGCTTACATGGGGCAACTCAATCGAGCTGGGGAGAAAAATATTTTTATGACAGAAAGTGAATAAAAGATGGAATCTGTTGATAGGATGTATCATAAAGCCTCAAGGGGTTATCAGGTTGGTGAAAAAGGACTGAGGGAGTGTGTGTGGACGTGGAACGTCGGATGTTTGTAAAATTGTGCTGATAGATGGAGACTTGAACATGTAAAGTGGACTCACATGAATGACGCTTGCCATAGTTATAAAGAAACCAAGAGGCTCTCACTCGATGGACTACTGTGGCGAGCTGCATAATACCATTCCTCATACAGGAGACAGCAAGAGCAACTGTTGTGCCTCGGGTTGATATTCTAATAGTTGCCTGTTCCGTGCGTACCAAGCGTTATAGCTGTACTGATGTTATTCACAGCAAAATAGTGGATGAGGCTAAACAGACGGATCCTTACACGAAAAATATTCCGTCATGGTATATTCTGGTAGCAGTGGCGACTGAACTTATGTAACATAGTAGTTGTCCTTGTACCTTCACATGCAGTAGCTTTATTAATCTCCTAACATTCAACACACTTCATCATACCATTCTCCTTTAAACTCGTCGTTGTTAATTCTTATTGTCATATCAGATGATAAAACGTTCACCGTTATTTTGTGTGTTAGGTTATCCGCATTCTTTGGTGTAACATACAGTGAATTATCACTCTGTCACAGCAGAAAGGCTCAGTATCATTTTTCGTCATAAATATTTCAATGAATCTTACATCTGCTCCCGACATGTCCTTAGATGTAACTTTGGATGAAACGAAAGTCCTCATTACCAAGCTTACTGCGTTAATGTCATAACTCCGTCGGTTACTAAAATCTGCGTTACATGGGACGTCAAATTCTCATGGGTATCAGTCACTATAGTGATGTAATTGTTTTTGACTGCTTTATCGATGATATTCTACTTCATAACATGTTCATCTGTGGTATTCAGGCGACATCTCATTCTGCCTCCCGGTTTCATATCCTATTACACTAACATACCCTACTATGGCGCCCAGTTCAGGTAATAGGTTTTCTTACGTCGCTTAGACATGTGAGTACATCGCAATCTTTTCCTTTGATAACGATACGTCTTAGCTGTAATATTTCTGTTTGGTGCGTAATCGAGCAGATGAACCGATGCTACTGCGGTCAATGTTTACATTACTGTCCAGCAGGTTGGTAATTTCCTCTGTTCTTTCCAGCAAGTAGCTAAGGATGCAATCTCGTTGAAGCAAGAGGTACCTGAGATCACTAGAAACTAATAGAACAGTTCATCTCTGAAGGAGTCGACTTCGGTGAAGTCTTACATCTCCGGAAGAAACAAGCCAGATAGAGACGATATACCAAAGAAAACTACAACGTGGAGAAGTTGTGAATTGGCTAAGACACAGTACTGGAAATCAGTACGTGCCCTTTTAAATGTTCACCGACTATCCAGATTTAGATTGTTCACATTTCCATAAATTACGTAAAACATTGATCGTCATAGATGCGTTGAAAGTGAGTCAATCGATTTGAGTATTCGTCATTTCCCAATCAGAAATCACGCTACGTAAGTAACGTCTTTGTAGCGGAATAAATGTTAACTGCTTATCTTACACCATTACCTCGAACCTGCCGTGTAGACGGAAGGATGTGACTCCAGCCAGCAGTGACATACTGTCACTTGTGACTCGCAAGAACTATGGTCTACAACTGGCACGACTCAAGTCGTTGCAGGGTGCCATGTAACCATACCGAACCCGAGACAATTTTGCAGTGGAAGCTTATAATCTCTAGTGATACCATCGCGTTAGACCTTGGATTCAGTTTAGCGTCTAGTAATTGAAGGACGTGAGTACACTCTAAATAACCAAGTGATGTACATATATAGACTAACAAGTTACTACAGTTTCAGTTAAACTGAATTATTTATGTAAGAGAAAGGGCTTCACAAATTGAGGGAGTCAACAGTGCGCTGTTCCTCCTCCGGGCTTTATACCAGCAGTTTTTCGACGTGGCACAGATTACTGCTGTTACTGGATGTGCTCCCGGCATCGTGGCATATTCTGCCAATAGGAGTGTTTACTGCATCAAAATCTCGAACTGGACGGAGGACAACACGCATAACACTACGAACGTTCTGAATTGGGGAGAGATCCGACGAACTTGACGGCCATGGTAGGATCTGACAAGCAAGAAGGGAGGCAGTATAAACTCTCGTCTTGCTGAAATATAAGTCCTGCATAGCAACAAAGCGTTGCATGGAATATCGTCGACGTACTGCTGTACTGTAAAGGTGCCGCGAATGGAATCCAAGTGGTTCCAGTTGTGAAAAAGAATGGCGCCCCAGACCGTCACTCCTGGCTGTCAGACTGTACGGAGGGTGGCAGCCAGGGGCTTCCTGAGACACGTCTTCTTTGGTCACCGGTGCTCAACTCGAAGAGAGCTTCTTCGCTGAAGACAATTCTACTCGTGTCAAAGAGATACTTAGCTGAAAACGCATATATACGCCCCAGACATCGGTGAGATACCAATTTGAATGTCGCCCGACGTATGGACCGATAACCAGAAATAATGCATAGTGCGCCTTTTCCTTTCATAGAAGGACTCGGTTGGTTGTCATCCGTGGCAATCTTACAGCACTGCGGTACGTCGAAGGTATTCTGCACCCCGTTTTATTGCCCTTTATGACAAACCGTCCTCGGATTAAATTTCAGCAAGATAATGCTTTTCCGCACAGGGCAAGATTTTCTGCTGATTGTCTTCATTCTTGCCGTACTTTAACCTCACCAGCAAAGTCGCCGGATCTCTTTCCAATTGAAAACGTCTGCAGCATTGCGGAAGGGAACCTGCAACCAACTGAGGATTTTGACCATCTAACGCGCCAGTTGGACAGAATGTGGCACCATATCTCAGGAGGACATCAGACAATCATATCAATCAATGCCAAGGCCACCAACTGCTTGGAGAAGGTCCAGAGGTGTACCAACGTGTTTCTCACTTGCTCAGTTTGTTAAGATCATCCAACTTTTTTGAAAGCATAGTCATTAGTTTGTCTGTACCTGTACACCTGAACATCACGTCTACCGATATCCTTCCCATTCTGATAATTCGTTTGTGGTGCGTCGTTCTTTTGTCTTAGCGTGTAATATAGGATTGTAATATAGTGAATCTCTCGTTTAGTCCTTCATGTAAACGAGACAGTCGACTACATTTTATAGTCGTGACAGGTAACCGGATTGTGAGAGGTTCGCGAAAATTATCGGCCGACAGGGTGGCTGTTTCAGCAATACAGACAGTCTCAGATGTATTTGTCTTTTCTTCGCTCCAAACTGAGTGGCCATTTATTCCTGCTAGCTCTTCATTGTACTAATAACACTAACTTATCTCAGCGGGATCCTCCTTCGGAAGATAAACGAATTCCACCTCTGCTTTCTTGCAAATAGTCTCGGCGTTCAGTCAGTTTACAGGCGTCGTTCTCGAGCGGTGGAATATCTTCTAGCAGATTGGTCACGTCGAAACGCCCAATGACGCGGACCTGTGGATGGTTTGACTTCATCATCACTGACTCAGCTGTAAAGGCAAGCTTCTAACCTACAGAGCACCTTAGATACTGACTTAACTTTCTGAAATGGGTTATACGAGATCTCTATGTGTAGGTTGTAATAAAGATGAAGAACAGTGCTACAGATGTCTGTTAAAAAGTAAGATAGAGGTAGAGAACTATGAGGTACAGGAATTTAATGGCGGGGGGCGGGGGGGAACATTTTTATGGGGCAGACTGATCAGGAAGGCTAACGTGAATATTCGTAAGGCAAGGAGGAATAGTTAATCGGGCGCTTGAAAGTAAGAATTGTTAAGAGATGGTCAGGTTCGAACATAAGAAGCAGGTTATTGCCCATGCAGTGCTTCGTACATACCATGATACAAAATGATCACGAAGAAGAATGAAACTTTCTAAAAGAATGATGATCTAAAAACATCAGACATTGTCTATGGTCTATATGGCATGTAATGTTTTTGATGGTTTTTGTTTACTTCTTACAATAGGACACATAAAGACGTACAGCAACTACGTAGCAAAACATACACTCAACTCTAAACAAGGGAGCTTGCTAAAGAAAATGTCGATATATATGTTTTTTATTACTACTCTGAATCATGTAGTAAAGTTAAGTAATACATCCAATTATCGTGATATCGTTTGGAATTAAATGCAGTATATTTGTCAGTTGTCCAGATAACTGATTTCATTTACAATAAAAGTGTGTTGTCAAGTATAAAACGTTCATACGCCTTTCACATTCATGTGTCATATACCAGAACTTGTATAATTGCTCTGAAGTTGTTAAAGCTTTATGTTTTAATTCACTCCAATAACGTTACATCCGCTTCCCCCCAACAGATGTTGTTCTTCTACTTAACTGATGTCTGTTATACGTATGATTTCATATTTTTAACCTCCAATAAATAGAATTACTTCCTAATGAATTACTAGTATTCTTCTTGTTGAGTCATATATTTCTCATCAATGATTTCTGTGACGTTACGTATCACACATTTGTATTCATGCAGTGGTAACACTTTTATATCTAGAATTGTTACTGTGTTATCACGTGGAACTATTTTTCGCGCATTTGTGTACGTCACTCTCTTCGGTCAAATCATCCCAGCTAATAAGTGCGAGGAGCGTTTTCAGCCGTATAGATTCTGTCCCAGATCGAGTCATTCAATAAAGTAATCGACTTCCTTAGGATTTCAGATAACCAGTGCAACACCATCAACGACACAGTAGTAAATTTCAAAAAGATATTATCCGACGTATCCCTAACAGCACAGCTGTGGCGAGGCAACATCACACGTAGAAAGTACGTGCAGTGGCAGCCGCAATGACGGGAGTATGCTGATTGAGACGTAACGTACCATTGTTGACGAGGTCATCAGAAAACTTTGTCTAGATATGGGAAAGGATGATGGGTGAAAGAGCATGTGTTCTTTTCGATTGGATGCATCTCGACTATGTTTTATAACAGGACCATCGAAACCCGTAACACAGTTTGCACAAATTTCCATTTCGTACTAAATTATTCATTTACTCTGATTATGTACCTGAAGTAAAAAGTGGTCAGAGGTAATCCTCTTTTGTGACTAAGAAGCGCAGTCTTTTGGTAAATACTACTATGTAAGTCGTATTTCGCACATTCATTGTCTTCGGATTACATGGTTATGACGTTTGAAGTGGGACACACTTGCAGATAGACGACGAGCTAAAGGGAAGGGGCTCTTCACTAAATTCCAAAAATCCTATCTTCGTCGAGGATGTAGAGCATATATTATTACCACCAGCTTACAAATCTCGCAATGATCATAATTCAAAGATAAGGGAAATTAAAGCTCGTACTAAGCTGTTGAGACAGTTGTTTTTCTCTCGCGCGATCCACGAGTGGAACACAGGGGGTGGTTAAATATGGCTTTGGCGCGAATAGTGCCCTTCGCCACACACCGCATGGTGGCTAGCGGAGTTATATGTAGATGTAAATGTAGAGGTAGAGTTTGCCTCTAAGATGTTGCTCAGCCTGCGACAGAAGGTGATCCAAAACATTGTTACAGCCTTATTTTAAATAATTTAGCCTCGAAAGCAGCCTACTATTGCTAGTTCCAATCAAAATTCTTGCCTCATTTCTTTTTATGAATTGCTGTCCAATAAAGACGTCGTAATATTATAGTAATTATGTATAACTTCGGTATTAACAATGATTGATAACGGTGTGGACCTACAGATGGGATGGCATCTGTTTCCGTTCTCGTCCTAAGTCTGTCAGAAGCTGTACCGAAAACGCCTGGGCAACCCTTCATCGCCCTTTCCTTACGGCTTGTGCCATTGATTCCATGTGGTCTCTGCCAACTGCTCGTATGCTCTTACAATTTTTATACTCTTACAGTCTACTTATCCAGATAGTTTTCATCAAGAACTTAATTACAAGATCATGTGAGCGTCTGCATTAGAACAACCGTTGGCAGTATCACAATAAGGCAAAACAGACGCCACGAAAGTTTAGCTGGAGCAATTAGGTGTGAGCTATGTTAGAAGGTAGCTGAAAGAGTCCAAGTAGAGCGCCTTTTTGGATGGTATAGAATATTCCATAAGTTCATTCGGAATCTTTATGTCGTCACATTTATCCTGTTGAACTTTTACAAGGGATTCAACCATCGTACCCGTTACCACGCATACTGATTTTGTGTAATAGTCATTCCGCTTCTATCATCTGTATTAGGGGGCACGTTCACCATCTAGTCGGCTACAATCATTGTGATTTTGTGATTCCTTCTGTCTTCCGTATTTATCCCCTACTGCCACACAACATGTTAATTTATGGCGTTCATAGTCATTTATTTCCAGCTCTTGGTTTCAAATCCCCTGACATGTGGATGTCGGATTCGAGACATCAGTTCAACTAACAGGTTTGCCTAATGTCACACAATTACAGAACTGCATCGCAGCTTTTCCCTTTACTACTGATACGTTTCCGCAATGATACTTCTGTTTAGTGTGTGTTGATGACACAAGTTGTGCAACGGCGGTCTACATTTACAGAACAGCGAGGCATGTAACCGACCTCGTGTGTTCCTCCCACAAAATGGCTGAGGACGCAATCTACTGGCAGCCACAGGTCAACTTCAGCTTAGTGGCAAGCTTCAGAACAGTCCAGCTTTGATGCGGTCGTATGTTTCAGTAAAGAATTGTATCTTTCTTTAAGACACAAGGTATACAAAGTTTTATTTCCGCATGAAATTTCAACGTGGTGAGTTGGTTAAGACAAAGTCTTGAAATCAGTATGTGCTATGATAATTTCACTTTTTCCCGGATTTAACTACTCCACGTTAACATAAATCGCTCAACACTATCCTCGTCGTAGTTGCGTTAATAATGAGCCAACCGGTTTCAATCTCGCTCGGCCCACAATTCGAAATCGCACTGCGTGTATAACGCCATCGTCGCAAACTGAAAGTCTGCTTCTAATCCTACACGTTTGCCTCGAGCTTACGACACCGATGGACAGATGAGAGTCTGGCCAGCAGTAGAGCTCGACCAGCTCCGACTCTACGAGGCTGTCGTCTATAATCGGTGCATCCGAACACCTTTTAGACCGACATGTGTCACGCTAGTGGCACTCCGAACTCATGGCAATTTTACAACTGAAGCTTACTGTATCTCAACAGTAGTATTGAGTTCGATCTGAAGTTTACCTTAACAGCTTGTAACCAATGGACTTTAGTATTACTGAATTGTAATAAAATGAATCCCTTGTACGGTCCTTCATGTAAACTTGATTTTCGACTGCATTTTGCTGTCATGTAGGAATGTCTGGAGCGTGAGACATTCCAAATAAATAAACAAATTTCGCAGAGAGGGTGATTCTGCAAGGCATGCAGTCAGACGTGTAATTGGCTTTTCTCCGCTGTAACCCTGTCGGGCCATTTCTTCCTACTAACTATTCATGGTAGTAATGCTACTGACTTACCTCTGTACGGCCCTCCTGCGGAGCATCGAACAACTCTGTCTCTGGTTTCTGCGGTAAATTTCAGGTTGAGCACTCCGATCGCAAGTGTCACCCTCAAAACGTGGAATCTCTCCAGCCACCTCTTCCTCTCCAAAGTCCCAAGTAAAATCAACCTGTGGGAGGTATGAGTTTATCATCACTGATTCATCTAGAATAGCATTTGTCTAAAGGACAGAAAAGTTAAGACGTCTTTCTCAGCATTCTTAAATGGATTACATATTAAGTAACTAAGCCTTCACTGCAGACAGTAATGAAAGTGAAATACAGTGTTTTTAATGTATGTTAAAATTGTGAAGATATGGGCAGGTTAGAAAAAAAGAAGCAGACCATTGCATATACAGTGGGATAGGGCGCGTGATGATATAAAATGATTCGGCCATACAAAAGAGTGACACCAAGCAAGACTATGATGATACAAAAAAATGACACATCCTTTTTTAGCCGTATGAGATGTGACGTCTTCGATAGTTTTCGGTTACTACTTGCAATTTTACAGCAACCACGCCGGTAGATTTAAAAAAGGAAGATTACTAACGAAAATGTAAGTAAATTTTGATATTGCTACGCTGTATCTTCCGCCAGGATGAAATATTACGCCTGATTAACAATACATCATGTAGAGTTATTTACTCTATCTTTGTCAATGTCTTAATATATTTTTTTTACAATAAAAGTAATTAGTAACATATTTTAAATTCATACTCCTTTCACACTGTCTTGCTATATTATAAGAAAATGTATGATTCCTCCGAACATATAAATACCGTATTGTTTGTTTAGTTTACACCAATTATACTGGAGCCAAGTCTCCCCATGTATATTGCTCTTCATCTTCCGTCTTCTTCAGTTTCATGGCCTAGCATCCCTTTCCACATTTATATCCTTGCATGCAAGCTTAGTTTTACCTTAGGGTTTGTAACAAGTTGAGAATAATATTATTGGTCTGTAGTAGAGTGAATATCTCTCATTGCTCTTCTTGTAAATCTGAGTGTCAGTTGCAGTCTCTCATGCTCTGAAAGCACGTATGGAGCTTGAGCGATTCCCAGTAATACACTGAAGCACCAAAGAAAGTGCTATAGGCATGAGTTTTGAAATACAGAGATACGTAAACAGGCAGAATACACCGCTGGAGTCCGCAACGCCTGTATAAGACAATAACTGTCTGGCGCAGTTGTTAGATCGGCTAGTGCTGCTACAACGGCAGGTTATCAAGATTTAACTTAGTTTGAATGTGGTGTTACAGTCGGCAAGCGAGTGATGGGACGAGGCATCTCCGAGGTAGCGATGAAGTGGGGATTTTCTCGTACGATCATTTAATGAGTTTACCGTGAATATCAGGAGTCCGGTAAAATGTCAAATCCCAGACATGGGTGTGGCCGGGAAAACATCCTGTAAGAAAGGGAACAACATCGACTGAAGAGAATCGTTCATCGTGACAGAAGAGCAACCTCTCCGCAAATTACTGAAGATTTCAATGCTGAGCCATCAACAAGTGTCAGAGTGCGAACTGTTCAACGAAACATCATCGATATGGGCTTTCGAATCGGAAATCCCACTTGCATATCCTTGATGACTGCAGTATACAAAGCTTTAAGCATCGCCTGGGCGCGTCAACACCGACATTGGACTGTTGACGAGTGGAAACATGTTTCCTGGAAGGACGAGTCTCTATATTAAAATTGTATCGGGTGGATGGACGTGTACGGTTATGGTGACAACCTCATGAATCCATGGACCCTGCATGTCAGCAGGGGACTGGAGGAGGCTCAGTAATGGTGTGAGGCGTGTGCTGCTGGAGACAGACATGAACATTATTGAGAGTTGCAATTTCTTGTTCAGAAGAGATCTCCATCTCCTCGAACTCTTACGGATTTATATACAGGCCTGCACGATTCATGCTGTCAGTTCCCTCCAACACTACTTCAGTCGTTAGTCGAGTGCGTGCCACGTCGTGTTGCGGTACTCTGGGTGCTTTGCAGGAGCCCTACATGATATAGGGTATGTGCACCAGTTTCTTTGGCTCTTCAGTGTATTACCTGGCAGTGGAGTATTCCACAGTGCATACCATCTGAGATACCATCTGTACATTCTTTCCTCACACCCAGTCTGGCCGTTCCCTACTGCTTCTTTATCATGGTAGTAATAATATTGACTTACGTCAATGGGATCCTCCTGTTTCTTCTCTCGCCTCTTCCGGCGGTTGCGAGGTTCTACAGGAAGGTTGCAGTTGTGGGCAACAGATGGAGGAATTTCTTCGGCCACATTTATCACCTTGAAGCGCCCAAATATACGAACCTGGGGAAGTTTTGTTTTTACCATCACTAATTTAGACAAGACGTCATGTATACAGCAGATATAAAGGTTTAGATATCTGAATTGTAATAATTAAACATACTATATATTCAATAAGTGGCCCGTAATTGCAGTTTTAAGGAATTTTAGTACGGTGCTATTGATATGTGCTGAAAGTTAAGATATCGAATAAGGTAGAGAGCTAAAAGGTACTAGAGTGAAAAGACAAAAGAAAGATATTTATGGAGCACACTTAGCAAATTATGTGTAGTTTGTTGCTACTAGTGCTAAGGCATCAACAAACAGTTAACTTACGTCACTGCAGCAAATAAATTTGAAGTGCCAGTACACAATTAAATACGTAGGGAATTGCAAGTGAGAGTGCTTACTAACGAAAATGTAAATTTATGTTTATAATTGTCTTTGTTATCACACTAATTTCGCTTAGCTTATTCTTCCCGTCGTCATATCAATTTATGTTTTGTGTTCCTTCTCACCGCCTAATCAACCTCGAAATCCGATTCTGGAACATTACATTGGGTCTCTACGGCAGCACTGTTAACTTTTGTTTAAGCATCCCCGCCCTCTAATACCCTCTCTAACACCTCTGTGGTCTCTGTTCCGGTTATTTATTTTCTTATCAACTATTCTTAAAGTTTCTAAACTTCCTCCTGCATCGGCTCTAGGTAAGCGTCACATGGACTGGAACTGAAACACACGTTATATCGTTGTGCCCTTGTGTACATTTTTCTGCAGTGGGTATGTACTACTTCCTGAAATTACTGCACTTAAATTAAAGTCATCTTTCGTCTTCCTTTTAATCTGAGGGCATAAGCTTTTAGCAGTTTATGGAAGTGCTTAGCTTTATGCAAGGATATCCAAACTAACACTCCCTATGGCCGTAACCTGTCTACTGGAGACTGAGGTAGCACGTCGAAAGCTTTTGCCAGTTTTGGTGCACTAAGTCACTGTTAACCTTCGTTTTTCATTTCGTGAAGGTGGACCGCCGAAGAACACTATTGCGTATGAAACGAGTGATATATTCCGAACCCCCGGCAGTTTTACAGAGGAAGCTTAGTGCACGAGTACTACTGCTGCTTTTCACCTTTGATTTACCTTAGGTTCTTGTAACCAGTGCACGATACTATTACTGGATTGTAATCAAATGTAATTCTTATTTAGTTCTTCATGTACAAATGAAAGAGTGATCCGGCAGAGTAACAGATTCTGCAAAGCGTACAGTTTGCTACTTTATTTGGTCATTCTTCTCTCTCGTTCTTTCTTACCCTTTCTTCAAGATTACTTCACATGGTTGTATTGAAATTGACTTACCTCTGCATAGCCGTCCTTCAGCGTACAGTCCACACCGTTATCTCTATACTTGATGCGACTAGCTGATTCTGGGCTCCATTGGCAGGGAAATATCTCAAAGACAGAAGGCACTTGTGACACACTCCTCTTTTTCAAGCGGCCATAAACCTGGAAGAGTGGGTTGCATATTTTTCTAACAGATGCGAACATTCTAAACACTTGACTTACAATACTGAAACATATTTTATACAACATATGCAGTCCATAACTGTATCGTTTAAGAGATATGAAGTACGGTGCTAGAGACGGCGGTTATAAATTAAGACATCAAATAAGGCAGAGAACGAAGAGCTACAAGAATGAAAACGTGAGGTAAGATTTTAACGGAAAACACTAGACAAAACTGTGGCACGGTAATATGGCTACTGCTAAGGCATCCTGTAATAGTTAACCTGGCACTTGAAATGAGAAAAATTGTATGTACAATGAAGGTTTAGAATATGTGAAGCAAATGTGGATAGATATATTCAGTAAACACGTAGTGAAATATGAAGGCCGGAATATGCCGGACTGGAACTCGAGTACAAGACCTTTGCCTTTCTGTGAAGTTTGGAAGTCGGGAAATGAGGCACTGCTGGAAGTACACTTGTGAGGACAGGTCGTGTGTCGTTCTTGGTTAGTATAGTCGATGGAGCGCGTGCCCGCAAAAGGCAAATTCATTCTGCTGCCATCGTCCCACTGTGATCTCTATGCAACTGACGAATGACATGTCATCTGAAGACTCGGAACATAAGCATTGCAAGCCACTCCAGGTTTCAGAAACCCTGCTACATTAAACATCACTTAAGCAACACACATCTGCGTACACTAAACGCATATCCTTATTGATGGCGTCATGAAAATAATGCTATGTCATATAGCTCTGGTTAAGGTCATGATGTCAGACATTCCTCACCGATGCTTGCTGGGAAGAGTATTCATGACGTAAATAATTGTAGACGTATTACAATCTACTGTGCACCTATTTTAAAACCACGTGGTCTGCGATGCTATGACATGTCTGGGTTATATCTACTAATGGAAATTAACTTATCCATTAAAAGATATAAAGTTTTCCTAAATGTTTGAACCATTCATCAATTGCTACTCCTGAATATTCTCAAAAGGAATGATGTTTAATCCTACCAGACATGTTTTTACGGTTTGACCCACAATTCTGTAACAATATCGACTGAATGTAATTTTCGGTTGCCTTCATGCGTACTTCACTTTACTATTTATTAAAGACAGCATGCTGGTGTCCGTAGCGTTGCGACTGATTGCCACATTATGTACAGAAGTTGCCTCCTAGTAGGAAGAACATAAGTACACGCTCTTCTTTTCTCAAACCGTTAATGACTGCATGCTTGACTGAAGGAAATTGTAATGTAATATACAGACATCGTATTAACACAGACTGTGTGATGGTAGTAATAATTAGTCTCTCCCTCCGCATGCACAACAAAATGCGAACATAGAAAATATGGGCAATGTGTGACATATGGAAGTTTTGGTCGGTCCGGGATGCGTACGTGTACAGCCGAAATGTTTTCTTCGGTTCAGTTTACTAGCTTAATTCCAACCATTAGTGTTGTTACCGTTGTCACCAGTTATTACGAGTCCTTTTGTAAGCAGGTATAGCTATTACGCTGATCCGAAGATCATAGGAAAATGAGCGGCTAGTGTTATGGGGGTGATGGATACGAAGACGTGTGGCTGCAATTGGGTTAGGTGGCTCGATCCACACTTATTTCACTGTCGCTGAAAATGCACTTATAAAACGGTGGGGTCAGTGTGCACTGTAGGAGGAGATGCCGTTAGGTGATGGCTTGTTTATGACGAGTAGTTGAGAGAGTTCAGCCGAGTCCAGAAGCTGATACAGTGAGATTCTGTATGGTGCTGTATCAGTGACTATATTAACTGTAATGTAACTGGTCGTTGGCTTCATTGTGGAATTTTTCATACACCTTGGAGTTACTCAGTGCTTACCTTCTCCATGTCCACATTTCTGTAATCATAGACTTCCGTCGAACGTGCTTTCTTTGATTTCTGCCCCAAATCACGTGTCTTCTTCCTGCAGGGAAGACACAGACAGCACGAAATGCTGTAAAGCACCTGCGAAGACAAAAGAACATTAGAACACATGTGATTCAGAGTTTATCTATTCAGACAGCAAAATTACACCGCCTCAAACTGTTGCTGCACAGCAGTCAGTAAGTTACGAATTTTTTGTGGACTACCTCGCACTTGGACTTGACCCTTTCCTCAATTTGTTTGAAAAATACCCTAAAACTACAAAATATCACATGAAGACTGCCGGAAACTCACAGACTATCCTCCTGCCTCCTCTATCCCAGGAAAGGCGGTGTCCCTGTCCTGCTATGAGAAGAAGATACTTTTTCGGAAGCACAGATCACTTCCCGTACTATAAGACTGTAGATACCAGTAGCACAGATATAATTACGTTTTGTATCATTCGCCCTGTTATCGGTACGTTTCTCCCCGTAAAGCAATGTAAGCGAAGTTCAGTGGAATGCACTGTTGAACAACCTCTGGTGATCTCAACGCTTACATCGCAAGATAGGTAAATTCGTTCTGGAGAAAACGAATCCTATCGGAGCACAAAGTTCGAATATTCTCCTGTTTGAAATGACTCTGACTGAAGTATGGTCTACCAGCTGCCACATTGTAGTTCCCTCAGCGCCTTTAAAATTTTCCCAAATGTTTTTGCACGCGAATATATTCGCACTCTATTTTTACCCGGCAACTCATCTCTCATTCCGACAAACTCCCCTCACTGTAACCCACACCCCTACTACTACTACTGTATCCCCCCACTGTCATTGTCTCCCTCTTGCTCTCTCCTACTGCTACTATTTCACTCACCCCTTCAAACTGCCGCCGCCTTCTCACTGTCGCTATCTCTCTCGTCCTCGATGGCACTGTCGTAGACGCTGTCTCTCTTTATCACTGGCTGTCATTCACTTTCAGCTGCACCTTCCCTTTACTCCTGTATCACTAGCACAGTCTCCTTCACTCATTTCCTAGCACTGTCAACTACGAACCTATGCCACTGTACACTCTCTTTCTCTCACAATTCTAATGTATCCTTCGATCTTTCTATGCCACAATCAACTTTTACTATGTTCCAGTATATCTTTGTCTTTTCCACTGCTGCTTTAACATTCTCTCTCTGCATAAAAAAGCGCGCGAATTTGTCTGCATGCCAAAATTTTTGGGAAATTTTTTAAAGGTGCTGAGGAAAGTAAGATGAGGCTGCTGGTACTCCACTTTTCTGTCAGAGTCTTTTGAACAACAGCGTGTTCGCCGTTTTCGTCCTCCGGTAGGAGCATTTTTCCGCTACTTCACCACTTTTGCCAACCACAGTAGGGCAAGTCACTCTTATGGAGAGAATTTTAAGGGTCATTAAAATTTTGAAACATTACTTATATGAAACTCAAATATTGCGCGACTAATTTTACACCTCACAGAGGATTTAACGCGCACAAAACTTTCCCTGTGCTTCAGTACTACAACGTGCGCTTCCCAGAACACTTCTGATGTTAGTGAAGACACTTTACAACTTGTTCATCGGTGCCACGCCACTTCATCAAGTACGTTTCCGGCTCACAACGTATTACGCTTCTTCGTTACACACTAACACCCCTGTGATATCATGGAATACGGAATCTTCACAAATGATTGCGTAGCGTTGGCTAGCACGTAAGTAACATAGGATCTCCATATCTTGAAAAGACAACCTGCAATGCTGGAAGACAGATGCTACAACTAACAGGTTGTAAAAATAAAAAAAAAGTTCGGGAACATCAGAAACAAATAATTATTGTGAAACGTTGAAGAGTGTCGTTAAGCTGTCCGATGTGTTGAATACAGTATGAAAACTCAGAAATCGCAAATGGAGCCTGGACCAAATGTTTGTCTCACGATTGCAGTCCCGTTATTCCACCAGTAGCAATAGCATCTGGCCATATCCTGCGATAACCTTTTCAGCTACAAGAGCTGAAGAAAATGCTGCAGTCCTCGACGAACTCTGTCCTTGGAGTGAATCATGTTCACTATCCTTCGGTGTGTAATTCGCCAAATAGTGCATTGACAAAGTTTCTACGAACTTTCAACGGTACTTGGATGACACTCCTCTCCTCACTGAACAGTTCAAATAATTATTCCAGCTCCGTGACCTAAAGCAATGGCCGGAAGTAGAACGTCGTCTTGAGCCAGAAGGACCCTTAGATAGTTTATTAAGACCCACTCAGAGTGGTAGCTGCGATAGAACTATTTGCTTTCAGAAAACCAGGTGGGGTTTCCGGAGGGTAACGGAAACTATGCGTTCTTCGTATTATACATTTTCAAATTTTTCGTTCAACACTAGGCAACATTTTTGCATTAGCGTTTATCGACGTAAAGGTGCGCACGACAATGTTTAAATTTCACTTCTACTACAAAAATTAGGCGATATGTGTATTCCAGAGACGTTTTTGTTTGGCATTCAAACCTTCCTAAGATACAGTGCTCTGACTGCAGAACAAATTGCTATTCCAACCTAGAGAGGACTGCCTCAGTGCTCCATGCCCACCCCTTATATGTTTTAAACGTACACACGAGTTACGGACCACGTACAACATCATTTCACCCGGCATTGAAACTATCCGGGTTGCAGATGATTTATACCTTTCTCCTATACACCACGATCTTGAAGCCTGGTCAGCGTCTTGAATCCTGTACAGCATGATCTTGAATATCGTTGCACGGCTTTAGACAGAGTCGTTTACGCATTAACACGCTGTTACAAGGTCAACGACCTAACAATTTCAACTCAGAAATGTTCCATGGTTCTCTTTAACCGCAGATGGTTGCGACGGTGCAACTCATCCATTTTATTACATAGTGTCTCTCTCCCATAGGCAACTGAAGCCTGTGGTGTTTGAAACGCGCTTCAGATGGTATGATCACGTATCTCTTGTAATCAGGAAACAGCATTAACATTACGATATTTGTAGATGAAACTTGGTAGGGTGTGGAGCCCACAATTCTCTTGAACATATCCTAGGGCCTCCTCCGCTCAGTCATCGATTATGGATACCAAAGGTGCACCTCATAAGCTTGAAGCAGTACATTTCGGTTGCCAGCGATTTTCCCTTGGAACAATGCGATCAACTTCGACAAATACATTACCAGTAGAGACGCTTGAATCTCCGCCGTATAAGCTACTATTTCGCCTCACACCCCGTTACACGTGCATATCTTACATGTTCAAGTAGAGTAACTTTCGACCTTCGTCTCACGGAAACGGGCTCGGTATTGTAGGAGTATATTGTAGGAAATCCAGTCATATGCTATTAAAATCCGTGTTGGACTCCGCGGCTCGGTTTTGGTAGAAAGAATACATGATAAACAATTTTGGGTGGTTTTCTGACAACCGCCCATAAATTAATGATGCCTCCAGAATCCTCTTAAGACACACCATACACCAAATCAATCGCAAAAGGCAGCAAACGATTGTGTCCGTTTGCCACAGCAAGACATATTGTGAAATGTTCATATTTTGAGCCTGCACTGTGGGACATTGACACTAAGAAGATGCTCCTGTTGGATATACAATATAGAAGAGCATAGCATTTAAAGAAAAAATCTGTCGTCAGCTGCCATGTTCTTCTATATTGATCCCAACTTGGCCGGCCTTGGTGGCCGAGCGGTTCTAGGCGCTACAGTCTGGAACCGCGCGACCGCTACATTCGCGGGTTCGAATCCTGCCTCGGTCATGGATGTGTGTGATGTCCTTAGGTTAGTTAGGTTTAAGTAGTTCTAAGTTCTAGGGGACTGATGACCTCAGATGTTGAGCCCCATAGTGCTCAAGGCCATTTGATCCCAACTTGAAGTTGTAATATTTGCTATTATTACGTGGGTCTTCAAGACTTTAATATTTGCACTGAAGGTGGTTACTCAGTGACTAAAATCGATTTTCTGTAATAAATGCTTTCACACCCTTTACGACGGGTGCTACCGATTTTGTTGTTTACATACTGTCAATTGTCAACGATGGCTGTCCTCTCCTGATGTGTCTTCCCCCATAAAGGCAGCTCTGTTGACGTTATCACGTTATGTTCGTTACCAGATGATACGGTTTCTACTCAATATGGCATGACCCATTAGGATCAGATCATTTCCCTAATGTTCTGATGACAAACCGACAGCAAGAACGTGGGATTCTTTCCTAACGCTCCTCGGCACTCTTTCAAACAATCGTGGAGAATACAGTAGCAGTTGTGCCAGAAACGGATCCATAGAACGTATACTGCTACACATTGTTCAATGCATTAAATATGACAGATCTCTCTGTCCCAAAAACGACAAACTACTTCGTTACAGATTAACAGCTCTGTGACATGGGATACGAAATCTTCACAATTACTGCGCAACGTGGACTAGCGCTTTAGCAATATAAGCTCTCCTTATCTTCAGAAGACAACCTGCATTGCTAGAAGACGAATGCTAAAACTAACGTGTTGCACGAAAGAACTGAAAACGTCTAATCTGAATAAATTATTGTGAAACAATGAATAGTGATATTAAGATATCTGATATGTGGAGTACAACAAGGAATCTCAGAAATCGTAACTGGAACAAAGACCCGAAAGACTTCGTTAGATGTAGTGCTTGACAATAAAGTACTTCTACATCTACATCCACATCCATACTCCGCAAGCCACCTAACGATGTGTGGCGGAGGGTACTTTGAGTACATATATCGGTTCTCCCTTCTATTCAAGTCTCGTACTATTCGTGGAAAGAAAGATTGTCGGTATGCCTCTGTGTGGGCTCTAATCTCTCTGATTTTATCCTCATGGTCTCTTCGCGACATATACGTAGGAGGGAGCTGTTGTGTCTAGACAAGACAGCCTAGACACAATGAGAGGAAGCCGAAAGGCACGCGCTAAGCTAAAGGAGGATGGCGTGAGGTCTGAAACAGTATACGTAATGAATGCTATAAAGAAAAGTACGTACCTTTTGGAATACTTAACTTTAATCCATCCTTTTTGGTACATCTGGAGATTGTGGCGATACAAGCGAGACTCTTTAGATACATGCAAAGTTACTAATGGCGCCTTGCTAAGTCGTAGCCATTGACTTAGCTGAAGGCTATTCTAACTATCTGCTCGGCTAATGAGCAATGCTTCGTCCATGTTGTCGGTAGCGAAGTCGTCCGTACAACTGGGGCGAGTGCTATTCCGTATCTCGAGACCTGCCTTGTGGTGGCGCTCGGTCTGCGATCACACAGTGGCGACACGCGGGCCCGACATGTACTAATGGACCGCGGCCAATTTAGAGCTACCACCTAGCAAGTGTGGTGTCTGGCGGTGACACCACAGGAGCAATATATTGCTTGACTCCTCGGTGAAGGTATGTTCTCGAAACTTCAACAAAAGCCCTTACCGAGCTACTGAGCGTCTCTCCAGCAGAGTCTACCATGGGAGTTTATCTATCATCTCCGTAACGCTTTCGCGATTACTAAATGATCCTATAACGAGCCGCGCTGCTCTCCGTTGGATCTTTCCTATCTCTTCTATCAACCCTATCTGGTACGGATCCCACACTGGTGAGCAATATTCTAGCAGTGGGTGAACAAGTGTACTGTAACCTACTTCATTTGTTTTCGGATTGCATTTCCTTAGGATTCCTCCAATGAATCTCAGTCTGGCATCTGCTTTACCGACTATCATCTTTATATGATCATTGCATTATAAATCACTCCTAATGCGTACTCCCAAATAATTTATGGAATTAACTGTTTCCAGTTGCTGACCTGCTACATTGTAGCTAAATGATAAAGGATCTTTATTTCTATGTATTCGCTGCACATTACACTTCTCTACATTGAGATTCAATTGCCATTCCCTGCACCATGTGTCAATTCGTTGCACATCCTCCTGCATTTCAGTACAATTTTCTATTCTTACAAACCCTCGGTGTACCACAGCATCATCCGCCAAAATCCTCAGTGAACTTCCGATGTTATCCACAAGGTCATTTGTGTATATTGTGAATAGCAACGGCACTACGACACTCCCCTGCGGCACACCTGAAATCACTCTTACTTCGCAAGGCTTCTCTCCATTGAGAATGACATGCTGCGTTCTGTTATCTAGGAACTCTTCAATCTAATCGCACAATTGGTCTGATAGTCCACATGCTCTTACTTTGTTCATTAAACGACTGTGGGGAACTGTATCGAACGCCTTGCGGAAGTCAAGACACACGGCATCTACCTAGGAACCCCCTCTGATTCTCGTGGACGAATAGAGCTAGCTGGGTTTCACACGGTCGTCTTTTTCGAAACCCATGCTGATTCCTACAAAGTAGATTTCTAGTCTTCAGAAAAGTCATTATACTCGAACTAATACGTGTTCCAAATTTCTACAACTGATCGACGTTAGAGACATAGGTCTATAGTTCTGCACACCTGTTCGACTTTCCTTCCTGAATACGGGGATGACCTGTGCCCTTTTCCAATGTTTTGGAACGCTACGCTGTTCTAGAGACCTACGGTACACCGCTACAACAAGGGGGGCAAGTTCCTTCGCGTATTCTGTGTGAAATCGAACTGGTATCCCATCAGGTCCAGCAGCCTTTCCTCTTTTGAGTGATTTTAATTGTTTATCTATCCGTCGTTCATCTATTTCGATATCTACCATTTTGTCATCTGTGCGACAATCTAGAGAAGGAACTACAGTGCAGTCTTCCTCTGTGAAACAGCTTTGGAAAAAGGCTTTTAGTATTTCGGCCTTTAGTCTGTCATCCTCTGTTTCAGTACCATTTTCGTCACAGCGTGTCTGGACATTTTGTTTTGATCCACCTACTGCTTTGACATAAAACCAAAATTTCTTAGGATTTTTTGCCAAGTTAGTACACAGAACTTCACTTTCGAATTCGTTGAACGCCTCTTGCATAGCCCTCCTCACACTACATTTCACTTTATGTAATTTTTGTTTGTCTGCAAGGCTTTTGTTATGTTTATTTTTGTTGCGAAGTTCCCTTTGCTTCCGTAGCTGTTTTCTAACTCGGTTGTTATACAACGGTGGCTCTTTTTCATCTCTTACGATCTTGCTTGGCACATACTCATTTAATGCATATTGTACGGTGATTCTGAACTTAGTCCACTGATCCTCAACACCGTCTGTACTTGAGACGAAACTTTTGTGTTGAGCCGTCAAGTACTCTGAAATCTGCTTTTTGTCACTTTCGATAAACAGAAAAACCTTCCAAGCATTTTTAATATTTCTGTTTACGGCTGAAATGATCGGTGCAGTAACCACTTTATGACAGCTGATACCCTGTTCTGCGTTAACTGTTTCAAATGTTTCGGGTCTGTTTGCCACCAGAAGGTCTAATACGTTATCGCCACAAGTCAGTTCTCTGTTTAACTCGCGAGGAGGTTTATTGGCCTAGAGAGACAGCAGTCCAACAGTAGATTAATCACCCTCCTACGGGATGTAAGATACATTCCTCCGCACATAAGTTCCAAATCGGATATGTAAAGTCATTATCCCTTACTAATTTAAACATTAGATCCGGTGTTTAACACCTACGGTTGAATTCAATCTGATATCTACAAAGGCCCACTTGGTATTCCATTCCTACATCTGTTTGTAAAACTCGAGATTCTCTTCTACGGTTTTACGAAAAACTGTTCTGGCACAATCAGTTCACCTGTCTTATTCGACGAACATTGTTATGTTTATACTAATGGCTTGTTCTTTCAAGAGATTTCAGCAGTACAACGTGTATTTCTTGTCCAGAAGCTGAAATATTCCAAGCAGTTTCGTCTTCCACCACATGTCTCATTTTCTACAGTAGAAGCTATAGCGATTCGAGAGAGTCTCAAATCTGGTCGTCCCGCGAGGCTCTAGAACGTTCTATAGAGTAACAATCCAAATGTGTATAGGAATGTGTTCAGCAATGACTATGGATCAGTGAAATGAATATTCGGGTACTGCAACTAAGCGAAGAGGTACATGAATCTCCTTTCCGTGGAAACGAGGTCACTTGGGATTAGTTTACAATGACTAGGACGAACAGATGACGAACAAGGCCGGTGTTTCTCACCCTGTAATTAATGTCATTTACCATCCTCTGATATCGGGTTGCAGAGGACGAAACTCGCCAAGGAAGAATGGGGAGAGGATTGGGTCTTCTAGTGTACCATAGAATTCAATACTACACTCCAGTAGAAGCACCTATTAGAAGCTCCAGCAGGTTTCGAAAGTTTCAGGAGAGGAGGAGGCTGGTAACTGGTTTTCTACAGATACATCGAAATACAATGCAACTGTTTCCTGCACGATCTTGAAGGTCTCCCTTCCGTCAAGTGTTACTGTTTTATTGTACCATGAAGATCCTGAAATACCCTTCCCAGTCCTCAATAAGCACGTACTCTGTATCCAAATTTTATTTGTTTTGGTCTAGGTCAGATAATTAATTGAACTTGTTGTGCCTGATTGTAGGTTGCACTTTGCACCATGTATTTTCTGTTCATCACTTGGTTCCGTTTCTGCAATCTCCCCGTAAGTTTCAGTATCTGACTGAAGAAAGCTGTTTATCGCAGTGTTAGCGTGGTTTGGACAGAGAAAGGTAATTTAGGGTTGTACATGTGTATAAATTCCGCTATGGAATAAGAGACCGCTTATTTGCGAAAAACAATGTAAAGATAAATTTTTTCGATGTACGAAAGCGTGATGAAAAGTGATGCCTCCAAATTTTTTATTATGTTCTCAATATCGGTTAAGGTATTACATGTCATGCAAATTACTCGGTTGACTTTTTAGCGTCGGAGATGGAAGTTGAAATACGCTGGCGCTAGAGTGCTCCGAGTTTTTTTCGTGTAACATGTCTGTGTCCATCGTAACTATGTCGTTGCGTGAGAAACAGAATCACAAAATACAGAAAATACGAATTCGGAGAGTTCGTCTACACATGGAACACAGACGAGGGCTGTGACATCTGAAACAATCCGTCAATTGTGTTCTCTGTCATCGATACATTCCCGACTAGGTCTCATTTGTTTTCCAAAACTTAAAGATTACCCTCGAGGACTTCGCTTTAATAGTAATGGTTCAAATGGTTCAAATGTCTCTGAGCACTATGGAAATTAGCTTCTGAGGTCATCAGTCCCCTAGAACTTAGAACTACTTAAACATAACTAACCTAAGGACATCACACACATCCATCCCCCAGGCAGGATTCGAACCTGCGACCGTAGCGGTCGCTCGGTTCCAGACTGTAGCGCCCTGAACCTCGGCCGGCCTTAATAGTAATGAAAGGGTGCAAGCAGAGGTGATGTAGACATGAAGAATTAAGGTGTAGAATGTGAATAACGTACGCTTTATTTAAAAACCTTAAGAGATTCAGCACTTTGTACACATTCAGCAACGACACACACATTCACATTCACAGTAGAGAATACAAGGCGCAGAAGACAGTGAGGAAGAAGAGGTGGAATGTAATGACAAAAGCGATGCATTTCGAGTGAGGAAATGCTCCAGAACACCAAACCCTGAGCCAACACTAACAGTAAATATGCTCCATGCCTTGTGTCGTGTCCACCTGAGATACTGAATACATCCGAGAGAAGTTGATTCAGATGTGCGCTGCCTGGATGTAAGGGTTTCACGTTATGCAGTACACTAAATGCATTTGTCTCATAGAAAAAAGGAACTGTTCTTTTCAATTCCATGAAAAAGCAGAAACGCAGCGACTTCAGGCAGTAACACATGTTGTCCCACGCTAAGACCACTGCACAACTAGACTGGTGCGCCATCAGAAGACAGTACATGCCCTGAGCCTTCTGCAGACACAGCTACACTGCGGTACGTATAATAACTGCGTCATGCTTTGAGAGAGAAATGGAACGGCGACTGGAAAGCTGCTCCAAAGTTGAGCTGCGCGAGGCAGTCCGATTTGTGTCGGCAAAACATCTAAATTTCACACAAACTGACCGTGAATTCTGGCTGTGTGTGGACATAATGCAATGACGCGTCCCGCTGTATTGAAATGGTGTCATCAGTTTAACCAATGCTAACCAGCTGTGTAAGACGCTGATAGGAAAGGAAGGACATCGATATTGACATCGACCAAAGAACACAATGTCCAGACCATCGAGGAACTGATTCAAGAAAGTCGCCATTTTCCGGCGATGAAGACATTCACATTGAGGTTCTGGAGAGATTCCGTGACCAACGAGTGGATTTTTATAATCGAGTAATTGAAGGACTGGTGGAAGGCTCCGAGGCCTGTTTACAGGGATTTGGTAACTATGTTGCTAAACTGTCTCATGTATCTGTGTCAGTTTGAAGTGTAGGAGAGCATTCAGTAAAATTTACTTGGCCTATCACGGGAATCTCTATCTTACTATTTGAGGTACTATTCTGTGGTACTTGCAAATATATATACAAATCAGTCGACAGTTTAGAAGTAAACGTCAGCAAATTAATCCGCGGAAATAAGTCATTACCAGGATGAGAAACGTATGTGAGTACTGATGTAAAATATGTACTGTGTGTCCTAATATTTGGTGAATATCAAGAATTTGTGTAGTTTAGTATTTCAATCTTGTTTGGTCCCAGAAAAAAACATTGACCAACGACACAAAAGTTTCACGTACGATATGTAAGTTCAAGATTCATGAGGATACAAAACATTTTTTTGATTTACAGGAGGTAAAAACATGATTAAATAAAAGTTGTGTTAACTGTGATTACATAAAGGTGATATTGTCCATGTGTATGCTTCTCATTCTCTCCTGAGCTGTGTTTGGTATATTCTGTCTGTAGCTGATATGTGAATATTTATTAGCTACAAACCATGGCCCTTCAAGAAAATTGGGCAATAATTTGAAATCATTGTTTGCACTGCTTATATTCTGCTTGCTCAGCATATATTATTTTGTATTTGTACCAGGTTTTTCGCAGTGTGGCTCAATAAACCCAATCCAAATATAACGAGTAGTAAAACTCCTACAAGGGAAAGCTACATTGGTGTTGCCTGTTCTATTTATGCCTGTTTCGGATAAATCCACACGTTGTCTGCTCTACGACCCAGTTGGTTTCAGCCTATTTGACAGATTAATGTACGAGTGCTGTTGTTTTATAAAGACCCGATCGGTCGCAAAATGGAAAGCACGGTGATAGTCAAAAATTATTTATTTGGAAGAGTTGGTTGGTTTGGGGGATGGGACCAAACTGCGAGGACTTCGATCCATTCGGATTATGGAAGGATGGAGAAGGGAGACGACCGTGCCCTGTCAAAGGAACCATCCCAGCATTTGCCTGATGCGTTTTAGGGAACTCGCGGAAATCCAGAAATCCGGATAGCCGAACGCGGGTTTGAACCGTCGTCCTCGGGATCGCAAGTCAAGTATGCTAACCATTGCGCCACATCCATCAGTTCGCAGAACTTGGCTAACACCATCCATCTACTTCTCTACATAGTCACCGTTCAGCGTTAGACAAACGTCGCATCCTTGTACTGCATTTGCAATACCCAAGCCTTAGAAGGCAGCTGCCTGCGCTTTCCGAAAATTCTCTAAGCTGGTCTGCAGTCTTGTCTAGTCGGGACTACGTGGTGGATGATATGTGCAGGTGTCGCAGTGCTCGTCTCTGTTCCACGTGAAACCAACTCTTCTTCATGGAGAGCGGTTCATGTGAGCAGAGATGAAACTCAGAGGGAGCCATTACGGGCTGTAGGGCAGGTGATCAAACGCTTTTCATCGAAAACGCTGCAGGAGCAACTTCATTGCCGCTGCAGTGTGTGGCCAGAAATCTCATGAAGAAGAAGGAAATCCCTAACAGTAACGGTACGTGAGCTGCATGTAATAAGGCGAAATCTATCGGCAGGCTCTTGTTCTTGGCGGGGCCATTATTTTCTGTGCACTTTTACTTGCTCTTTGTGCTCTCACAGCTGAAAATAGTGACATGACGCGATCGACGAGCATACGTGGGACACTGCCGGAGACATCTGTGCAAGGTTTCATCGGATTTCCTCTGTGGTTTAGACTTTACTACCCAGCAGACCTTAATAATGGAATAGCCTTCGTATGAGAGGACTACTAGTAACTTGCTGATATTAGCGACGCCGACAGAGCAGCGAAACTGGTTTCGCTAATGCGTCTATTGGCCAGCGACCCATATCAATCTTAATCAGCTACGGCTTAATTTTGAATGTGGACGAGTAGGAAGAGCAGCACACGATGACGGAGAGGTTAATGCACTGGAGTTTCCTACGTTTCGAGCCGTTCAGGGATCTCAGCTAATATTTATTTCATTTCCGTAAGTCAGTTCAGTCGGATGCCAGATTGGTACATCTGAGAATAGAGAATCCTTAGGGTGGCACATCTTTATCGGATCCCCGCGTCACCGAGTTGCCAAGGCCATGTTTTCCTTTCAGCTATATTGCGATCCACCGAATAAGCTGAAGTTCCAACACAGCTCTAGATATCCTTTTAATCTGTTGGCAAAATTTAGGATCATTAGTCAGCAGTTTGATTCCTAGTAATTAAGTCTCCATCTTCCTAATTCGTGCCTGGAACTCAACAAAATCACTCACTATTTTAATTGGAAAATTATTATTTTTCCACACAATAAATGGTTCACAATTATCATCCACTTCGAAACGTCTTTTTTGAGTCTGTGAAATCTCCCTAAGTAGTGAATGTATTCTATTATCGACAACGCTAAATAACTACCTTCACTACATTAGTCGTAAATTTCAGTGAATGTATCAACAGCAAATATATAGTGGACAAACATTTTAGATTCGTAAAATAGCTGCTAGCTGCGTTTACTGAGTCATTGCGTTGTCAATATACACCTCAACACAAAATGCAGCTGTAGCAAGATGAATAAATACGGTGGCATTGACACGCGCTTTTTATGCTAGTAGATCCTTTAATATATATATGCGCAACACACTCACGGGCGTTTAACCAATTATAGTCCATTTAGACCTGTTCTGTGACTTATATATCGTTGTGTCCGAATAAAACGCTGAATATCGAGGTTCCAGGAACATGCAAATAAAATTCAAAAACCCTAAATCGTTTTCTTATTCATAGTACTTAGCTAGAACATAGTACCTGACAGGAAGGAAAGTTATTATGTATTACTGACTCGACATAGTACCGACGTGCAAGGTACTGGAGCTCGACTTTCCAGCAAAAAACGACATTTAACGTATTTTTCTGAGCATGTCAACCTGTATAAAATATTTCAAATAACTTTCAGTAACAATAATGTTATTGTTAAGCTGATCATAACATGGTGTCTGAACTTAGTTTCTTCGCAATGCTTGAGCCGAAAACAAAATTCTGATATTGTGAGGAAAGAGTGATGATGATTCAAAGCTGGTTTATCTTTTATTTTCCACGCAGTCCCACCTTCTTGTGGACTCAACACTATTTGTTTGTGGTAATCGCACATTCAGCCTTTACTTAATGAAAAACCAACTTAAACTGGATATTAATATTACTACTACAGTGCTACATTCGCATTACATGTGAGTCTGGAATCTTTGGATCGCATTTAAACAGTCCTGTTTATGAAAAGGTTTAATTTGATTGACACCGGATGTTAGGAAATCTATCTGCGTAGCACATACGGCAAAGAACTTATCTGTGATGGCGGTAGGTCGGAGAATTACTGATGAACCATTTCATCGGACGTAGACTCACTACGGCTGGGAGAAACATGTACACACCCGAGCGGGAGACATGAGAGTTAAAGTTTAGCAACTTCTATTCCCGATTAGTGCATCTACTCTGTGGACTGGTGAGATTGCTAGAAGAGTCCTGAGGAAGTGCAATTCATCCACAAAAGAAGATACTTACAAAAACCTTTGTCCAAGCAATTCTTCACTACTGCTGATCACTCTGGATCCTTGGAATAATGGAAGAGTTGGAGGAGATCCAACGGAGATCGATAGGTGCTCTCGCGGGATTGTATAGTAAGCGGGAGAGTGTTAAGGAAATGCTCAACTCCAGTAGGAGACTGCACAAGAGTTGTTGTGCAACACGGAGAAGATGCTGTGAAATTGGGAGAGACTGAGTTCCGGAGAGAATAGGGCAGGATATTATTTCCTCGCTTACAGCTGTCCTGAAATGATAATGGTGTGATACTCTGACTGATTACAGACATTACAGTAGCGTATTATTAAGCGGTCGTCTCAAGCACGAATCGCGAATACAAGAGGAAAAATGGTTCAAATGGTTCTGAGCACTATCGGAGTTAACTGCTGAGGTCATCGGTCCCCTAGAATTTAGAACTACTTAAACGTAACTAACCTAAGGACATCACACATATCCATGCCCGAGGTAGGATTCGAACCTGCGACCGTAGCAGTCGCGCGGTTCCAGACTGTAGCGCCTAGAACCGCTCGGCCACTCAAGCCGGCAATATAGGAGGAAAGGTGGGAATTCAGAAGCACTCTCGGCCACACGTCGTAAGGTGGCTTGCGAAGTATAGATTTCTATATACAGTGATAGGCGATCACGCTGGAGACTGTGAGCCCCACATACGAAGCTCTATATTATTCTGATTACGACGTATGAGGTAATAGCATTCAACAGTAGCCGTTTCTTATGGCTGATGCACACAGTCGGGGATTTCTGCTTCGACGTTGATAATGACTGAGTGTAGACAGTTATTGGTCACTTACCTCCACTGGCTTCATGGTTTCCTCTGATATCTGCCCCTCTTCAGTAATCAACCTTTTTTCGGCGACGACTTAAGCTCCTTCTATCACAGATGTGCAGCTCACTTCACTTTTCAGGAGATTCTTTTTCTACAATCACCGATACGCACCTCAACAGATTAAGTTCACCAGGCAGACAATTACTAGGCAACGCACGCAGCACGTCCCGCGATCTTTAATTGTTGTGAGGCTCGCCTAGGAACAATGCTAATAAAGAGTTATCATAGCGTGTGACTCTAGAGAACTTTGTAACCATACGCGATTTGTTTGTAACTGTCGGTAATCCACTAAATAATACTCGTAAGAAAAGAAAACACAAAAAATTTATTTCTGCATCACCGAAAATCCAGAATCTTAATTTAAAGTTGTCCCAAAATAGCAAAATAAATGGGTAATAGAGACTTTCAGCAATATCCACATGTTTTGCAGTTACTTTGACTAGAACCGTTCCTCGAAAAATGGCTCTGAGCACTATGGGACTTTATATCTGAGGTCATCAGTCCGCTAGAACTCAGAACTACTTCAGCCTGACTAACCTAAGGACACCACACACATCCATGTCCGAGGCAGGATTCGAACCTGCGACCATAGCGGTCGCGCGGTTCCAGGCTGAAGCGCCTAGAACCGCTCGGCCACACCGGCCGGCGAATCGTTCCTCGGTTTCTATTCCTGTGATAAGATCGAAACATTTCCATATTGTGTTATTCTGGCGAAAATGAGCACGAAATATGATTGAAGGAGGTATTCGCCGTGAAATTTGTAAATTTATGCATTCAAGCAACGTGACCATCTACAGTTCGTTCAGTGAATTGCAATTTATTTCTGATTTTGGAGAAAACAACCGACACTGAATGGCGTGAGCGACAAGATCACCTCATCGTGAGGGCTAAATGTCGTGTTAAGAAGAGTAAGCGATAGCACACAATGACGATACCTCCAACGTATTAACAAATTAACGAAGGAGTAATGCATACAGTTGTTTCAATATAAAGTCGACTGCACAGGTTGGGCGTATGAAGTACTATATAGCAGAGCTCCCTGTAAAATACTCTCATTGAAAATGGCGTGTAAACATACGACTGAAGTTCTTTAAATGCGAAATGTGAGCTAACACAAAAGTGCTACCGATGGGAGGTTTGCGTGCCCCTTTCCGGAACAGTGCAGTGCATGAGTAGTATGGAAAAAATGAGAAAGAAAGAAGGAAGGAAAGAAGCCTGGGTTTAACGTCCCAGATAAAAAGGGTGAGAAAGGAGTACCTGAATGAATAAACGTGTTTCACAGTAAGGGAAAAGAATGTACCAGGGTGAAAGGTGCAGATACGTTCCATACCAGAAATTATACCTATACCTAAAAGTTGACAGTAACCAAGAAATGACAAAACGCTTTTAACTAACGATTTCCAAAATGGAATTTCTCACCCGCCTAGCTTCAACTACGATTTGCGATCAGAGTCCGTTTATTCCTGTTGTGCGGCAGTAACCACATCGCACACCTTTCCGCATCTCCGCCAGTGCACTCACTGCCCATCTACACACCTCTTGTGCGCCATACTACCGCCATCCGTATGTGTGCACACTGCAGTCTCGTGGCTTCGGTCACGTCAGTGTATTCTTCTGTTTGAGTTCAGCAGAGGGGTGACAGCAGAGGAGGCAGCCAGAAACATTTGCACCGTCTATGGAGTAATACAATCGGACAGAGATTGGCAAGGAAATCGTTTTCTAGTTTTAAGGATTATGGTTTTGAGATTAGGAAGTCCGCAGCTCGTGGTCGTGCGGTAGCGTTCTCGCTTCCCGCGCCTGTGTTCCCGGGTTCGATTCCCGGCGGGGTCAGGGATTTTCTCTGCCTCGTGATGACTGGGTGTTGTGTGATGTCCTTAGGTTAGTTAGGTTTAAGTAGTTCTAAGTTCTAGGGGACTAATGACCATAGATTTTAAGTCCCATAGTGCTCAGAGCCATTTGAACCGTTTGACATTAGGGACTCTCCACGTTCAAGAAGACCTTCGCGGTTTGATGAAGTTATTGTAAATGCATTAATCCTCAATGCCCCACTTCATCATACTCGAAAAATCCCATATGTGAGGAACTGTGATCATTGAACCCTCGTGTGGCTTTCGAAAATAGGAAACGTAAACGCAAAATAGTTACAAGCAGTGATAGTTTTGACGAGGCCGTTGTCTGGAGAATTGTTTACGACTTTTATCTGACCGAAAAACGAGTGGCTACAGTGGAAGGAATTAAAAAGAAATTAAAAGAAGCTGTAGACTTTGAAGGTAGCAATACTAGTGTAAGGTGGTTGTTAAAGAAAGGTAGCAATATTAGTATTTTTTAAAGAAAAAATGAAGCAGACTCATATTGTTAGACAGAGACAACATCCTAGAAAAAAGAATTGCATATCTGAAACGATAAATACACTCAAGAGCAAGAGCCAAAGAAATTGGTTCACCTGCCTAATACCGTGTATGGCCCCCGCTAGCACGCAAAAGTGCCGCAACACGACATGGAATGTACTCGGATAATAGATGAAGTAGTGCTGGAGGCAATTGGGCCCATGATTCCTCCAGGGCTGTCCATAAATCCCTAAGAGTTCGAGGTGACGGAGATTTCTTCTGAACAGCATGTTCAAGACATCCCAGACATCCTCAATAATGTTCATGTCTGGGGAGTCTGGTGGCCAGCGGAAGTATTTAAAGAGCTCCTGGAGGCACTCTGTAGCAATTGTGGACGTGTCGAGTGTCGCATCGTCCTACTCAAATTCCCCAAGCCCGTCGGAATGCAGAATGGGCATGAATGGATGCAAGAGATTAGACAGGACGCTTACGTACGTGTCATCTGTCAGAATCGTATCTAGACGTATCAGGGGTCCCATATCACTCGAACTGCGGACGTCCCAGACCATTACAGATCCTCCACCAGCTTGAACAGGTCAGGTGAACCAAGGTTTTTAACGAGGCGTTACTCCTCTCACTCCTCTTTTTTCAACTGGACTTGGGACGGCTTAGGTGGAGTTGTTTGTTCTGTTGTTATTAAAAGTGAATAATTTAGAGAAAGTGTAAAATCTTCTTTTATGAGGCAGTAGTATTAAATTATTTTAATACTTGTAGGAGCATCAGTCAATAATTATTATGTTGCATTTCGCGCATGGCAGGTACGATGTTGACAATATGAGCAGATAGCCGTATTGGTCGACCACAGTATTATTGCACTTTGTGTTATCGTGAATCAGCGCGTCATCGTGGTTGATAGTGTATGAACAACCGACCTGACATCACTGACAGTGTGATGCATTTTCCTCAGTCGACACTGTACTTGTTTACTCTAACATCACCGCGCGTTTTCGGTAACGGCCAAGTGCAATAATATCGTGGTTGAATAGCAGTTTACCATTGTTTTCCACGTCGTTGTGAAGTGATGATGGTTACATAGACGAAATTTTCTATCCTGAAACGGCTGTCTTGCCCGTATCTGTATTGATACCTGAAAGGACCGATAATTAATCAGTTTGGATATTTCTCTTAATTATGAAGATTTCTTGCTTAGGGCACGCACTTGTCATATATTTGAAACACAACAGAGTCTGCTGCTGCTGGTTTTTGTGGAGAGGATAATTTAGCTGGGTGTAATACCTGTTCTCACATTATAGTCTGACTCGGTAAAATGTTAACTACAAATTACTAATGAATTAGCTAGCGTATTTGTAACGACGTTTTGTAGAAAAATCTCTCGTAACCGCCTATTTATTAGATCATCATCAACCAAAAATCAGTGGTATTTATTACATTCGGTTTTCCGCTTTCTTCCTTACAGAACGGTCTCAGCAGTAAGGCATTTGTAACGAATAATGAGTGTATTTCAGACATTTATCTATCGCAAATATTCAACTATATCAACACTACTTCACTGTTGTACGAATGAAAACACTACGACAGTATTTTCAGATATATGCTTTCTCTATTGCTTACCTTCGTTAAAAGATGACTGCAGTTTCAGGAAAGACTTCAAACATGGTAAGTCCAGCGTATCATATACGGTGAAACTTCGATAGAACAATATTCATGGGACCAAGAAAATGATATTTTTATAGGAGCGTCATTTTTACAATGAGGTTTTCTTAATAATGACTACTACAGTACTGTATCATAAGGGTCGGTATATACGGTAATTGTAACACGTTTCCGATGAGAAATAACTTTAAAAACAAATAATAAAGCACGATTTGTTCACTTCACTTATCAGTAGAGTACCTTACCCTCATGTAGAGAAGAATTCGCCCATCTTCCTTAGCTCCTATTTCCTTAAAGATTTTCTTGTAAATATTGTCTCTATCTCCTCTAACGCAATCAACTGTTCCGCTGAAACACTGGTGGCTGAATATGCTACTTGCTGAACATTTTCCAGTTGACCTATTAGTTCCATCAGAGGAAAATGATTCTCGCTTATCACATCACTCTCATCATCAGAATACTCAGCAGGTAAAATTACCCTTTAACTCTTCGATGACAGATTCTAGAATCATGTCACAAGCCTGCTTCGCGTTTGCTACACTAGGGATTGTCCACCTTTCTTTCAATATTTGCGATCACGTCTTGAATTACAGCTGAACGCTATTTCGTCACGAAGCTCTTAATTATCTCCATGTCAATTGACTGAAAAATCGGAGTACATTTCGGGGAGCAGTAACATGATTCTACATTCACCAACTGCGACATGGTCGCGTATACAAACAGTGATCCAATACTGTCAAATGTTTTTTTATTTCAGTCTTTGATTACAATATGAATTCTTTAGACGATGACCGGTTTCAGTCTGCAATGGCCATCCTCAGATCTTTTTTACACCATGGCTTTATCACTTTAGGACATGGTGTAAGAAAGATCTGAGGATGGTCATTACGGACTGAAACCGGTCATCGTCTAAAGAATTCATATTGTGATCAAAAACTGGAATAAAAAACATTTGATTCTACATTCTTCAACGCTGGCAATTTGTTATGCGCACTACAATTATCTACCAGAAATGCAATATACTTATTCCTTCTTTTATCTCGTTATCAAGCAAAAGCAGCCACCCACTAAAGAAAGCAGACGTCATCCAAGCTTTTCAATATGCCTTGTAGTTGAATGCAATAAAATAAATCACATTTCTAGTAAGGGAAATACATAAAATTTTTCTGGTGTAGTACTGTACTGTATGTAGTCTTGATGCACATGCATAACATTACAACTGAATGTCCTGAATCAACTTAAAAATTAAAGGAAGATAAGATGAAATGTATGTACTCTTACCCGCTAGGTTTCTCATATTTTTTTAAGCATCAGGTATTTGTTGATCGTCCGATCGCGAGAGGTGTCAACTTCTGTCTCAGTGACTCATTGTTTCCAGAAAAGAACCCTGAGGGGTGTTTTAAATTGCTTCCCTCTTTTGCACTTTTCTCCTCTAAAGGCCATCGATTTCTCTGGCATCATCTGGTAAAACAGTCCGGTCTCATATGCACTGTTCATGTGTTTGGGACTGTATTTTTCCACCAGCTTACACGTGCCAACATTCTGCATCACCTAAAGGTGCAGATTTTTCTTCACCTGAAATCACTTTAAAAATGATCTCATGTCTTTATATCTAAATCTCTGCAATCAACCGTTAATAGCCTTAAAATTAGAATCGTCAAGCAACTTATCGCAATCTAAGGCTTTTTGACATTTCAATTGATTTTGTGCTCGTAAATAAATAAAAAATCACAGTGAAGCACTGTCCACATCGCCACATGAACCGCTTTCATTCTTTTTCTTGAAAGGTTAAACTTGCCACCTAGTGAACTTTGTTCAATTTCTTTTTGTTTATCGAGGAATGCAGATAACGTTGATACTTCCTCGCGACGTCTAGCTGTTTGGTTCCGTTATCGATCTCTTTGAAAATGTCCTTTTTAGTCTCTAACTTTATCTGTTTTCGAGTTCCAGCCATCGTCCAAACCTTATTAGTCAAGTCCATGTCGTATATGCAACAAGATAGAAACATCCAAAAATCGCGAAAGTCGCGGAAATAAACTTCGTTTGGACCCCCCACTCCCCCCCCCCCCCCCCCCCGCCGCCCCGACACTGAAGACTGCAACTCAAGTTCGACAATGTACCTATTTCAACATATAACAATGGTTCAAACGCAGGAGGTCTATGACTCTGTAACTGACGCTGAGAAATGGTCGCCCGCGGCTGTAAGGAGTTTGCTACTTGCTTACTGCCAGCTCTGTACGTAGCGAAGCTTCCGAAAATATGACGCTGAAGGTCCTGAGGTTTTAGGAGCAAATTCTTAGAAGCTGAAAATAGTTATATTCCCGAAATTTTGTCTTAGTTATTACGGAGTGTTGCTAAAATTACTCCATCGTTATAATGAGCCGTATACAGAACAGTACATACAGGAAACCTGCCGGGACTCTATAAAATTACCGCTGCATCCGGGTTTATGATTGTATCGGTAATCGTTGAACGGAGGTTTGACTGTACTACATATTCACTATTCACAGAAGACAGAAGCAAATCTGATATTGATACTAGCAATTCGACAACCCTGGAAAGCCTAGCAAACCGACGCAGTGTGGCGCCATGTGCAGGAAAAATTGTAAACTCCACCGGCACATACACCCTCATTCGACTACGTGAAGTTCCAAGGTTGTTAGAGTGTACCAGTGTCCTGTGGTTAGAAAACAACTCTCTGACATTAAATTTCAAAGAACGCAGCCATCTGGCTCACCTCGATGACATTACTGGTTAAACAATTCAACGCTCCGTTCACCAGCAAACTTAAGTTTCAAAATTCACAAATCCTAGGTCTAAATGAGACAAGAAATTCAAAATCTTCTCGTTCTAAGTCCAAAGAGATGGGAAGCACACTGATTATTATAGAGCAGTACTTGAGGGAACCCCACTGGTTGTCGGAGCTGTGAATAACTCATTCATGGGGTCTGTATGGTTGTCAAACACACGTCACTGTCGTGTGTGGTGGAGGGAAAGGAACAGCAGCTGCCGTGTCGTGCAGCACCGTCCCGGATGATGGCAGGCGCTGGCCGCACCAACACCGCAGCCACAGCCGCCTCTTGCCGTAAGCCTAGGTCAGCTACACAGCTCACGCCGTATCCGCAACTGGCCTGCTGGACGCGCCAGCGGGCGGTTAGGTCTCGTGTAACGAGCTGCTTTCACCTGTCCAATATAAGTGTGAATCGGCCTGCGCCACGACATTTTGGATTGCAGGCAGATGTTCGCCCGTCTCCTACTGGCTGATACGTGCTGAATACCTCAACACAGTCTTCTTCATTCGCACTTTCGAACTGTACAGTGTCTTATGGTTCTTCACAAACATTACTAGCCACACGCTACGACTATGACTACCTTTAGTGCTTTGTGTTTCCGTCTCCTTCCGTATTTACAAACAATAGTAATCACAGTATACTTATTTCTTACTTGTTGGGACATGCAGTTCATTCCAGTTGAGTACGTCACTTAGTAGGTACTTAAACGGAGGCTTTCATGACACCTTAAACACTTCTCAGTTTAGAAATTTCACAGTAGCTGACTATGTCGAAGAACTTCCAGTACACTGAGACAGGAGCCGACGGAAGCATAAAGTTCAACACCAGGTGTATTCTTGCACTTTTTAGAACAATTAGTGTAACAAAAAGACTGAATTTTATCTCGAAAACAGCGAATATGGTTCCGAAGGTAATGGAATTTTATAGGTACTGTTAATGACAATATGCTGGTAGCTAGGAACTCTACTCTGCAATCATAAATTCGTCGTGATATTCCTTATTTCGCTAATGTGGTGACATCTCGGAGCTGTACTGAACGCCAACCAGAAGTCGGGAACACTTACTTTATGCTTCAACACACACATGAGGATCATCGAAAAGTTTTTTAATAGATACTTGCCATGGATTAGTGATCAATTTTGGAGCGCAGGTTCAACGCAATTGGATACTTTAAATTTACCCGAAAGAGAACACCTAGTGCGCAAGGGTACTTAATCGTTCACCTATTGCTCCAGCTGTGAGAGGAGTAGGAAAGGAAACGGCTAACAGTGATGAAAGATACACTCTACGATGTGTAGTTTGATGGCTTCCACTGCATGCATGAACGCTTTTTTAAGTTTGTTATCTACTCTACAATTGACTGTACTACATTCCTGTCCACCATTTTTCCTTTACATTACGTGGGATTTCCATAAAATTAGCGTCTTCCATCCATTTCTCCGTTACTTTACAAAGTCAGACAACGATTCAAGTCAGCCACAATAAAGGGAACGAACTATCGTTAAATGTTATTACTACATCAAACAGAAAATCAATGAAATAAAAGCGAATGCCTTGACAGAAATAGACGTGCCGAGGACATTAACTTTTGACGTCAGAACTGAAGCAGTCGCCTGCACTAGTGTCACAACAAGAACAAAACAGAACAGAACAGAACAATAGATCACCACAGTCTCTTTGTCACACAATAACTGTCAAGCAATTTGCTAAACGAGAAAATGGATGCCAAATACAAACAAACCCAAAATATCCAAGGTTGGCGATCTTCTACAAAAGCTAGAAATTTAGCTCGGTCGTCAATGTGAGACGCTTACAACAGTTTGCACAACGAAACATTGCCTCGAATACTTGCAGAAAATCCAAAGAGATTCTGGTCGTGCGTAAAGTATGCTAGCGTGAAGTCATAGTCTTCTCTGTGCTATAGCAATGGAAATTTTATCGACGGCAGTTCTGCCAAAACAGAGTTACTAAACACAGCTCTCAGAAATTCCTTCTCCTAAGAAGACGAAGCAAATATTACAGAATTCGAATGAAGAACAGCTGTCATTATGACTAACTTAGAAGGAGCTGTCATCAGAGTAGTGAAGCAATTTAAATCACTTATTAAAAGTAAGTCTTCCGGGCCAGATTGTATGTATATCAATTATGTTCCTTTCAGAGTATGCCGATGCAGTAGCTCCACACTTAACAATCGCACACAACTTCTTGCTCGACGAAAGATCCGTATCCAAAGATTGGCTTGTTGCACAGGTCACACGAATATTCAAGAAGGGTAGTAGGCGTAATCCACTAAATTATAGTCCCATATCATTAACGTCGATATGCAGCAGGAGTGTGTATTGTGTTCGAACATTATGATTTACCTCGAAGAGAACGTTCTATTGTCAGACAGTCAACTAGGATTTAGAAAACTTTGTTCTTTTGTAACTCAACTAGTTCTTTACAAACATGAAGCGTTGAGTGCATTTGACAAGGAATTTCCAATTGATTCCGTATTTCTATATTTCCGGAAGGCTCTTGACACTGTACCACACAAGAAGCTTGCAGTGAAATTGCCTGCGTTTTGAATATCGCCTCAGTTATACGACTGGATTCGTGATTTGCTGTCAGAGAGGTCACAAATCGTAGTAACAAACGGAAAGTATCTCTATAACTCCGACAATACAACGTCGTCGACGACGAAGCGTAAATCAGGTAACATCGGAGCCTAATACTTCCGAGAGGAACGGGTGCAGAGTCTTCCTGCACAAAGCGAGATCTTATTAAGTCGATGGTATCAGGAAAAAACGTTCTGAGACAAATATGCCGTAACTTAAGTCGTGTTTGCCGTCATGACTGGGTTAATTAAAAATGCGTTCTGACAACGTATGCATTGTTACATTACGGTCAATGTACCTCAAGACTGACTTACACATTGTTTCCTACGAAGAACAGAAAAGAGCTATGATCAGCCAATGGGTTTTGTCACTGTAACGCATTCCTCACTAAGCGGATGACTTGCCCTATGTCTTTTTTTTCAGAATTATACATATGTAAGCAATGGACTGTAAGTAAAAAATATTCTGTGGTAGTAGCTCTTGCGGTAAATGTTACCTAAAGCCATTAAACAAACCTGGTTAGGGTCCCAGGCTGTTGATGAAATTTCATATTTGGTCGTAACACACCACAGCAATCCTAAAGATGTTATGTGAGCTATAAACAATCATTGACTCGAAGATTAATCGTAGCTACAACGATATTCACATTAGCATTTCTAGTGGAAGCATGGCACATCTCGAAAGACGACGTTTCTATCAGTCATAGCTGTGAGAGCGTAAGAAGTAACGGATCAGACGAAATAATTTTCTAATTTCTTTCCAGTGGCTATCCTCAGAAGCAAGAACAGATTTTTTAAAAAGTAAAAACGACTTCTATTGCTGCACTATATTTTATTTTCCCAGACGCGTTTCGCCTTTTCAGCCATCCGGCAGAGTAACTCTGAATTCGTCCTTTAGTTCAGGTGCCAGTATCGCTGTTTTGTGTAAACAATTCCCACACAAAACTATGTATTATAGCACTTTTTATGGACCATTACTGGCCTCGATGGTCATTTCGTAAGTGGAGTACCGAGATGTTGCATCCTTTCATTACCGAATAATCCATTAAAACTATAGTCATACACACATCCAGCTAAAATCGTCGTCTGTGAGTAGTTATTGCACTTTGACATCGAACACAGCAGGTGCATTGTGATTGGATGATGTGTTAACCACTCTGGAAATGAATGAAAGTGCAGGAGCACGTTGCCAGAGGTCTTCCAGCCGTGTGTAAAAAGCAGGACAACGTCAGTGTGGAAATAGTGGCAAATGAATCTGACTCCACAACATGAGGCATTTGAAAGAACGGGAAAAGACAATGTTTGTCCATCATCGAGCGGTTACGGTACACACTGGTGGTGTTTCCACTACATGACCTACTACAACATTTGGAAGACTTCACAGGGGGAGAATCATACAGAAAGTGGAAGGAGGACGAAGTGTAGCAAGTGTAGGTTAGGAGTTTGCTACTGATCACAGCGTTGTCTTCATCTTCATGTACAGCGTTTCAAACCGCAGGTACTGCTTTCAGACGGAGGTGAGGTGATCGACCACGGTCCACCACAAAAGCAGACGACCTGCACCATGTGCAACAGGCAAGAATATATCTACCTCATACAGTGGGAACAACTTGCTGGCCTGCAAGGGGCGCAGTCTTAGGCTGCACCGTGGTGTGGTGACTGGACAGTCGGGGTGGTCACTTTGCCATATCACTGGTATGTTGTATTCTGTTGACACCCGTGCATCGGACGTATCGTTTGCGATGTGTCGAGAGCACAAGGACTTGGCCAATGAGAGGAGTGGTCGCGTGCTCTATTCAGATGAGTGGCGATTCAGTGTGAATAGTTATTCTGGACGTACCCTCATCTAGCGAGAGGTGGTAACATTTAATTCATCCAGCAATATTACTGAACATGATCGTTTTGGTGGTCGATGTGATATGCTGCGGTGAGGTCTAACATTGCATTGGCATTCCGAACATCCAAATCTTTGACCACGGCACACTCACTGGTCAACATTATTGTGACACAGTAGACCTCTCCCGTGCATTTTTTTTTCAGGGATTCATTCCTACCTGACTTCGGTTTTATAGTTAACAATGCGCGCCCGCATAGTTCAGAGCAGGTGGAGAAGCTCTGGGGACGAGATGCTGTTCGGGGATTGGGCTGGACTGCCCGTTGCCCCCGACTTAAATCCTACCGGGCACGTGTAGCACGAGTTGGAGAGACATACTGCAGCTGGCCCACATGTCCCAGTGACCTTCTATCAGTTCTCAACCGCGCTGGTGGTTCAGTGGGAATTCGTTACCACAAGAATTTATTACAAAACTTATGGCCAGCATGGGAGCATCTTGCAGAGTATTCACTGCCCTTACAGTTTGCATTAGTGTTCATAAAAGTGTAGACAAACGCTGGACTGCGTCATTTTCTCTTGAGTCATCAATCGTCTGCCTGGTTTGATTCGATCCGTCACAAATTACTCTCCTCTGCCAACCGCTTCATCTCAGAGTAGTACTTGCAGTCTATGTCCTCAATTATTTGCTTGATGCATTCCAATCACTCTCTTCCTCTGCAGGTTTTGCCCTCTACAGCTCGTACTACACAAGTCACTCCCTGATGTCTTGTCCTATCATCCCGCTCTTCTTCTTGTCAGTGTTTTCCACATTTTATTTTCCTCTCCGATTCTGCGCAGAACCTCCTCATTCCTTACCCTACCTGTCCACCTTTGATCCCGTTCTATTTCGGTTTCCCCATAGTCCACGTTTCACCATCATACAATGAATTCCTTTTTCAAATTAAGGCCTCAGTTTGATGCTAGCAAACCTCTCTTGGCCAGGAATGCCCTTTTTGCCAGTGCTAGTCCACTTTTGATGTCCTCCTTGCTCCATCCGTCATTGGTTATTTTGGTGCGTACGTAATCTATTTCGCGACCATCAATCCTGACGTTAAGTTTCTCGCTTTACTCATTTCTGATACTTCTCATTACTTTCGTCTTACTTCGCCTGACTTTCAGTCCTTATACTCTACTCATCAGACTATTGATTCCATTCAGCAAATCATGCAAATCTCCGTCAGATTCACTCAGGTTAGCAATGTTATCAGCGAATCGTTTCATTGATATACTTTCACCTTGAATTACAATTTCAATATTACACCTTTCTTTTATTTGCCTGATTGCTTCTTCGATGCACAGATTGAACAGTAAAGACGAAAGAGTACATTCTTGTCTTACACCCTTTTTAATCCGAGCACTTCGTTGATGGCCGTCCATTGTTTTATTCCCTCTTGGCTCTTGCACATACAGTATATTACCCCTCTCTCTATAGCTTACCCCTATTTCTTCATAATTTTCGTATGAACCTGTCTTCATTTTTGTTTAGTCTTGCTTCCATTATCAATTGCAACGTCAAAATTGCCTCTCTGGTGCCTTTACCTTTCCTAAAGCGAAACTGATCGTGATCAAACACATCCTCAAGTTTATTTTCCATTCTTCTGTATATTATTCTTGTGAGCAACTTGGTTGCGTGAGCTGTTGAGGTGATTGAGACAAAATTTTCGCATCTATCAGCTCTTGTAGGCTTCGGAATTGTGTGAATGATATTTTTCCGAAAGTCAGATGATATGTTGCCAATCTTAAATATTTTACACAACAACGCGAATAGTCGTTTTGTTGCCACTTCCCTCAAGAACGTTAGAAATTCTGATGAAATGTGATCTATCCTTTCTAAGCTCTCCAAAACTCTCTTAAATTCTGAATCTAATGTTGGATTCCCTATCTCCAATAATTCGACACCTGTTTCATCTTCTATTCATCAGACAAATCTTACCCCTCATAGAGGCCTTCAGATTACTCTTTCCACGTATCCGCTCTCTCCTCTACATTTAACAGTGGAATTCACCCTGCAGTCTTAATGTTACCACACTTGCTTTACATTTCACGGAGGGTGGTTTTGACTTTCCTATATGCTGAGCGAGTCCTTCCGACAATTACTTCTTTTTCGATTTCTTCACATTTTTCATGCAGCCCTTTTGTCTTAGTTTCCCTGCACTTCCTGTTTATGTCATTCCTCACCGACTTGTACTTCTGTATTCCTGAATTTCTCTGAACATTTTTGTACTTCCTTCTTTCATCGATCATCTGAAATATTTCTTCTATTACCCATGGTTTCTTCGCAGTTACCTGCTTTCTACATCTGTTTTTCTTTCCAACTTCTGTGATTAGCCTCTGTAAAGATGTCCATTCCTCTTCAACTGTACTGCCTACTGAGCTATTCCTTATTGCTGTATCTATAGCCCTTGAGAACTTCAAGCCTATGTCACCATACCTCAGTATTTCCGATTCCATTCCTTTGCGTACTGTTTCTTCCTGACTAATTTCTTAAACTTCACCCTACTCTTCATCACTACTACATTATGATCCAGTATCTGATTTCGGAATCTCTGATGTTGTTATTGTTGTGGTCTTCTGTCCTGAGACTGGTTTGTTGCAGCCCTCCATGCTACTGTATCCTGTGCAAGCTTCTTCATCTCCCAATACCTACTGCAACCTACATCCTTCTGAATCTGCTTAGTGAATTCATCTCTTGTTCTCCCTCTACGATTTTTACCCTCCACGCTTCCCTCCAATACTAAATTGGTGATCCCTTGATGCCTCAGAACATGTCCTACCAACCGATCCCTTCTTCTAGTAAAGTTGTGCCACAAAATTCTCTTCTCCCCAATCCTATTCAATACTTCCTCATTAGTTATGTGATCTACCCATCTAATCTTCAGCATTCTTCTGTAGCACCGCATTTCAAAAGCTTCTATTCTCTTCTTGTCCAAACTATTTATCGTCCATGTTTCACTTCCATACATGGCTACACTCCATACAAATACTTTCAGAAATGACTTCCTGACACTTAAATCTATACTGGATGTTAACAAATTTCTCATCTTCAGAAATGCTTTCCTTTGCCATTGCCAGTCAACATTTTGTACCCTCTCTACTTCGACCATCATCAGTTATTTTGCTCCCAAAGTAGCAAAACTGCTTTACTACTTTAAGTGTCTCATTTCCTAATCTAATTCCCTCAGAATCACCCAACTTAATTCGACTGCATTCCATTATCCTCGTTTTGCTTTTGTTGATGTTCATCTTATATCCCCCTTTCAAGACACTATCCATTCCGTTCAACTGCTCTTCCAAGTCCTTTGCTGTCTCTGACAGAATTACAATGTCATCGGCGAACCTCAAAGTTTTTATTTCTTCTCCATGGATTTTATTACCTACTTCACTATAACTGAAATCTTACGGTATCAACCCGCCTTATCCATGTATACCTTGTGATTACTGAAGAGACTAATCGCAACTACTAGCTGAAATTTATTAGAGAACTCAATTAGCCTTTCTCCTCTCTCATTCCTTGTCCCAACCTTTTCTTCTGCCCCTTCCCCTACAATCGCATGAATATTCGATTTCCGCCTCCCTTTACGTACTGTAGTACACTTTCAATATGTTCATATACTTTCATAATCTCTTCATCTTCAGCTTGCGACGTCGGAATGTTTTGTATCCCCCCTGGAAGGCGGCGCATGGGTTGGATCAGGAAAACGTGAAACACGTCGGTACTGCTGTATGAATTTAAATCTCCTTTACTCAAGCAATAAGAATACATAACGTGGAATGTGGTACGAAGCTGAAGCGAAGTGTCCTGGCTGGCTGCACCTGATGAAATGGGCTGAATCTGTAGCGGAGCTCGCAGAGCTGCACAGCACCAGCTAGAGGACGCTGCCGTCGGTGTCTCGTGGTAGTGCCAACCTTTGAAACTATGTGGCCACGTTACTATCGATACCACAGCATGTATACCTGATTTATTATCGTCGTTGTTAGTTTGCTGTCGATTCTGATAACAACCCTGTCACTGATCTGTTCGCAGTAACACACTCTCTACTCTACTCTACTATTCATATAGAATCCTGCTGCCATTATACGATTTTCTGATGCTGTTGATATTACCCTATACTCATGTGACCAGAAATCCTTGTCTTCTTTCCACCTCCACCTTTCCACCTCACTGAATCCTACTATATCTAGATTGTGACTGCATTTCCCTTTTCAGATTTTCTAGCTTTCCTCCCACGTTCAAAATTCTAACATTCCACGCCCCAACACGTAGAACGTTATCCTTCCGTTGGTTAATTAATCTTTCTCTTATGGTGACCTCCCCCCATGGCAGACCCCTCCTGGTGGACTATTCCGGAATCTTTTGCCAGTGGAGAGATCAGCATGACACTTTTTCAATTACACTCCATATGTCCTGTGGATACACTTTATGCGTCTTTAATACAGTGCTTTCCATTGCCTTCTGCACCCACATGCCTTTGATCGTTGCTGGTTCTTCCGGCCTTTAGTGGCAGTTTGCCGTCCCAAGGACAAGAGAGAGCCCTGAACCTCTGCCCGCTCCACTACCCTCTTTGACAAAGCCGTTGGCAGAATGAGGGTGACTTCTTAGGCCGGAAGTCTTCGGCCGCCAGTGCTGATTATTAACCAAAATTTTTACGATGGCGGTTTCGAACCCGACACCGAGGTTCTTTTGATATTAACGAAAGACGCTAACCCGAGATCTCGGGCAATATAATCATCATGAACAAATGCTTTTTACCAACGATGTTGTAGCAAAGAACCGTCACGTATAAATCAAGATGGTGTCACTCCCAATCATATGATTCTTCTTGTGAATCTCAGTCTGATGTTTGCTTTTCCTACTATATTTTTTAAATACCGGTGTTTGATTATAGCAGTCTGAGTCTTCTTAGGGTTGAGATTAATTCTGCATGTTTGCATCCAGGTCTGTAGTCTTTTTTGTCTTGTTGTGATCGAGGCTGCACGGCACCAGCATCCCGCGTGGTCTGTGTATAACTGGACGTTTTCTGTCGGTCTGTTTACGGATGGAACAACGGTGGTTTATAGGGTGATCGCTGAGGATACTTAGTCCAAAATTTTCACGTGCTTCCAGCAGTTCGTCACCAATAGTGTGATTGTAGAGCACCTGTTTTCTTTTCCTACTGACGCGCAATATATTACATTTGTTTACGTTCAGGGTCCACGCCAGAGCCTAAGCCATTTACAAACTGTCTGCAGGTCATTCTGGAAATCGATAATACCTCTGGTATTGCTAGTTTCTTGTAGGCAACAGTATCATCTGCGAAGTCTTAAAGAGCGTCCTGCGCTTCCTACTATGTATTTTACAATGATTATAAACAGTAACGGTTCTAAGACATTTCTTTGATGTACTCTGGAGATTACATTTACTTCTGATATTTTGTTTCATTAAGAGCAACGTTTTGAGCTCTGTCTGTAGGTAAGTATTGAATCAAGTCGCAAATCTGGTCTGATGATTGATAATCTCGTGGTTTTTTCACTAAATGGCAGTACGGGACCGTTTCAGATGCCTTCGTGAAGTCAAGAAACGCGGCATAAACCTGAACACCGTTGACTCTAGCATTATGGATCTCATGAAGGAACAGCACGACCCGAGTTTCTCAAGATGTCTGTTTGCGGAATCCATATTGATTTTCATAGAGGAGATATTCGTTATACAAAATCATCGTAATTCTTGAGCATGAAACATGTTCCGTAATTCTACAACAGATTGACACCAATGATATGGATCGATAATCGTTTTCATCCGTTACGCGTGCCTTGTTGATGTCGAGAACGACCTGTACTTTTTTCCAGTTGCTAGGTACTCTGTGTAGCTCCAATGATCTACGATGAATTGCTACTAGAAGGCGGGCAACTTCTTTCGCATAATCTCTATAGAATATTATAGATATATCATCTGGTTCTAATGCCTTTCCACTACCAAGAGATTGTAGGTGATTTTCTTTTCAGCGATCGGTTATGTCAGTATCTGCGGTTTCGACGCTCTTACGATGATTGAAAAGAAGCACTGTGTTACGATCTTCCGCAGTGAAACAATTTCGGAAGACTGAATTCAACATTGCGGCCTTCTCTCTGTTATCTTCCGTTTCGGGGCCAGCATCATCGCTGAGTGAATGAATAGAGGATCGCTTACTGATTTTACGAGTATGTAAGACCAAAACCTCTTAGGGTTTTTATTCATATGTTTTGACAAAATTTTACTTTCAAAGTCACTGAACGCTTCTGTCATTGCTCTCCTTACGCTCATTTTCGCTTCACCTTCCGTTTGTCAGCTAGGTTTTGCATTCTCATGAATTTGTGTTTACATAACACGATGTTAAACTGGTGTTAAGCCAGGCTGGGTCTTTCGCGTCCATTAAGACCTTGTTCGGAACATACTTGAACACTGTTTTTAAAATTTCCTCATTTGTACTACACGCCATCGTCCCCAGCACTTTATATTTCATACTGACTATTTACATACTGTGCAGTTGCTTATAAAACCCGTGCTCATAGTTGCCAGCACAGCTTTATTGTGACTGATACCTTCCTCTACGTTAATGATTCGATAAGTTCCAGGTCTGCTTGATTGTAGGAGGTCTAAGACGTTAGCTTCTGTAGTTTTTTCTCTAACTGTCTGCTCGAAGCAATTTTCGGACGAAGCATTCAGAATAATGTCGCACCTTGGCACCAGTGCTCATAGCATGACTCCTAGTCTGTACCTGGCAAGTTGAAGTCACCACCTATTACAACGAGACGATCAGGAAAAGTGTTGTCGATGTCCTGGAAGTTCTCTCTGAAGGATTTACCACAACAGCTCCTTAGTCGATATATAAAAGCATCCGATTACCATTTTTAGCGAGTTTTCAAGCTTGACTTCACCTAGGTTAATTCATGTTCGGAATCCGTGATGTCCTCCTTAGATATTATCTAATTCTTTACCTCAATAACTTACCAATTCGTATTTCCCTAGAATCAATAAACAATGTTTGGCAACAAGTAAATGAAATAAGCTTTTATCTTTACCGGCAATGGGTCAACTCTTGAAGAAACAGTTATAGCTGAAGGGAGGTTACCACTTAGTCCCACAGTCTTTCTGGAACATCTTCACACGACTTTTTTTACTGCTTGTTGAAGGCGACGTAAAAAATACCTTCATACTCTCCGATTGTTTTACAGTTTCCTTCGTTTGTTTCCCTTGTCGTTTTTGACGGTATGTGCTACCTAATGTATTTTTTTTCACACGTAATTTCGTGATACAGTTGGTCGTTGTGCAGGCAATAAATCGAATAGCCTCTCAAAAAGTGCTGAACGAATGTACTCAGAAAAACACACTACCATGGAACAAGAGCACTCGAAGATACCAACTGAACGCTGTGGTCTGACTTCACGTGTTGGTACCACGTTGGAAGTCATTGCAGACTATGATTTGGGGAAGGAACGAAGGGAGCAGACACTGCAGGCTAGCGCGCGCGGTTCTGCGTACGTAAATAGTTTCACTCATCACTGAGCAATGACGCAGTGCTCATTATTTTGCTGTGAAGAGCGGACGTAATTCATAAGTTGAAATAGCCTGAGGTTAATAACATCCATTTATAGTAATTTTATTCGTATCACAATTATTATCATCACTCTCTATGGCTTAGTGGTAGCGTTCGTGCTTCTCGTGTGGTGGACAACACCCTATGTCAGTGGGCCTCAGATGTACGCGACTGGTTTGAAGAACGTTGCGAGCGATTCGAACGAATTTTTCGACCAACCAGATCTCCCGACACCAATCCCATCGAACATTCTACACTCCACTTTCTAGCGTACATACCTCCACTCACTGTCTCCAAATGCCGGCCGGAGTGACCGAGCGGTTGTAGGTGCTTCAGTCTGCAACCGCGCGACCGCTACGGTCACAGATTCGAATCCTACCTCGGGCATGGATGTGTGTGATGTCCTTAGGTTGGTTAGGTTTAAGTAGTTCTAAGTTCTAGGGTACTGATGACCTCAGAAGTTAAGTCCCATAGTGCTCAGAGCTATTTGAACCATTTTTTGGCTCCAAATTACAGAATGGCAATATGTAAACTGAAATAGCAACAGTGAATTACAACTATAAAGTGACAATCGATGAATAAATCCATGACAGACGGAATATCATCATGCAAAACAAGAACGCTACGATGACATGCACTGAACTAATTGTCTGGATTTTCGATATGTTCCATCTTTACTGCAGTCGGAAACATCGATGTGCATTTCAAATATATTTAACAACTCAGACGTTTCCAAAAATGTAGTCGCTCATCAATATCATTTACTGCAAATTTTTCAGCACTTCAATTGTTGTGGGGGTAGCGTTATAGAATCGATACTACTATGCGTCTACTGGACTCGTATTCGGGAGGACGACGGTTCAAACCCGCATCCGGCCTCCCTGGTTTAGGTTTCCCGTAATTTTCCTAAATCACTATAGGCAAAAGCCGGGATGCTTCATTTGAAAGGGCACGACGGACTTCCTTCACCACATTTCCCTCATCCGATGGGACCGATGACCTCACTGTTCGGTCCCCTCCCTCGAATCAACCATCGAACCAACTATACGTCTATGTCCGAAGCCAGACATCAACAGCATTTGCTGCCTATCCTACGCTTCCGGGGGTAAGAAAAATTTGATTTTCAATACTTCACGTAATTATTGACCGAATTTAAAAATTTAAAATGCTATCACAATGTACTTATTAAGAAGTATTATCTTAGTTAAATGTTTAACACAATTAGAAAAGTATACAGATAGAAATCACATGTTTTTCTGGAAGCAGAATGACTCATGGTGTCCACATACCTAGGCATTATTGATGAAGTATTTTAGAATGATATCACTTAGCGACTTCCAGCAGACTTTTCACATAATATCAAACCTTTATGAAACTCTTTCTTCTTGACACCCTCTGTAAAATGACGAATAGGATAAATTTTTTTGGAATACTAAATTTTGATAGACTTCTGCATCAGACATGACGATTTAATTTATTAGTTCCTCAGTATGGACTCTACTCTGAACACAGTTTTCAGACTGTATCCATATACCAGTGAACGAGCCAGTAAAGTTATATATTACTGCGACACGAAGTTTAGGAGGTATGACGTCGCAGACATGTAGATAAGTGAAAAAGTAGCTTCTGCTAAAACTGGCGTGCAGTAATTGTTCAGTGACGTTCCAGTTTATTTTCTTTACTATAAGCTCTATTCGCAACACACTTTACAGACAAAACCTAGATATATCATTGAATATGCCTGCAAAATTATATCATTGTACAACACACACTTCAGGAGATATGACGTCATAAACATTAAGATACCTGGGAAACTTGTTTTTGTTTGAAATTTAGCGCAAATTACCCAGACTATATTCAAATGTTTCAAATGGCTCTAAGCACTATGGGACTTAACAACTGAGGTCATCAGCCTCCTAGACTTAGAACTACTTAAACCTGACTAACCTAAGGACATCACACACATCCATGCCCGAGGCAGGATTCGAACCTGCGACGATAGCAGCAGGGCGGTTCCGGACTGAAGCGCCTAGAACCGCTCGACCACAGACAATATTCGTGCAGTGTTCCCTAATGAGAGCGCTTAGCGACTTTCAACAGATTTTAAACATAATTTCAATTATTTTGCACAGTTTTTGTCGCTAATACGGTTAACGCCTAACATTTGATACGTTAACTCATTTGTAAAGTAATCAATACTTTTAAGGTCCTTTATACTTGGGAGTTCCATTGTCTAAGGAATCTGGAGTTTACCGGTATTGTACTGAACCTCCTGGATCATCACTTCGATCCTAGTCGCCGCTTGAAATTTGAATAAAAATTGTCTGCAACGGAGCCCAAACACTTTGGGACTCCAAACGTTTTCTGCCAACGCTTTGTTCCACAGGGATTGAGCGAGTAGATGTCTAGGGCATCTCCCACTTCTCCTCTGTAACATTACTCCACAAACCACCTTACAATGCATGGCGTAGGTTACTCTGTGTACCATTGTCGCTCATCCCCTTTCTTGTTGAAGTTTGCAAATGAGGTGAGTGAAGAAGATTAGTTGTTGGTGAGTCTCCGTGTGAGCTCATATCTCTCTAACTGTACCTTCACGGTCTTTACATGAGATATGAGTTTCGAAGCAATATACTGAGTCTTCCAGGAATGTACACTCAGAGAATAATTTTAAACATTTCTCCAGTTTGTCTCGGCGTCTTTGTTGATCGAAGAGGCCACGGGTGCACTGTCGTTTCGCAGTGTCGAGCGGACACAAAATTTCGGTGATCAGACGTGGCCGGCCGCTGTGGCCTAGCGGTTCCAGGCGCTTCAGTCCGGAACCATGCTGCTGCTACGGTCGCAGGTTCGAATCCTGCCTCGGGCATGGATGTGTGTGATGTCCTTCGGTTAGGTAGGTTTAAGTAGTTCTAAGTCTAGGAGACTGATGACCTCAGATGTTAAGTCCCACAGTGCTCAGAGCCATTTGACCCATTTGATCAGACGCGTCGCCATCGTCAGGTGCGCTGACAAACTGAGCTCCTTAGGGCGCGCGGCCCACTGACACCCCCTGCCCCCACCAGCCACCACGTCGGCGGTCGCGGAGGCGCTGGCGTCGGCGTCTGTGACAGCGCTGATGCACGTCCTCTGTCCATCGTGGTCGCTAGATCGTTTTGTTTGCTGAGCGTCTTCTTAATTAAACTCAATGCTCATTACCAAGCCTTCAAGCCTTGCTAAGATTATAGCCGCAGTCTCGGTTGATAAGACCGTCCCTGGTGCTAATCTCTGTGGCCTCTCTAACGGCGCTGTCCCAGTATTTGGAAGTCTGTGGCGAGATCCTGGTACGTTCGCAGTCCGTCGCGTGACCGTCGGATAAACAGTGCCCTGCGACAGCTGACTTACTGGCGTACCTCAGTCGAGTGTGCCTCTGGTGTTCTCGGCAACGACGCCCGACGCTGCGCCCTGTTTGTCTTCTCACACTGGCATAGAATCTGGTATACGCTGGCCTTCCGCGGCTTGTGAAGGTCTTCGTCTTCAATAAACATCCGAGTTTTCTGAAATTGTAATCAATCGTTTGTTTTCACCTTTACATCACATATACCGATTTCCATCCCTTTTCGGATTATTTCTGTGTGGTGCGTCGTATTTCTTTTTTTTTTTTTCTTGGAGCGTACTTTATCAAAAGTTGTTTTCACTTACTGATTATTGGTATGTAGTACACTAATAATGTAGCACAGAGACTATTACACACAGTAACCACAATATTCACTCTGTTTGAACACTTTCAAATTGGAACAGAATATTTCTTCTACAAGAGCATGATGACGTTCGAACAGATTTTCGCATTTGGAAGACTTTAGTTTTCGGAAATAAGTGTTTGTAATTTCAGAGAAAGACTTCAGCAGTGAATGCTGTCATTTCAGTTTTGAATGAGAAAATATGCTGAACTTCAGTTACAGAACTGTCAAAATCCGAAAACCTGAAACGGGTTGCAAGGTACAACACTTAGCCTAGTGAAGCACCGTAACCGGCAATGGAAATCAAAGTGTTCCTTAGTAGCATATGAGTTGGTATTTTACGCAAACCTTAATATACGGTCACCGACTTTCTTCGGTAAAGCACACAGCGATGCAAAACGCTTCCCTTCTAACGTAGGCAACTGGACTTGGCTACACCGTTTTGTGACGGCACCGTGTTTAGTAAATAGTCTTCGTGTATTTGGAGTGGCAACGTTTTCGGGGTAGTGGCGTGCACGTATGTGTCTTACCCTAATCGACGGATTGGTCACGGCAGTATTATTAATTCAAAAATGGTTCAAATGGCTCTGAGCACTGTGGGACTTAACATCTATGGTCATCAGTCCCCTAGAACTTAGAACTACTTAAACCAAACTAACGTAAGGACGTCACACAACACCCAGTCATCACGAGGCAGAGAAAATCCCTGACCCCGCCGGAAATCGAACCCGGAACCCGGGCGTGGGAAGCGAGAACGCTACGGCACGACCACGAGCTGCGGACTATTATTAATTGGCCAGCAAGATCGCCAGTAGATCTTACGCCAGTAGAATATTGTTTATAATTGGGTGAAGTCTTAGGTGTGTAGACGAATGCTGAATACGTGAAATGAGCTGCTTGGTCGCGTCATGGATGCTGCTTCCCTCCTTAGAGATCGCACAGAGGCACTCGCAGTGTTCTCCCCAGAGTGCAAACATGCACTGAAATTGACGGTGGCACATTCGAAGATTTCTGGTGAACTGTACATCAGCTGTATTTTGATGCATACATTTCAGGCCGTTTCCATCTCACATTTTCTCACAGACGCCGCAACAAGTCCCGATAGTACCATCGATTAACACTCTGTCCCTGTGGCAGAAATTCATGATGAACCAATCTTTGAAAGTCAAAGAAAACTATCAACATGGCTTTGACATTTGACCTGCTTTTTCCTATCTTTGAGAAAATCTCCCGAACCACTGTGGAGATTGAACCTTGGTCGCAACATCATAACCGTAGACCTACGTCTTATCACCAGTTATGATACTCTTAAGGAACATCTCGTTCTCATTTGCGCGATCCAGAAACTCTCCACAGTCTGCGAGGCGAAGGTCTTCTTGGTGTTGACTCAAGAGTAGTGGGAAGAACTTGGCATTCCTAGATGCTGTGTCAGGATTTCAAGACATGATACAAGTGAAATGTTGCATTCTTCTGCAATATCTCGGACAGTCAATCTTCGACTGGCACGCACAATTTCATTGTTCCTGGCATGAGCGTCGTCAGTAGACGTCGAAGGGCGTCCTGAACGAGGGCCGTCTTTAACTTCCGTCTGGCCATTTTTAAACCGTGTGAACCATTCGTAAAACCAAGTACAGCTTAAGCACTCATCGCCGTAGGCTCCCTGCATCATTTGATGTGCCTCTGTAAACGTTTTTTTTTTAGTTTCATGCAAAATTTAAAGAAGATACGCTGCTTCTCTAACTCTTCCATCTCGAAATTCGCAAACTGTGAGGCATAAGGCTCTACTCAGTACAGCACAGAACAATAACTAACAGACATACAACACTGAAACTTCCGCAGTTACACATAAGCACAAGCGTGTACAAGGATGCCAACCGCATTTCGCTGCAACACACCATTGGCGCAAAATTACAAATGTTCCGGAATTTTTTGAGCAGACTTCGTATCTATACTTATTACTTTACATTTGTTGATGATCCACGTTAAACATTCTACGGCAGCCGGCTTATCGCTGTGTACGAAAAATGACTGTTTCCCTGGTTCCCGTTGAAGCACTTCATGTCAACTTTTTCTCGTATACTTGTTATTGTCACATACATTTTTCCCACGTACAAGAAATTTCCTGCACTAAACATACATGTAAGTACTCCTTTATTGTCCTACAGTTTTCCCGAATTTGGCGTATTTTCCCTCAATTTAGATGTATTTTCCGTCAAATTCGGTAATTTTACAGATTTTATGTCACTTCTGCTCGTGTAATCATGACGTCACGTCTCACCACGTATTCTAAATCTGCTTGTACGTGTAGTACAACTGTCACCACCTAGCACAACCACGCTCTTTTTCTATGTGTTTGTGCCTGTATCGGTTTCACGTTCGGGGACCTTCGTGGCATAAGGTTGCTTGGGGATATGATCAGGATAGGGATTGCATTATATCAGGGATAGTGTTTGAGGGTGCATTCCCACGCATTATGGTCCGGATAGGGTTCGAATATAAATCTATCATGCATTACGGGTGGGATAGTGTTCGAAACTGGATCCAACATGCGCTATGGCCAGGAATTCGTTATGAAGTGCTTCAGAAGTTAATCCACTCGCTATATGTGTGGGGTCGTGGATTTATTGGTGGTAGGTTAGGAGCGTGGTCTGGAGGCCTCCCATGTGAAACTGGGGAAACTGAAGGACAATGAGGGCGTGATTACATGTCTAATTCACGCAGGAAAGTTCTTGTACATCAGAACGAGTATGCGGCAGCAAGAGAAACACGAGTAAAGGTGACATGCGAGCACTCGGAACAAGGGAAACAATCATTTTCCGCGCACAGAAATAAGACAGCTGTAACAGAATGTTTAGCGTGGATGACACCAAATACAGAGTAATAAATTTATATATGTCCGATTACAAGCACAGGTGTGACCCCAACGTTATTAGCAACTACCTTGTAGACTTTTGTAAAGTGTCCTCAGCTAAGCAGCGTTGTATTATAATTTTGGGGAATGCAATATATAGCCACAGAATGGATCACATGATTCACCCTGTGCAAAAGTGTTTATGTCTTCTAAACTCTAGCAAACAGCAGTTATAATGTGTTTCTAAGTATTCTCTACCAATCACAACCACACAGTTCCAGCTTACAAATACCTTACAGAACAGTTGTTGCACGGTTTTTTAACAACATTCTGCTGTATGTCTATTGAGGTAACAGGGATACATACAAGTTGCTTTCTTAAAAAAGAGAACCATGTGCCTCTAACTTGACATGGATTTGCGTTAAAGTCTAATTGAAAGTAGATGGAGTAGTCGGTTGAGCGTAGCAGTAACTAAGTATGATTTAATGGTAGACTGATGACGCATTCTAGAGAGAGGGAGATGTTGCGGTAGGTCATTCATAACACATTTAACCACTATTTCTGTTGTTCTGCGGGATGTATTAGTTGTGTGGTATAACCTGTGTTCGACCTTTATGCAATGCTTGTTCAGTGTGTGCCTTAGAGTGCTTTCTACCTTCAATCGTTAACAGCAAATCTGTCTATACCATAGTCAGCAGAGGGTTTTCAACGCATGTTTGATGAATCATGTCCACCAAACCGATGGAAAACCTATTTCAGCATCATATGTCACATCTTGGACATAAATCGAGTCTTCAGTTTCATAACTGCAGTGATTCTAAGTCAGTGACACAGCATTGGTGAGGTACTGCAATTTGAGGTACTGCAATCCCTGTGTTCAATTGTTTGTCAGATGTGTGTGTAAGAGACTGTGTTCTGTTCATGGAGCTAGTGCACCATGAGTATAATTTCACATGTCAATTCCTGCTGCTATTCATATGTCTACTTCCCCATAAAATTTCGTTGTTTCATGCATTTTCCATTGCTGACGATCGTTTTATAGGACTGATGCGAGCGTAGCATAATTTCTCAATTGTAACTTGATGTAAAAACTGAGTGCTACACACCTCCAGAGAGCTATATAGTGCATGCATCACAAAGAATGTATCGTATTTTCCTCTGGCGTAGAGGGTAATAGTTTTTATCATCTTAAAGTTTCTCATCATAATGAGTGGAATAGAAAACTCGCAGGGCGAATTAATGTAGGTGCTGAAAATATACTCCCTGAATTGTGGTATTAACAGTGTTGCATTCCCCACAACTAATATATCTGAAACTACATTGATTTAACATTATAGCATGTCTAAGTGTAGAACTGTATCGTATGAGGAGCTTGTGTTCGTGTTCTAGAATCATTTTCCCCTTTTCCTGTACCACCTTGGTACGGAATCCAAACACTAAAAGAGTACTACAGAACCTATAGCACAAGTGATTTACATAAAATGTTTGAAACCTCTTCCATTTGGAAGTTCATCTCATAAACCATACATTTTTCCTTCTTCTTAATCGTCTGTTATGTTACCATAACACCCTCAAATGTATCGGGCTTGTATCTACTATACGGGATGAAGAGAATGTGTGTCACAATAATTTAACTGTGGATAGCTAATGGCAGTAGGAACCAAAATTACTAACGTTGTGTAGGTCGACAATACACCGTTTTTAAACTACGGAAACTTGGCGCCACGCGCTCCGATTGGGCGTGGGATTGCCCTGTTGCTGTTCGCCGTCTGATGGGCAGCGCTGTGGTTGTCGGTTCTCACTGACATTCAAACGTCCATCGCCCTGCCACTGCCGCAACGTGATACGCACACGCGTCGAATAGGTCTCCACCTCACGTCAAAGGCATTCACACCTAAGGCGCCACCCACATCCGAAGACGCTTACAGCAGTCACCGGCGACTTGGCGAAAACATATGTGGTGTCACCGCCAGACACCACACTTGCTAAGTGGTAGCCTAGTCCGTTAGTATACGTCGGACCCGCGTGTCACCACTGTCAGTGATCGCAGACCGAGCGCCGCCACGCGGCAGGTCTAGTCTAGAGAGACTCCCTAGCACTCGCTCCAGTTGTACAGCCGACTTTCCTAGCGATGGTTCACTGTCTACATCCGCTCTCGATTGCAGAGACGACAGTTTAGCATAGCCTTCAGCTACGTCATTTGCTACGACCTAGCAAGGCGCCATATTCAGTTAGTATTGATATTGATATTGTGAATCATGTACCTTCAAGAGCGACGTTCATCATTAATGGATTAACGTCAAGTATCAAACTAATTCCGTCCGCTTTCTGATTTCTAATTCCTTGTCATGTTCCAGGCCTCACGTCAGTATAGTCCTTCCCTCCTCACGCCAGCCTGCGTGAGCTAAAATGCGTGCATTTCGGCCTCCACTAGTAACACGGTGTTGGCTCTTCTGCCAACACTACAGCATATTCGTCGGCGGCATATCCTAGTGATGCTGGAAGACATCGAACACGACGTGACGCTGCATTTGAAAAGACTGTTCTCGAGCGTTTCGATGAAGCACGTATGTCAAGTTGAACACGACTTGGCTCACTCATCGGTTAGTCTGGGAGGTTTTGAGGGATGACGGTCAGCATCCATTTAGTATCCACAGCGTCCAAGACCTAAATCCTGTGGCGGACTATGAACACGGGCTAGGGTTTTGTCAGTGGTTTCTGCGACGTGTTGCCCGATATCCCGACCTCCCCGCCATTGTGTTGTTTACCGACAAGTTCACCTTCCATCAGGATGGCCTTTACAACACGCGAAACATTCATTACTGGGCAAGGGGAAATCCTCACCTCATGTACGTCCACGGACAGCAGGAACGATTTTCCCTCACATTTGGGTAGCCATTGTGGGTGACCATGTGACTGGGCCGGTTCAGCTACCTCCTCGACTTACCGGAGCAAATTACCTTCACTTTTCACAAGAAACTCTACCCGGGCTGCTGGAAGATGTTCCCCTGGACATACGGCTACGCATGTGCTTGCAGCATGTTGGGACGCCCGCACATAACTGTCGTGCTATTCGAGGATATTTCAATGAACTCTTCGACGGCCGGGCGATTGGCAGAGGTGCGCACAGGAAATGGCTCCCGCGATCACCAGACCTCACGCCACCAGACTTTTTCCTATGGCGATACTTCAGGGCTCTAGTTCACCCACCTGGACGCGAACCAACTAGAAATGAAGAATAATTAATGGTTCGCGTTCAACGTGCCGCCAATCACATCAGAGCAATGCCAGCAGTCTTTGAAAGAGTTCGGCAAAACGCATTCCACATACCGCCAATCACATCAGGGCAATGCCAGCAGTCCTTGAAAGAGATCTCGCAAAACACTGTTCGACTTTACCAAGCTTGTGTCACCTCATAGTGTCGTCAGTTCCAGCACCTGCTTTAAGTAAACAATGTCCTAGCTACAAAAAGGGCCCTTTTCAAGGTCGACACAATTTGTACAGGACTTTCTGTACGCTAACTAACAGCTGTTGACGGGAGTGTTCCCGATACGTCTTATCATGAAACTACAATGGATGTGTCGGGACACCGGCGGATTCGCTCCCAGGACCTGGCGCGCTACCACCGACCGTGCGAGCCGCCTTGGATACATCGCGATCTCTGGTTGGCAAAGCATTCGCGGTCATGTTTTGTCCAGAGCATCCGACAATAGAGCAATCCAGCGGCCATTGGAGCGTGTGGCACCAAGTTTACGCAGTGTAAAAATTGTGTGTTGTCGACCTACGCATAATTAGTAATTTTGGTTCCTACTGGCATCATCTATCTAGGGGTAAAATTACGTGACACAAGTTTTCTCCAACCTGTATACGTTTTATTGAGGCAAGAAGTGATTTTTTATGTTTCATATTCTTACTTGGACATTTGGCGTATCAGTTTATATGTTCCCGATGTTACAGGCAATGACGTTTATCTTGGCACACAATACTACTCCTTACTGTCTTCGCCCTGATAAACGTACTAAATTTTGCGTCCCTTTTGTCTCCCCTTTCTACGTTATTTTTAGTTACGTGGAGAGATCCCCGGGGTTGGGGTAAAACTTTTTGAAACATTCTATACGATGATGTATTTTCAGGTCTAAGGAATCGCAGTCTGCAGCCATTCACTATGGTATGCCTTCGTCTGGGAGTAACAGACGAAAAAATATATCGGAGTTTCCCGTGACCATGCATGGCTTTAAAAACAGTAGTACAGTACAGACTGGCTTAATAGCGTAACTGTTAAAGTCTGATCTCACATGCAGAAGGTTGTGGGTTTCAGTCTTGTGATGTGCCTTCTACTTTTTTTTAATTTTTAAGTCTTTATCGAGATGAGTTTGATCGTTACTTTTATTCGTTAACTGCTTTAAATGTAACTTGTTTCTGTACCTGTGTCACGTCGTATTGGTAATCGTATGAAATACATTTTTGATTTCATTTCTCTTCCTATCAGCCTTTTTCCATAGTAAACGTAAACATGGTCCGTAATAGGCTATAATGCGACGTTTCTTTAATCGTGCGATTAGCCAGTTTCGACCAAGCGTAATTTTCAAGCACGCTTGTAACATCGGTATTTCACGTCATTTTCAAATCACTCTAAATTAAAAGTAAGTACTAGCCATAAGAGAGACTTGAAAATGACATGACATACAGATGTTACAAACGTGCTTGACAATGATACTTAATCGAAATTAGCTAATCGCACGATTAAACTTCGTGCTATAGCCTAATACTGACCATGTTAACAAAATGGTTCAAATGGCTCTGAGCACTATGGGACTTAACATCTATGGTCATCAGTCCCCTAGAACTTAGAACTACTTAAACCTAACTAACCTAAGGACATCACACAACACCCAGCCATCACGAGGCAGAGAAAAATCCCTGACCCCGCCGGGAATCGAAGCCGGGAACCTGGGCGCGGGAAGCGAGAACGCTGCCGCACTACCACGAGCTGCGGGCTACCATGTTTACATTTATTAAGGATGTGGAGGCTGTGGCTCGCCACAAATACAAAATTTTAAGTGTTTTGCCACTTTGAATCCTTGTCAGTTTGATTTGGATTATTGTTATTAGTCAACTTCGATTTAATTTCTTCCATTTCATCATCTTCCATGTTGCTGCATTCGTTACTTCTGTTTCTCATTTTGTGAATATCGTTTTACTTATAATCGTCGCTTTAGTTTGACGTGCAATAATAATGTTTCAAACATTTTTGCGACGACTGACATTCAAAAATTGTACAGTCATGCTCAAATGTATCCGAACGACCTGAATTGCATTTCGCCTGATTCGCATGCAACCCACATAACACAGCTGTCTAGCAGGTCCTCTAATCGCCCCTTGATACAGTCGTTTGACTATTGAAAATCGTTCCATCAAGTCACCACTAGAAACCACTGCTCTGTATCGCAATAACTCAAGATGTAAAGTAATACTACGATACTACAAATATCAGGGAACCCCTTATCACAGATAAGACTGTCCTTAAGGCTTGTAAGCTCACATTTATTACAATAAATGACATACCTGAAATGTTACCGATCTCATTATTACGTCAGATAGGTAATGCACGTAGTACGTTCGTCGTATTCATGATTTCCTCTTCAAAGCAACATACCGTACTTATTATTTAACACAAAAGGACATTAAAAATTTTAGTTATTCACGAGCAGCTAGTTGAGAATATGTATGAACTTCAAATGACACGACGAACAGTCTCGTTCTGCATATGGATGCAAACCCAGGTCATGCAGACTGTGGTGTCACCGCCAGATACCACACTTGCGAGGTGGTAGCCTTTAAATCGGCCGCGGTCCGTTAGTATACGTCGGACCCGCGTGTCGCCACTGTCAGTGATTGCAGACCGAGCGCCGCCACACGGCAGGTCTGGAGAGACTTCCTAGCACTCACCCCAGTTGTACAGCCGACTTTGCTAGCGATGGTTCACTGACAAATTACGCTCTCATTTGCCGAGACGATAGTTAGCATAGCCTTCAGCTACGTCATTTGCTACGACCTAGCAAGGCGCCATTATCATTTGCTATTTATCTTGTGATGCATGTACCGTCAGACCGATGTTTACCAATTATGAATTAAAGTTAAGTATTCCAGCAGCTACGTACTTTATTTGCTAGTCTCAATTACTTTAACTGTTCCAGACCTCACGCCAGCCTGCGTGAACTTAAACGCGTGCCTTTCAGCTATTTCATAGTGGCTTGGCTGTCTTGCCAAGTCACAACACAGACTAAGCAAAGATTTCGTGACTGACCGAAACTAACAGTCATTCCTGATTAGGCATACAGAGAGTGATACACCTCGATTTTACACATTATCAGTTAGCAAATATCAACTTTAAATTACATAACGCAAACATTTTTAACGGACGCGAATTCCTACCCAGCATCTATTGTCCCTGTTAACGAACTACGAGAGATGTTAAATATTGCTTCTTAACAAGTAACTTATTTGAAATGACGTGAGGTAAAGCTTTGTGTTGGACAGGGATTTGAACCTAGAACCTAACCGGATAGATATCGAAGCACAATCAACTGCGACATACCGCATTTTCTCGGCAGTAGCTGGATGTTTTAACTGAAATGACGAGACGAAACATGTGGTGTCACCGCCAGACACCACACTTGCTAGGTGGTAGCCTTTAAATCGGCCGCGGTCCGTTAGTGTACGTCGGACCCGCGTGTCGCCACTGTCATTGATTGCAGACCGAGCGCCGCCACACGGCAGGTCTAGAGAGACTTCCTAGCACTCGCCCCAGTTGTACAGTCGACTTTGCTAGCGATGGTTCACTGACAAATTACGCCCTCATTTGCCGAGACGATAGTTAGCATAGCCTTCAGCTACGTCATTTGCTACGACCTAGCAAGGCGCCATTATCATTTGCTATTTATCTTGTGATGCATGTACCGTCAGACCGATGTTTACCAATTATGGATTAAAGTTAAGTATTCCAGAAGCTACGTACTTTTTTTACTAGACTCAACTCCTTTAACTTTTCCAGACCTCACGCCAGCCTGCGTGAGCTTAAACGCGTGGCTTGGTTGTCTTGCCAAGTCACAACAAATCATTAATTTTTTCCTTCCCAGGACTGCTACACAGCACCTATCGCTGTTATATTCTAGTGAAAACGAACGTTAAATATTGGATTGTTGCACCAGCAACGACATGTGAGCATGTTTGAACTACAAATAATATGACTAAGAGTTCAGTGCTGACTGGGAATAGAGCACCACACATATCGTTGTTGACTACACACAAAGAGACGTCAGCTACCGAATTTTTCTCCACCAGCAGCTCGGAATAACATCTTGAACTTAAATAGTTCTGTCTCACTGGGAGTCAAAAACGTCAAATATCGTTAGTGCTGACAACGAATGAAAATACATTAAAAATCGAAATTATTATCCACCAGTACATAGGTGTTCTTATGATAGATCTTGATAATACATAATGAAATCTTTAGTGCCGGGCCAGGATTCGAACCCATTCATGCGCAATATGTGGAGCTGTTGAGGAATCTGCAGTTTTGAACAAACAACAAATTGTAGCCGAGCTTTATTGTCACGAATTGATCAAATTCCGCGTTATGGGCGGTCTGAGTTGCATTCCCAGTTCAGAACCAATTTTATCGACATACAGAAGCTCAGATAAAAGATGGAATAAGTGGCCTGTGAGCCTACGTAGCGTTTGTTTCGTCACTAAAAATAAGTAGTATAAGAAAAGTTAATGGTGATAGAGTTTCTACAATTCGCCACTCCAGACTTTATTGTGGCTCAACCTAATGTCTACTTGGTACAGAAGGAATATCATGTTTAATGTGATTTTCAAAATTTTTGAAACCATCAGTGAAAAGAGCGCGAAAAGACTCTCCTTACGAACAGCCTAAGTTAATTTCTGTTTATGTTGTTAAATATGTTTTCCTTGCAATAAACGTTACGTGCATGAGACTGTGATATGTAATTACATTTTTTTATAAATGGAACAACATACTCAGGTAACCCTGTGACGCCGGAAACGGACCGGCGAAGAGAGGCGCTATGCTCAGCATGTATTTATTATACTTATGATTTGAATAGTGGAATATTTTGACACATTGTTTGTAGATTCGAGAGCTCACGAGACTTACCACTGGTCGGGTGTTTAGATTAATTTATGAAATAAGTGCAACTGTGACTACTGGTAGAAATTTTTTAAAAGAGAAACGCCAGTCAATCTGTCGTCACACTACCTGATCTGGAGTTACGGCTTTCGTTTGCTGAGTTACAATAACACTGAATCTAGGACTACAATTCTCCATCATGCTTATCATCCGGACAATTTAATTCATGTTTGACAATAACAAGAAATATTTGCGCGAGTTACAGGTGTGTGACCACACCACGGACCCAAGCGAGATCTTGGAACGTTAAAGCCGGCTACACACTCTTCTAATGAGTTCAATTTTGGGGGTGAGACTACTGGATTTTATGGATACCGACGCAACTGAGGACACTCAAACCGTGTTTCTCAATTGTGAACTTGCTCACAAGTAATTCCAGGAACTCAGCAAATAACATACGAGGATGAGATTTCTTGTTCAATACTTGTACGAATAAACGCAATGGCGTATTACAGCAGCAGCTAATTATGTGAACAGCAAGAGAAAACGAGATAACAACCAATAATTGTAATTAACAGTGAAAATAAAAGAGCAGAAGTTCCGGCTTTACGCTTACTGACTGAAGGAGTAATGAAAAAGAGATAGTTTTCCGCCTTCAACATCTGTCGCATGTGCACTATGACATCAAGGGCTGCTGTAGGTAAAACGTAACGTTCTACTTACAGTAGCAAAACATTATTTCTGAATATCAGCACTCGTTCGCATAACGAACTTTTACGGGTATAGCCTTTTGATTTAGTAGAGAAACGCATGTTTAAGACTTTGGCAAAAGTGTGTGGTCTCACAGAGAAAAAAGTCTTTGAAAGAAATTCCACTACATTATGCTTAGGACCCCCCCCCCCCCCCCATGAACCATGGACCTTGCCGTTGGTGGGGAGGCTTACGTGCCTCAGCGATACAGATAGCCGTACCGTAGGTGCAACCACAACGGAGGGGTATCTGTTGAGAGGCCAGACAAACGTGTGGTTCCTGAAGAGGGGCAGCAGCCTCTTCAGTAGTTGCAAGGGCAACAGTCTGGATGATTGACTGATCTGGCCTTGTAACAATAACCAAAACGGCCTTGCTGTGCTGGTACTGCGAACGGCTGAAAGCAAGGGGAAACTACAGCCGTAATTTTTCCTGAGGGCATGCAGCTTTACTGTATGATTAAATGATGATGGCGTCCTCTTGGGTAAAATATTCCGGAGGTAAAATAGTCCCCCATTCGGATCTCCGGGCGGGGACTACTCAGGAGGATGTCGCTATCAGGAGAAAGAAAACTGGCGTTCTACGGATCGGAGCGTGGAATGTCAGATCCCTTAATCGGGCAGGTAGGTTAGAAAATTTAAAAAGGGAAATGGATAGGTTGAAGTTAGATATAGTGGGAATTAGTGAAGTTCGGTGGCAGGAGGAACAAGACTTCTGGTCAGGTGACTACAGGGTTATAAACACAAAATCAAATAGGGGTAATGCAGGAGTAGGTTTAATAATGAATAGGAAAATAGGAATGCGGGTAAGCTGCTACAAACAGCATAGTGAACGCATTATTGTGGCCAAGATAGATACGAAGCCCACACCTACTACAGTAGTACAAGTTTATATGCCAACTAGCTCTGCAGATGACGAAGAAATTGAAGAAATGTATGATGAAATAAAAGAAATTATTCAGATTGTGAAGGGAGACGAAAATTTAATAGTCATGGGTGACTGGAATTCGAGTGTCGGAAAAGGGAGAGAAGGAAACATAGTAGGTGAAAATGGATTGGGGGACAGAAATGAAAGAGGACGCCGCCTGGTAGAATTTTGCACAGAGCACAACATAATCATAACTAACACTAGGTTTAAGAATCATGAAAGAAGGTTGTATACATGGAAGAACCCTGGAGATACTAAAAGATATCAAATAGATTATATAATGGTAAGACAGAGATTTAGGAACCAGGTTTTAAATTGTAAGACATTTCCAGGGGCAGATGTGGACTCTGACCACAATCTATTGGTTATGACCTGTAGATTAAAACTGAAGAAACTGCAAAAAGGTGGGAATTTAAGGAGATGGGACCTGGATAAACTAAAAGAACCAGAGGTTGTACAGAGATTCAGGGAGAGCATAAGGGAGCAATTGACAGGAATGGGGGAAATAAATACAGTAGAAGAGGAATGGGTAGCTTTGAGGGATGAAGTAGTGAAGGCAGCAGAGGATCAAGTAGGTATAAAGACGAGGGCTAATAGAAATCCTTGGGTAACAGAAGAAATATTGAATTTAATTGATGAAAGGAGAAAATATAAAAATGCAGTAAGTGAAACAGGCAAAAAGGAATACAAACGTCTCAAAAATGAGATCGACAGGAAGTGCAAAATGGCTAAGCAGGGATGGCTAGAGGATAAATGTAAGGATGTAGAGGCCTATCTCACTAGGGGTAAGATAGATAGCGCCTACAGGAAAATTAAAGAGACCTTTGGAGATAAGAGAACGACTTGTATGAATATCAAGAGCCCAGATGGAAACCCAGTTCTAAGCAAAGAAGGGAAAGCAGAAAGGTGGAAGGAGTATATAGAGGGTTTATACAAGGGCGATGTACTTGAGGACAATATTATGGAAATGGAAGAGGATGTAGATGAAGATGAAATGGGAGATACGATACTGCGTGAAGAGTTTGACAGAGCACTGAAAGACCTGAGTCGAAACAAGGCCCCCGGAGTAGACAATATTCGGAACTACTGACGGCCGTGGGAGAGCCAGTCCTGACAAAACTCTACCATCTGGTGAGCAAGATGTATGAAACAGGCGAAATACCCTCAGACTTCAAGAAGAATATAATAATTCCAATCCCAAAGAAAGCAGGTGTTGACAGATGTGAAAATTACCGAACTATCAGCTTAATAAGTCACAGCTGCAAAATACTAACACGAATTCTTTACAGACGAATGGAAAAACTAGTAGAAGCCAACCTCGGGGAAGATCAGTTTGGATTCCGTAGAAACACTGGAACACGTGAGGCAATACTGACATTACGACTTATCTTAGAAGAAAGATTAAGGAAAGGCAAACCTACGTTTCTAGCATTTGTAGACTTAGAGAAAGCTTTTGACAATGTTGACTGGAATACTCTCTTTCAAATTCTAAAGGTGGCAGGGGTAAAATACAGGGAGCGAAAGGCTATTTACAATTTGTACAGAAACCAGATGGCAGTTATAAGAGTCGAGGGACATGAAAGGGAAGCAGTGGTTGGGAAGGGAGTAAGACAGGGTTGTAGCCTGTCCCCGATGTTGTTCAATCTGTATATTGAGCAAGCAGTAAAGGAAACAAAAGAAAAATTCGGAGTAGGTATTAAAATTCATGGAGAAGAAATAAGAACTTTGAGGTTCGCCGATGACATTGTAATTCTGTCAGAGACAGCAAAGGACTTGGAAGAGCAGTTGAACGGAATGGACAGTGTCTTGAAAGGAGGATATAAGATGAACATCAACAAAAGCAAAACAAGGATAATGGAATGTAGTCTAATTAAGTCGGGTGATGCTGAGGGAATTAGATTAGGAAATGAGGCACTTAAAGTAGTAAAGGAGTTTTGCTATTTGGAGAGCAAAATAACTGATGATGGTCGAAGTAGAGAGGATATAAAATGTAGGCTGGCAATGGCAAGGAAAGCGTTTCTGAAGAAGAGAAATTTGTTAACATCCAGTATTGATTTAAGTGTCAGGAAGTCATTTCTGAAAGTATTCGTATGGAGTGTAGCCATGTATGGAAGTGAAACATGGACGATAAATAGTTTGGACAAGAAGAGAATAGAAGCTTTCGAAATGTGGTGCTACAGAAGAATGCTGAAGATTAGATGGGTAGATCACATAACTAATGAGGAAGTATTGAATAGGATTGGGGAGAAGAGAAGTTTGTGGCACAACTTGACCAGAAGAAGGGATCGGTTGGTAGGACATGTTCTGAGGCATGAAGGGATCACCAATTTAGTATTGGAGGGCAGCGTGGAGGGTAAAAATCGTAGGGGGAGACCAAGAGATGAATACACTAAGCAGATTCAGAAGGATGTAGGTTGCAGTAGGTACTGGGAGATGAAGGTGCTTGCACAGGATAGAGTAGCATGGAGAGCTACATCAAACCAGTCTCAGGACTGAAGACCACAACAACAACAACATATGCTTAGGACAAAAAGAACCACTGACGCAATCAGTCCAACTGAGACACATTGTAACCAAATTGTGAGGAAAAATGTCATATTTCAACAGTTCGTAAATACATTTTTGGAAGACCTCTTCACCATGGCTTATAACATTATGTGTAGCCTGTATTGGATGCATCAACGCCCCTTGATTCACAGTCGATGTCCACACATAGGGAAGGTTCTCTGAAGGTTGTGGAGAATATATTGATTTAAGACGTGTCACATGTAACTGACTTTGAAGTTCTGATAACTTTATGCACCACCCACCCAGACAAGACATGCTAGCTGAACAGTGTTAATACTTAAGGGTCTGATGGATGAGGCTCTCAGCGTTAGCCTCTGGCTGTTTTGATTTGGAAATAAGTCGACGTAGTACTCGTCATTACCGTGGTACACGTGAATACTGTGCAATGCTAAACTCCTGATTACATGTCTTAATTTTACTGGTGTAGGATGAATACCACCACTTTCACGGACTTGGGAAAAGAAATATTCTCTATAGTCTTTGGACAGCCTACCAGTTAGTAGATAGTCAATTTTTCTGCTTCGAAGATAGTTCCTCAAACAACTCCAGAACAGTTGCAGTAGACAGTTGAAGTCCAGCTTGTATTAGTTTCCACTGCATCTTGCTGCTGAAACTCAAAGTTGTAAACCACTTCATCATATGTCTCAAATGCATCATCCTATCTGCATTGTTCGTATAGATTGATTCTGCTTTGTTTCTACTTACGATTATTTCATACCACTTATTAACATTATTAATAAACCAGCTTGTTGTTAGAGCATCTTTTCAAAGAAGCCCCGCTAATGCTGCAAACTGTAAAGCAGAAGCTACATTACGATTCAACAAGATTCTAGCCACTGGAACTTTAATCTTTCAAATGTACTCGGATTAATAATGTTCTCTAAAATGTGGGGCTGATCTGCAGCAAAATATAAGCTCTCGCCAGACAAGCACGGATGCTTAATTTTACATTTCACCTGGCTACAGAGGAGGAGGAGATTAGTGTTTGACGTCCTGTCGACAACCAGGTCATTAGAAACGGATCACAAGGTCGGATTAGGGAAGGATGGGGAAGGAAATCGGCCGTGCCCTTTCACAGGAACCATCCCGGCATTTGCCTGAAGCGATTTAGGAAAATCACGGAAATCCTATATCAGGATGGCCGGAAGCGGGTTTGAACTGTCGTCCTCCTGAAAGTACACACAGTTTTCCTCGCACATCTTCAGACTCCAGGTTCTCACCGAACTATTGAATAGTATCACGCTTAATTCTAGGTGCAAATATGCAGGTTTCAGTCCTCCTACTCAGGGTCCTTGATGATGGCAATGGGTAGTTGGTGCACCTCAGATTTCCATAACTCTTAGTACCAACAACACATTTAACTTTTAGAGAAAATCTTATAGTTTTGTTTGACCATTTGTAAGGGTTTGACTGAGAAACTCCTTTATATTACTTTTTCTGGTCTGCGTGTAAAAATTTGCTAGGGTTGCTCTCCATTTCTGCCATCTTCTCTATCATTTTCTTCATCTGTGAAGATAGAAGAATATTTAATATGGACTTACCATCAAAATATATGTAAATGATAATCATTATAACCCTTTTCTCACTAGTGAATTTTTATTAATGATGCAAGTGACTTCACTATAAAAACTCACATCCGCTTTCAGTCTCTTGTTTTGCAACTGCAAGTTTGCAACAGTATCTCCCACTGTATTGCATGCATCCTTTTTCTGATCATGTGTTTCTTCCTCAAACGCGTAAGTGGCTAGAAATATAATTACGAAACTCCATTATTTCACAGCTAAAATTATTAAAATAAAAGTTGAAACAGCCTTTTCAGTAACCATCTTATCAGCATTGCGCCTTTAAGCGAACACTGGCATGCATTCAGCTATGAAACCAAGTCCTCTAATCCCAACATTGCAATTGCAGCTACAGTACTGGCATAGCAAAATTAGTGCGTCGGTTGCGACAATTGCCGTCTTCGGAATTACGATTTATTCTTAATATAACAGATTCCACTAACCACACTACACAGTAACAAACTGTACAAACCCGTATTGTCGGCAGAATGCCAGTACAGTACTGAGAATCAACAGAAACTGCAGTTGGGCCAAAGGAGAGTTTTAAACATAAATGCTTCATATAAATTTATGTGCGTCTACAATTTAATTCCGGGCACTATTTACTCGCCACTGATTTGATCCTCTCATAAGCTAAAATCCTTTCAGGTTACACAAGTGCTGGTAACTGGTTATAGATTGGAAGATTACGTTCATAAATCTAAAATAAAGTAAACAATTGCGTTCCGTCGGAAACATGGTTACATATGAAAACTGAAAAATGTTGATGAACATCTCACCTTCACTGACAGTTTGGGTGCATTTGGGACGTCAAATTATGTTTGAATGCCAGTCCATTTTAGCAGTCTTCTTCCATCAGCTCTCCTTAACTCGAAGTGTGAATCCTCAAAGTGAAGCTTTAAAAAATCGTAAACATATAAGTTATTTAGAAAACATACGATATTTCAATTCTAATTCTTTTAACCGGTAATTTACTTACTTCACACAACTTGGAATGTATTGTTGGCTGCTATTTGTCTCTCCTACAGTTCTGTAACCATTTAACTCTCTGATCTATCTCTGTAGGAAATATGAATAATGTGACCTCTTTAGACGAATTGCTGCTGCAATTCGGTGCAGCACAGCAACCCATTGCTAAATACACTCACGTTCTAGTGACAAACAGTATACCTAGTACAAAAACAATCTGCTACAGTCGCGTGATAGGCTAGACCCAAAATGGTCGCGATCGCAAAGGATCACGGTAGCTTGACCAGACGTGTCCTTTATAGGCCCTGGGCACAAGCATGTGCTCGTCAAACAGGAAACTCACCTTCAGTCACTATCATGGAGCGCAGTTACTCCCATCACAGTGATCGCTTTCGCTATTACTATCTATGCCACCTAAGCGTATTACTGTTTTAACAGTTTCGTCGTCAGAAAAGATATCTTACTGCTAGTATGCTCGTTGAATTTTTTTGCGTGTTCGCACAACGGAATCCAATCTTCGTTGGCTACTGAACTAAATTTCTCCTCTCATAAATGTTTCACAGCTGTTACGTTGGAAGGATGTTGCTAGAAGCTACCCAAGCTTTCAGAAATGGCAAAATATTTCTACTGGATTTAAGTCCGGGGGGTAAGCAGGATGGAACAAAACAACGTGCCCCGCATTGTGCAGAAACCTACTGACGGAAATACTCGACAGTCCTTCGCTTGGTTCTTCGAACAAGGTCGTGTTGAAAAGGTTTCAGCCTGTCATCCGAGAATGGGGTACGTTCCTTTGTTGGCATTTTACTAGAATTGGACGTTGGAGATATATTTATTTTACGGTTGTGATATAGAGTATTGTCGCGAATTAAAATAGAGTTACGATTTGAATTGAGAATCACCTTTTCCGTCATCTATTTTTCACAATTTTGTTCGTTCATGTGGTTGTGGTAATCTCCTATTGCTTGATTTGACTTATACATAACAAGCGCATTAGGAATATACCCCTTTTCATCGGCTGTATGTGTAATTATTAGGCTTTGTCCCTCGATTCCGGCTTGAGGAGACAGTGAGTTGTGTTATTAGTTCATGATTTCCCACTTATGCGTGATGATAAAATGAAACTTACATAAGGGTAAACAATGTCTTCCTTTTCCTCCATAAATTCTATACTGAAGCGCCAAACGAGCATTCAAATACAGAAATACGTAAGCGGGCGCTCCGGTCGGCAACACCTACATAAGACAAACGTCTGGCGTAGCTGTTAGCTCGGTTACTGAAGCTACAATAGTAGGTTATCAAGATTTAAGTGAGTTTGAACGTGGTGCTATAGTCGGCAAACGAGTGATGGGACATGGCATCTCCGAAGTAGCGATGAAGTAGGGATTTTCTCGTACGATCATTTCATGAGTGTACCGTGAATATCAGGAGTCCGGTAAAATATCAAATCCCAGACATGGGTGTGGCCGGGAAAACATCCTGCAAGAACGGGAACAACAACGACTGAAGAGAATCGTTCAAATTGACGGAAGTGCAACCCTTCCGCAAATTGCTGCTGATTTCAATGCTGGTCCATCAGCAAGTGTCAGCGTGTGAACCATTCAACTAAACATAATCGATATGGGCTTTCGTGTACCCTTGATGACTGCACGACACAAAACTTTACGCCTCGCCTGGGCCCGTTATCACCGGATTTGGACTGTTGATGACTGGAAATATGCTGCCTGGTCGGACGAGTCTCGTTTCAAATTTTATCGAGTGGATGGACGCGTACGGGTATGGAGACAACCTCATGAATCCACGTACCCTGCATGTAAGCAGGGCACTGTTAAAGCTGGTGGAGGATCTGTAATGGTGTGGGGCGTCCGCATTTGGAGTGATATGGGACCCCTGATACGTCTAGATACGTTTCTGACAGATGACACGTACGTAAGCATCCTGTCTGATCACCTGCATCCCTTCATGCCCATTGTGGATTCCGACGGGCCTGGGCAATTCCAGTAGGACAATGCGACACTGGACACGTCCACAATTGCTACAGAGTGCCTCCAGGAGCGAGCACTTTACGCACTTCCGCTGGCCACCAGACTCCCCAGACATGAACATTATTGAGGATGTCTGGGATGTCTTAAACATGCTGTTCAGAAGAAATCTCCGTCACCTCGAACTCTTAGGGATTTATGGACAGCCCTGGAGGAATCATAGGCCCAATCGCCTCCAGCACTACTTCATCTATTATCCGAGTACATTCCATGTCGTGTTGCGGCACTTTTGCGTGCTAGTGGGGGCCATACACGATATTAGGCAGGTGAACCAATTTCTTTGGCTCTTGCTCTTGAGTGTATTTATCGTTTCAGATATGCAATTCTTTTTTCTAGGATGTTGTCTCTGTCTAACAATATGAGTCTGCTTCATTTTTTCTTTAAAAAATACTAATATTGCTACCTTTCTTTAACAACCACCTTACACTAGTATTGCTACCTTCAAAGTCTACAGCTTCTTTTAATTTCTTTTTAATTCCTTCCACTGTAGCCACTCGTTTTTCGGTCAGATAAAAGTCGTAAACAATTCTCCAGACAACGGCCTCGTCAAAACTATCACTGCTTGTAACTATTTTGCGTTTACGTTTCCTATTTTCGAAAGCCACACGAGGGTTCAATGATCACAGTTCCTCACATATGGGATTTTTCGAGTATGATGAAGTGGGGCATTGAGGATTAATGCATTTACAATAACTTCATCAAACCGCGAAGGTCTTCTTGAACGTGGAGAGTCCCTAATGTCAAACGGTTCAAATGGCTCTGAGCACTATGGGACTTAAAATCTATGGTCATTAGTCCCCTAGAACTTAGAACTACTTAAACCTAACTAACCTAAGGACATCACACAACACCCAGTCATCACGAGGCAGAGAAAATCCCTGACCCCGCCGGGAATCGAACCCGGGAACACAGGCGCGGGAAGCGAGAACGCTACCGCACGACCACGAGCTGCGGACTTCCTAATCTCAAAACCATAATCCTTAAAACTAGAAAACGATTTCCTTGCCAATCTCTGTCCGATTGTATTACTCCATAGACGGTGCAAATGTTTCTGGCTGCCTCCTCTGCTGTCACCCCTCTGCTGAACTCAAACAGAAGAATACACTGACGTGACCGAAGCCACGAGACTGCAGTGTGCACACATACGGATGGCGGTAGTATGGCGCACAAGAGGTGTGTAGATGGGCAGTGAGTGCACTGGCGGAGATGCGGAAAGGTGTGCGATGTGGTTACTGCCGCACAACAGGAATAAACGGACTCTGATCGCAAATCGTAGTTGAAGCTAGGCGGGTGAGAAATTCCATTTTGGAAATCGTTAGTTAAAAGCGTTTTGTCATTTCTTGGTTACTGTCAACTTTTAGGTATAGGTATAATTTCTGGTATGGAACGTATCTGCACCTTTCACCCTGGTACATTCTTTTCCCTTACTGTGAAACACGTTTATTCATTCAGGTACTCCTTTCTCACCCTTTTTATCTGGGACGTTAAACCCAGGCTTCTTTCCTTCCTTCTTTCTTTCTCATTTTTTCCATACTACTCATGCACTGCACTGTTCCGGAAAGGGGCACGCAAACCTCCCATCGGTAGCACTTTTGTGTTAGCTCACATTTCGCATTTAAAGAACTTCAGTCGTATGTTTACACGCCATTTTCAATGAGAGTATTTTACAGGGAGCTCTGCTATATAGTACTTCATACGCCCAACCTGTGCAGTCGACTTTATATTGAAACAACTGTATGCATTACTCCTTCGTTAATTTGTTAATACGTTGGAGGTATCGTCATTGTGTGCTATCGCTTACTCTTCTTAACACGACATTTAGCCCTCACGATGAGGTGATCTTGTCGCTCACGCCATTCAGTGTCGGTTGTTTTCTCCAAAATCAGAAATAAATTGCAATTCACTGAACGAACTGTAGATGGTCACGTTGCTTGAATGCATAAATTTACAAATTTCACGGCGAATACCTCCTTCAATCATATTTCGTGCTCATTTTCGCCAGAATAACACAATATGGAAATGTTTCGATCTTATCACAGGAATAGAAACCGAGGAACGATTCGCCGGCCGGTGTGGCCGAGCGGTTCTAGGCGCTTCAGCCTGGAACCGCGCGACCGCTATGGTCGCAGGTTCGAATCCTGCCTCGGACATGGATGTGTGTGGTGTCCTTAGGTTAGTCAGGCTTAAGTAGTTCTGAGTTCTAGCGGACTGATGACCTCAGATATAAAGTCCCATAGTGCTCAGAGCCATTTTTCGAGGAACGGTTCTAGTCAAAGTAACTGCAAAACATGTGGATATTGCTGAAAGTCTCTATTACCCATTTATTTTGCTATTTTGGGACAACTTTAAATTAAGATTCTGGATTTTCGGTGATGCAGAAATAAATTTTTTGTGTTTTCTTTTCTTACGAGTATTATTTAGTGGATTACCGACAGTTACAAACAAATCGCGTATGGTTACAAAGTTCTCTAGAGTCACACGCTATGATAACTCTTTATTAGCATTGTTCCTAGGCGAGCCTCACAACAATTAAAGATCGCGGGACGTGCTGCGTGCGTTGCCTAGTAATTGTCTGCCTGGTGAACTTAATCTGTTGAGGTGCGTATCGGTGATTGTAGAAAAAGAATCTCCTGAAAAGTGAAGTGAGCTGCACATCTGTGATAGAAGGAGCTTAAGTCGTCGCCGAAAAAAGGTTGATTACTGAAGAGGGGCAGATATCAGAGGAAACCATGAAGCCAGTGGAGGTAAGTGACCAATAACTGTCTACACTCAGTCATTATCAACGTCGAAGCAGAAATCCCCGACTGTGTGCATCAGCCATAAGAAACGGCTACTGTTGAATGCTATTACCTCATACGTCGTAATCAGAATAATATAGAGCTTCGTATGTGGGGCTCACAGTCTCCAGCGTGATCGCCTATCACTGTATATAGAAATCTATACTTCGCAAGCCACCTTACGACGTGTGGCCGAGAGTGCTTCTGAATTCCCACCTTTCCTCCTATATTGCCGGCTTGAGTGGCCGAGCGGTTCTAGGCGCTACAGTCTGGAACCGCGCGACTGCTACGGTCGCAGGTTCGAATCCTACCTCGGGCATGGATATGTGTGATGTCCTTAGGTTAGTTACGTTTAAGTAGTTCTAAATTCTAGGGGACCGATGACCTCAGCAGTTAACTCCGATAGTGCTCAGAACCATTTGAACCATTTTTCCTCTTGTATTCGCGATTCGTGCTTGAGACGACCGCTTAATAATACGCTACTGTAATGTCTGTAATCAGTCAGAGTATCACACCATTATCATTTCAGGACAGCTGTAAGCGAGGAAATAATATCCTGCCCTATTCTCTCCGGAACTCAGTCTCTCCCAATTTCACAGCATCTTCTCCGTGTTGCACAACAACTCTTGTGCAGTCTCCTACTGGAGTTGAGCATTTCCTTAACACTCTCCCGCTTACTATACAATCCCGCGAGAGCACCTATCGATCTCCGTTGGATCTCCTCCAACTCTTCTATTATTCCAAGGATCCAGAGTGATCAGCAGTAGTGAAGAATTGCTTGGACAAAGGTTTTTGTAAGTATCTTCTTTTGTGGATGAATTGCACTTCCTCAGGACTCTTCTAGCAATCTCACCAGTCCACAGAGTAGATGCACTAATCGGGAATAGAAGTTGCTAAACTTTAACTCTCATGTCTCCCGCTCGGGTGTGTACATGTTTCTCCCAGCCGTAGTGAGTCTACGTCCGATGAAATGGTTCATCAGTAATTCTCCGACCTACCGCCATCACAGATAAGTTCTTTGCCGTATGTGCTACGCAGATAGATTTCCTAACATCCGGTGTCAATCAAATTAAACCTTTTCATAAACAGGACTGTTTAAATGCGATCCAAAGATTACAGACTCACATGTAATGCGAATGTAGCACTGTAGTAGTAATATTAATATCCAGTTTAAGTTGGTTTTTCATTAAGTAAAGGCTGAATGTGCGATTACCACAAACAAATAGTGTTGAGTCCACAAGAAGGTGGGACTGCGTGGAAAATAAAAGATAAACCAGCTTTGAATCATCATCACTCTTTCCTCACAATATCAGAATTTTGTTTTCGGCTCAAGCATTGCGAAGAAACTAAGTTCAGACACCATGTTATGATCAGCTTAACAATAACATTATTGTTACTGAAAGTTATTTGAAATATTTTATACAGGTTGACATGCTCAGAAAAATACGTTAAATGTCGTTTTTTGCTGGAAAGTCGAGCTCCAGTACCTTGCACGTCGGTACTATGTCGAGTCAGTAATACATAATAACTTTCCTTCCTGTCAGGTACTATGTTCTAGCTAAGTACTATGAATAAGAAAACGATTTAGGGTTTTTGAATTTTATTTGCATGTTCCTGGAACCTCGATATTCAGCGTTTTATTCGGACACAACGATATATAAGTCACAGAACAGGTCTAAATGGACTATAATTGGTTAAACGCCCGTGAGTGTGTTGCGCATATATAAATTAAAGGATCTACTAGCATAAAAAGCGCGTGTCAATGCCACCGTATTTATTCATCTTGCTACAGCTGCATTTTGTGTTGAGGTGTATATTGACAACGCAATGACTCAGTAAACGCAGCTAGCAGCTATTTTACGAATCTAAAATGTTTGTCCACTATATATTTGCTGTTGATACATTCACTGAAATTTACGACTAATGTAGTGAAGGTAGTTATTTAGCGTTGTCGATAATAGAATACATTCACTACTTAGGGAGATTTCACAGACTCAAAAAAGACGTTTCGAAGTGGATGATAATTGTGAACCATTTATTGTGTGGAAAAATAATAATTTTCCAATTAAAATAGTGAGTGATTTTGTTGAGTTCCAGGCACGAATTAGGAAGATGGAGACTTAATTACTAGGAATCAAACTGCTGACTAATGATCCTAAATTTTGCCAACAGATTAAAAGGATATCTAGAGCTGTGTTGGAACTTCAGCTTATTCGGTGGATCGCAATATAGCTGAAAGGAAAACATGGCCTTGGCATCTCGGTGACGCGGGGATCCGATAAAGATGTGCCACCCTAAGGATTCTCTATTCTCAGATGTACCAATCTGGCATCCGACTGAACTGACTTACGGAAATGAAATAAATATTAGCTGAGATCCCTGAACGGCTCGAAACGTAGGAAACTCCAGTGCATTAACCTCTCCGTCATCGTGTGCTGCTCTTCCTACTCGTCCACATTCAAAATTAAGCCGTAGCTGATTAAGATTGATATGGGTCGCTGGCCAATAGACGCATTAGCGAAACCAGTTTCGCTGCTCTGTCGGCGTCGCTAATATCAGCAAGTTACTAGTAGTCCTCTCATACGAAGGCTATTCCATTATTAAGGTCTGCTGGGTAGTAAAGTCTAAACCACAGAGGAAATCCGATGAAACCTTGCACAGATGTCTCCGGCAGTGTCCCACGTATGCTCGTCGATCGCGTCATGTCACTATTTTCAGCTGTGAGAGCACAAAGAGCAAGTAAAAGTGCACAGAAAATAATGGCCCCGCCAAGAACAAGAGCCTGCCGATAGATTTCGCCTTATTACATGCAGCTCACGTACCGTTACTGTTAGGGATTTCCTTCTTCTTCATGAGATTTCTGGCCACACACTGCAGCGGCAATGAAGTTGCTCCTGCAGCGTTTTCGATGAAAAGCGTTTGATCACCTGCCCTACAGCCCGTAATGGCTCCCTCTGAGTTTCATCTCTGCTCACATGAACCGCTCTCCATGAAGAAGAGTTGGTTTCACGTGGAACAGAGACGAGCACTGCGACACCTGCACATATCATCCACCACGTAGTCCCGACTAGACAAGACTGCAGACCAGCTTAGAGAATTTTCGGAAAGCGCAGGCAGCTGCCTTCTAAGGCTTGGGTATTGCAAATGCAGTACAAGGATGCGACGTTTGTCTAACGCTGAACGGTGACTATGTAGAGAAGTAGATGGATGGTGTTAGCCAAGTTCTGCGAACTGATGGATGTGGCGCAATGGTTAGCATACTTGACTTGCGATCCCGAGGACGACGGTTCAAACCCGCGTTCGGCTATCCGGATTTCTGGATTTCCGCGAGTTCCCTAAAACGCATCAGGCAAATGCTGGGATGGTTCCTTTGACAGGGCACGGTCGTCTCCCTTCTCCATCCTTCCATAATCCGAATGGATCGAAGTCCTCGCAGTTTGGTCCCATCCCCCAAACCAACCAACTCTTCCAAATAAATAATTTTTGACTATCACCGTGCTTTCCATTTTGCGACCGATCGGGTCTTTATAAAACAACAGCACTCGTACATTAATCTGTCAAATAGGCTGAAACCAACTGGGTCGTAGAGCAGACAACGTGTGGATTTATCCGAAACAGGCATAAATAGAACAGGCAACACCAATGTAGCTTTCCCTTGTAGGAGTTTTACTACTCGTTATATTTGGATTGGGTTTATTGAGCCACACTGCGAAAAACCTGGTACAAATACAAAATAATATATGCTGAGCAAGCAGAATATAAGCAGTGCAAACAATGATTTCAAATTATTGCACAATTTTCTTGAAGGGCCATGGTTTGTAGCTAATAAATATTCACATATCAGCTACAGACAGAATATACCAAACACAGCTCAGGAGAGAATGAGAAGCATACACATGGACAATATCACCTTTATGTAATCACAGTTAACACAACTTTTATTTAATCATGTTTTTACCTCCTGTAAATCAAAAAAATGTTTTGTATCCTCATGAATCTTGAACTTACATATCGTACGTGAAACTTTTGTGTCGTTGGTCAATGTTTTTTTCTGGGAGCAAATAAGATTGAAATACTAATTTACAAAAATTCTTGATATTCACCAAATATTAGGACACACAGTACATATTTTACATCAGTACTCACACACGTTTCTCATCCTGGTAATGACTTATTTCCGCGGATTAATTTGCTGACGTTTACTTCTAAACTGTCGACTGATTTGTATATATATTTGCAAGTACCACAGAAAAGTACCTCAAATAGTAAGATAAAGATTCCCGTGATAGGCAAAGCAAATTTTACTGAATGCTCTCCTACACTTCAAACTGACACACATACATGTGACAGTTCAGCAACATAGTTACCAAATCCCTGTAAACAGGCCTCGGAGCCTTCCACCAGTCCTTCAATTACTCGATTATAAAAATCCACTCGTTGGTCACGGAATCTCTCCAGAACCTCAATGTGAATGTCTTCATCGCCGGAAAATGGCGACTTTCTTGAATCAGTTCCTCGATGGTCTGGACATTGTGTTCTTTGGTCGATGTCAATATCGATGTCCTTCCTTTCCTATCAGCGTCTTACACAGCTGGTTAGCATTGGTTAAACTGATGACACCATTTCAATACAGCGGGACGCGTCATTGCATTATGTCCACACACAGCCAGAATTCACGGTCAGTTTGTGTGAAATTTAGATGTTTTGCCGACACGAATCGGACTGCCTCGCGCAGCTCAACTTTGGAGCAGCTTTCCAGTCGCCGTTCCATTTCTCTCTCAAAGCATGACGCAGTTATTATACGTACCGCAGTGTAGCTGTGTCTGCAGAAGGCTCAGGGCATGTACTGTCTTCTGATGGCGCACCAGTCTAGTTGTGCAGTGGTCGTAGCGTGGGACAACATGTGTTACTGCCTGAAGTCGCTGCGTTTCTGCTTTTTCGTGGAATTGAAAGAACAGTTCCTTTTTCTATGAGACAAATACATTTAGTGTACTGCATAACGTGAAACCCTTACATCCAGGCAGCGCACATCTGAATCAACTTCTCTCGGATGTATTCAGTATCTCAGGTGGACACGACACAAGGCATGGAGCATATTTACTGTTAGTGTTGGCTCAGGGTTTGGTGTTCTGGAGCATTTCCTCACTCGAAATGCATCGCTTTTGTCATTACATTCCACCTCTTCTTCCTCACTGTCTTCTGCGCCTTGTATTCTCTACTGTGAATGTGAATGTGTGTGTCGTTGCTGAATGTGTACAAAGTGCTGAATCTCTTAAGGTTTTTAAATAAAGCGTACGTTATTCACATTCTACACCTTTATTCTTCATGTCTACATCACCTCTGCTTGCACCCTTTCATTACTATTAAGGCCGGCCGAGGTTCAGGGCGCTACAGTCTGGAACCGAGCGACCGCTACGGTCGCAGGTTCGAATCCTGCCTGGGGGATGGATGTGTGTGATGTCCTTAGGTTAGTTATGTTTAAGTAGTTCTAAGTTCTAGGGTACTGATGACCTCAGAAGCTAATTCCCATAGTGCTCAGAGACATTTGAACCATTTGAACCATTACTATTAAAGCGAAGTCCTTGAGGGTAAACTTTAATTTTTGGAAAACAAATGAGACCTAGTCGGGAATGTATCGATGACAGAGAACACAATTGACGGATTGTTTCAGATGTCACAGCCCTCGTCTGTGTTCCATGTGTAGACGAACTCTCCGAATTCGTATTTTCTGTTTTTTGTGATTCTGTTTCTCACGCAACGACATAGTTACGATGGACACAGACATGTTACACGAAAAAAACTCGGAGCACTCTAGCGCCAGCGTATTTCAACTTCCATCTCCGATGCTAAAAAGTCAACCGAGTAATTTGCATGACATGTAATACCTCAACCGATATTGAGAACAGAATAAGAAATTTGGAGGCATCACTTTTCATCACGCTTTCGTACATCGAAAAAATTTATCTTTACATTGTTTTTCGCAAATAAGCGGTCTCTTATTCCATAGCGGAATTTATACACATGTACAACCCTAAATTACCTTTCTCTGTCCAAACCACGCTAACACTGCGATAAACAGCTTTCTTCAGTCAGATACTGAAACTTACGGGGAGATTGCAGAAACGGAACCAAGTGATGAACAGAAAATACATGGTGCAAAGTGCAACCTACAATCAGGCACAACAAGTTCAATTAATTATCTGACCTAGACCAAAACAAATAAAATTTGGATACAGAGTACGTGCTTATTGAGGACTGGGAAGGGTATTTCAGGATCTTCATGGTACAATAAAACAGTAACACTTGACGGAAGGGAGACCTTCAAGATCGTGCAGGAAACAGTTGCATTGTATTTCGATGTATCTGTAGAAAAACAGTTACCAGCCTCCTCCTCTCCTGAAACTTTCGAAACCTGCTGGAGCTTCTAATAGGTGCTTCTATTGGAGTGTAGTATTGAATTCTATGGTGCACTAGAAGACCCAATCCTCTCCCCATTCTTCCTTGGCGAGTTTCGTCCTCTGCAACCCGATATCAGAGGATAGTAAATGACATTAATTACAGGGTGAGAAACACCGGCCTTGTTCGTCATCTGTTCGTCCTAGTCATTGTAAACTAATCCCAAGTGACCTCGTTTCCACGGAAAGGAGATTCATGTACCTCTTCGCTTAGTTGCAGTATCCGAATATTCATTTCACTGATCCATAGTCATTGCTGAACACATTCCTATACACATTTGGATTGTTACTCTATAGAACGTTCTAGAGCCTCGCGGGACGACCAGATTTGAGACACTCTCGAATCGCTATAGCTTCTACTGTAGAAAATGAGACATGTGGTGGAAGACGAAACTGCTTGGAATGTTTCAGCTTCTGGACAAGAAATACACGTCGTACTGCTGAAATCTCTTGAAAGAGCAAGCCATTAGTATAAACATAACAATGTTCGTCGAATAAGACAGGTGAACTGATTGTGCCAGAACAGTTTTTCGTAAAACCGTAGAAGAGAATCTCGAGGTTTACAAACAGATGTAGGAATGGAATACCAAGTGGGCCTATGTAGATATCAGATTGAATTCAACCGTAGGTGTTAAACACCGGATCTAAGGCTTAAATTAGTAAGGAATAATGACGCTACATATCCGATTTGGAACTTATGTGCGGAGGAATTTATCTTACAACCCGTAGGAGGGTGATTAATCTACTGTTGGACTGCTGTCTGTCTAGGCCAATAAACCTCCTCGCGAGTTAAACAGAGAACTGACTCGTAGCGATAACGTATTAGTCCTTCTGGTGACAAACAGACCCGAAACATTTGAAACAGTTAACGCAGAACAGGGTATCAGCTATCATAATGTGGTTACTGCACCGATCATTTCAGCCGTAAACAGAAATATTAAAAAAGCTAGGAAGGTTTTTCTGTTTAGCAAAAGTGACAAAAAGCAGATTTCAGAGTACTTGACAGCTCAACACAAAAGTTTCGTCTCAAGTACAGATGGTGTTGAGGATCAGTGGACTAAGTTCAGAATCACCGTACAATATGCATTAAATGAGTATGTGCCAAGCAAGATCGTAAGAGATGAAAAAGAGCCACCGTTGTATAACAACCGAGTTAGAAAATAGCTACGGAAGCAAAGGGAACTTCGCAACAAAAATAAACATAACAAAAGCCTTGCAGACAAACAAAAATTACATAAAGTGAAATGTAGTGTGAGGAGGGCTATGCAAGAGGCGTTCAACGAATTCGAAAGTGAAGTTCTGTGTACTGACTTGGCAAAAAATCCTAAGAAATTTTGGTTTTATGTCAAAGCAGTAGGTGGATCAAAACAAAATGTCCAGACACGCTGTGACGAAAATGGTACTGAAACAGAGGATGACAGACTAAAGGCCGAAATACTAAAAGCCTTTTTCCAAAGCTGTTTCACAGAGGAAGACTGCACTGTAGTTCCTTCTCTAGATTGTCGCACAGATGACAAAATGGTAGATATCGAAATAGATGAACGACGGATAGATAAACAATTAAAATCACTCAAAAGAGGAAAGGCTGCTGGACCTGATGGGATACCAGTTCGATTTCACACAGAATACGCGAAGGAACTTGCCCCCCTTGTTGTAGCGGTGTACCGTAGGTCTCTAGAACAGCGTAGCGTTCCAAAACATTGGAAAAGGGCACAGGTCATCCCCGTATTCAGGAAGGAAAGTCGAACAGGTGTGCAGAACTATAGACCTATGTCTCTAACGTCGATCAGTTGTAGAAATTTGGAACACGTATTAGTTCGAGTATAATGACTTTTCTGAAGACTAGAAATCTACTTTGTAGGAATCAGCATGGGTTTCGAAAAAGACGACCGTGTGAAACCCAGCTAGCTCTATTCGTCCACGAGAATCAGAGGGGGTTCCTAGGTAGATGCCGTGTGTCTTGACTTCCCCAAGGCGTTCGATACAGTTCCCCACAGTCGTTTAATGAACAAAGTAAGAGCATATGGACTATCAGACCAATTGTGTGATTAGATTGAAGAGTTTCTAGAACACAGAACGCAGCATGTCATTCTCAATGGAGAGAAGCCTTCCGAAGTAAGAGTGATTTCAGGTGTGCCGCAGGGGAGTGTCGTAGTATCGTTGCTATTCACAATATACACAAATGACCTTGTGGATAACATCGGAAGTTCACTGAGGATTTTGGCGGATGATGCTGTGGTACATCGAGGGTTTGTAAGAATAGAAAATTGTACTGAAATGCAGGAGGATGTGCAACGAATTGACACATGGTGCAGGGAATGGCAATTGAATCTCAATGTAGAGAAGTGTAATGTGCAGCGAATACATAGAAATAAAGATCCTTTATCATTTAGCTACAATGTAGCAGGTCAGCAACTGGAAACAGTTAATTCCATAAATTATTTGGGAGTACGCATTAGGAGTGATTTGTAATGCAATGATCATATAAAGATGATAGTCGATAAAGCAGATGCCAGACTGAGATTCATTGGAAGAATCTTAAGGAAATGCAATCCGAAAACAAAGGAAGTAGGTTACAGTACACTTGTCCACCCACTGCTTGAATATTGCTCACCAGTGTGGGATCCGTACCAGATAGGGTTGATAGAAGAGATAGGAAAGATCCAACGGAGAGCAGCGCGCCTCGTTATAGGATCATTTAGTAATCGCGAAAGCGTTACGGAGATGATAGATAAACTCCAATGGTAGACTCTGCTGGAGAGACGCTCAGTAGCTCGGTACGGGCTTTTGTTGAAGTTTCGAGAACATACCTTCACCGAGGAGTCAAGCAGTATATTGCTCCTGTGGTGTCACCGCCAGACACCACACTTGCTAGGTGGTAGCTTTAAATCGGCCGCGGTCCATTAGTACATGTCGGACCCGCGTGTCGCCACTGTGTGATCGCAGACCGTTCTATGGGCGTGAATGTTTTGAATTATTTAGGTGTGCTTCAAATCTCTGTAGGCTGTTCAGTGAATTATCTGATGGTTTACAATTAGCAAGCGTGTCTGTAGAGCATTATACATGAGTTATGTAGGAGTAGTTTGTAGGTCTGTATGCTGTGGGGGCATGTCAAAGCGTGTGTTCTGTGATACATATACTCCATCCCTAAAAAAATTGCTCCCAAAGAAATAAAGTATACTCACTGTTCCTTCCATCAGCCTAGAGAAACCTGAGTTCTTTCATCACCCACTCCCCTAGGAAGTCCCCCACATGAACCGTGGAGTTTGCCATTGGTGGGGAGGCTTGCGTGCCTCAGCGATACAGATAGCCGTACCGTAGGTGCAACCACAACGGAGGGGTATCTGTTGAGAGGCCAGACAAACCTGTGGTTCCTGAAGAGGGGAAGCACGCTTTTCAGTAGTTGCAGGGGCAACAGTCTCGATGATTGACTGACCTGGCCTTTTAACACTAACCAAAACGGTCTTGCTGTGCTGGTACTGCGAACGGCTGAAAGCAAGGGGAAACTACAGCCGTAATTTTTCGCGAGGGCATGCAGCTTTACTATATGGTTAATGATGGTGGCGTCCTCTTGGGTAAAATATTCCGGAGCTAAAATAGTCCCCCATTCGGATCTCCAGGCGGGGACTACTCAGGAGGACGTCGTTATCAGGACACAGAATACTGGCGTTCTACTGAACGGAGCGTGGAATATCAGATCCCTCAACCGGGCAGGTAGGTTAGAAAATTTAGAAAGGGAAATATGTAGGTTAAAGTTAGATATAGTGGGAATTAGTGACGTTCGGCGCAAGGAGGAACAAGATTTTTATTCAGGCGAATACAGGATTATAAATACCAAGTCAAATAGGGGTAATGCAGGAGTAGGTTTAATAATGAATAAAAAAAATAGGAATGCGGGTAAGCTACTACAAACAGCATAGTGAACGCATTATTTTGGCCAAGATATACACGAAGCCCACGCCTACTACAGTAGTACAAGTTTATATGCCAACTAGCTCTGCAGATGACGAAGAAATTGAAGAAATGTATGATGAAATAAATTATTGAGATAGTGAAGGGAGACGAAAATTTGATGGTCATGGGTGACTGGAATTAGGTAGTAGGAAAAGGGAGAGAAGGAAACGTAGTAGGTGAATATGGATTGGAGCTAAGAAATGAAAGAGGAAGCCACCTGGTAGAATTTTGCACAGAGCACAACTTAATCATAGCTAACACTTGGTTCAAGAATCATGAAAGAAGGTTGTATAAACGGAAGAACCCTGGAGATACTTAAAGCTTTCAGTTAGATCATATAATGGTAAGACAGAGATTTAGGAACAAGGTTTTAAATAGTAAGACATTTCCAGGAGCAGATGTGGACTCTGACCACAATCTATTGGTTAAGAACTGTACATTAAAACTGAAGAAACTACAAAAAAGGTGGGAATTTAAGGAGATGGGACCTGGATAAACTGACTTAACCAGAGGTTGTACAGAGTTTCAGGGAATGCATAGGGGAACAATTGAAAGGAATGGGGGAAAGCAATACAGTAGAAGAAGAATGGGTAGCTTTGAGGGATGAAATAGTGAAGACAGCAGAGGATTAAGTAGGTAAAAGGACGAGGGCTAGTAGAAATCCTTGGGTAACAGAAGAGATGTTGAATTTAATGGATGAAAGGAGAAAATATAAAAATGCAGCAAATGAAGCAGGCAAAAAGGAATACAAACGAGATCGACAGGAAGTGCAAAAGGGGTAAGCAGGGGTGGCTAGGGGACAAATGTAAGGATGTAGAGGCTTATCTCACCAGTGGTAAGATAGATACTGCCTACAGGAAAATTAAAGAGACCTTTGGAGAAAAGAGAACCACTTGTATGAATATCAAGAGTTCAGATGGAAACCCAGTTCTAAGCAAAGAAGGGAAAGCAGAAAGGTGGAATGAGTATATAGAGGGTCTATACAAGGGCGTGTACTCGAGGACAGTATTATGGAAATGGAAGAGGATGTAGATGAAGATGAAATGAGAAGACTGCGTGAAGAGTGTGACAGAGCACTGACAGATTGAGTCGAAACAAGGCCCCGGGAGTAGTCAACATTCCATTAGAACTACTGACAGTCTTGGGGGAGCCAGTCCTGACAAAACTCTACCATCTGGTGAGCAAGATGTATGAGACAGGCGAAATACCCTCAGACTTCAAGAAGAATATAATAATTCCAACCCCAAAGAAAGCAGGTGTTGACAGATGTGAAAATTACCGAACTATCAGTTTAATAAGTCACGGCTGCAAAATACTAACGGGAATTCTTTACATACGAATGGAAATCTAGTAGAAGCCAACCTTGCGGAAGATCAGTTTGGATTCCGTAGAAATGTTGGAACACGTGAGGCAATACTGACCCTACGGCTTAGCTTAGAAGCTAGATGAAGGAAAGGCAAACCTACGTTTCTAGCATTTGTAGACTTAGAGGAAGCTTTTGACAATGTTGACTGGAGTACTCTCTTTCAAATTCTGAAGGTGGCTGGGGTAAAATAGAGGGAGCGAAAGGCTATTTACAATTTGTATAGAAACCAAATGGCAATTATAAGAGTCGAGGGGTATGAAAGGGAAGCATTGGTTGGGAAGAGAGTGAGACAGGGTTGTAGCCTATCCCCGTTGTTATTCAATCTGTATATTGAGCAAGCAGTGAAGGAAACAAAAGAAAAATTCGTAGTCGGTATTAAAATCCACGGAGAAGAAATAAAAACTTTGAGGTTCGCCGATGACATTGTAATTCTGTCAGAGACAGCAAAGGACTTGGAAGAGCAGTTGAACGGAATGGACAGTGTCTTGAAAGGAGGATATAAGATGAACATCAACAAAAGCAAAACAAGGATAATGGAATGTAGTCTAATTAAGTCGGGTGATGCTGAGGGAACTAGATTAGGAAATGAGGCACTTAAAGTAGTAAAGGAGTTTTGCTATTTGGGGAGCAAAATAACTGATGATGGTCGAAGTAGAGAGGATATAAAATGTAGGCTGGCAATGGCAAGGAAAGCGTTTCTGAAGAAGAGAAATTTGTTAACATCCAGTATTGATTTAAGTGTCAGGAAGTCATTTCTGAAAGTATTCGTATGGAGTGTAGCCGTGTATGGAAGTGAAACATGGACGATAAATAGTTTGGACAAGAAGAGAATAGAAGCTTTCGAAATGTGGTGCTACAGAAGAATGCTGAAGATTAGATGGGTAGATCACATAACTAATGAGGAAGTATTGAATAGGATTGGGGAGAAGAGAAGTTTGTGGCACAACTTGACCAGAAGAAGGGATCGGTTGGTAGGACATGTTCTGAGGCATCAAGGGATCACCAATTTAGTATTGGAGGGCAGCGTGGAGGGTAAAAATCGTAGAGGGAGACCAAGAGATGAATACACCAAGCAGATTCAGAAGGATGTAGGTTGAAGTAAGTACTGGGAGATGAAGAAGCTTGCGCAGGATAGAGTAGCATGGAGAGCTGCATCAAACCAGTCTCAGGACTGAAGATCACAACAACAACCCCTATGACGTGGTGGTGGTGGTACGCCTCCTTTTTCAGCAATTTCCTTACGTTGGTGGCGAAGATGCTAGTGACGTTTTCTTACTGTCAGATTTCACACTTGGCGCCTGATCCTAGGAGGATGTGGTGGTCAGGTGGATGAATTTAGTACAAGTGTCCTTTCTTTAAGCGCAATTTTCATCGGTTGGCAAGGAAAGTGCAATCGACGTTTCTTTACTGACAGAATTCAAACTCGGCGAGGGTTCATAGGAAGAGGTGGCAGTCTGGTCCTCTAAAAGTATTTGAAAGTAGGTAGTTTAACACCTTTGATTACGCATATGAAATTGTAAATTGAATTACTTAATATGATTAAAATTGAAATGGAATTAAGTACTTAATTAATAGGTTACATGCGCGATGTAGGTGCTAGCATATTTACAGAAGACTATGTTCGTTGCGTGTATGGAGGGGGCGATCAGGGGTGTGTGATGCAAGCGGTCGGAAGTCCGCGCGGCGCGTGTCAGGTTACAATGTGCGAGAGGGAGAGGGAGAGGGGAGGCAGAGTCAGCTAGCTTAGCGAGGGGTCTCGTACCGACATAACGTGCTCTTGTACAGTCATGGCTCATTCAACCATTGAGCAAACTTTAGCGCCAAAATGTAGCACGGTTTTCTCGGTGGCATAGTAATAAAAATAATAAATGATAATGAATAACAATGAATAATAAAAGATAATGAATAATAATAATGAATTGCTTTTAGCTGGTCACGTGATAGAACTTTGTAGCAAACATCTCGGGCCATTGGGTGACGTCAGGGAAGAATCCAGTGTCCCGAAAAAGACTTTAGCGCGAAAGGCGTTCTTTCGTCCGTGACAGACATGTGGTGGGACGCGGACCGATCAGCGGGTGTCTGACGTGAATATGCAGCTGTTCAAACCTGTCCAGAAAAACAACTTTGCCGCCAAAAGTTAGAGCGTGCATTCCCTGACCACCGCATGCTGGATCGAACGGCCGACCATTGTGATGTAGCCATGGACAGGTTCCATCCTATGCAGCATGAAGTGCTCGCCAAAACAAGTTTACTTAAGGCGAGTCGTAAGGCGGGCTCCGGGACGCTGGTAGCCGGGGGCTGGTCGCTGCCTAGCTGGCAAATTCATATTTATGGCGACTTTTTCTGGAGGCTTAGCTTACTGGTCATAGCCGAATTGACCTATCTTTCCGCCAAAAGCCGCCATCTTGAATGACTTCACGGCGGCGTTCTCTGGTGGCAGTGGTATGAACTAACACAGTTGGACTGTATACACATGAGCATGACATAAATGATAATAAATAATAATAAATGATAATCATTCTCAATAAATGATAATAATAATGAATAATAATAAGAAAGACAAGTACGGTTTTCCACGCATTATCGTGTTGGGATTTGAATTTGGCACCAATTTTTTCTTGAGGGTTAGTGGCCATAGCCCAGCTGACCTATTTTCCCGCCAAAATTCAAAATTCCCTCCATTTTTTCTGGGGTTAGGTTAGTGGACATATCTCAATTGACCCATCTTCTTTCCAAATGCAGCCATCTTGGATGACGTCAGCAACGCCATCTTGAATAAATTTGGCAACAATGGAAAGTGGGGTGACACATACCTTGTTCTACTACTAACGTCTTTCTCGTAACATTTGCCAGTGGAGTTTATCATCCCCGAAACTCTCTCTCGCCAGGTGACCGATCCCGTGATGGAACTCCCCACCCTTCTTTGGATCCTCTCTATCTCCTCTGTCTGTCTTACCTGATAGGGATCTGAAAGAGATGACCAATACTCAAGAATCGGGCGAACAAGCGGCTTATAAGCCACTTCCTTCGTGAGTAAGTTACATTTCCTGAAGTCTTCCGATGAATCTTAGTCGTGTGTCTGCTTTATGCACTAACTGTTTTGTATGGTCATTCCACTTATGATTGCTCTGGATAGTTACGCCTAGATATTTTACGGCAGACGCTGTCTCCAGCTGTTTGTCACCAACAGTGTAGCTGTACAGTAGTGCATTTGTTTTCGTATGTATGCGCAATATGTTACATTATCAGAGCCAACTGCCACCGTCTGCACCATTCATCAATTCTCTGCAGGTCGTTCTGCAAATTCTTACTGTCTTCTGGCGTTGCTACTTCTGTCTAAAGAACTGCATCATCTGCGAGTAGCCTTAAAGAACATCCGACGCTCTCTGCTAGAGTATTTATTTCAATTATGAACAACAAAGGTTGTATCACACTTCCCTGTGGTACTCCAGATTTTATTTTTACATCTGTCGATTTAGTTCCATTAGGAGCGACGTGTTGTGTTGTATCTGCAAGAAAGTCTTGAATCCAATCGCAGGTCTGCTGCGATACTCCATAACCTCGTATTTCTTTTCATTTAACGGCAATGCGGGACGGTGTGAAATGCCCTACTGAACTCCAGGAACACTGCATCAACCTGAGCGCCGTTGTCCACTGCGCTGTGGATCTCATGGAGGAACAGAGCGAGCTGAGTTTCATAGCGTCTCTGTCTGCGGAATCCGTGTTGATTTTTGTAGAGGAGCTGTTCATTTCCCAGGATCGTCATAATTCTTAAGCATTTTTTGTGATGGTACGCATCACAAATAATCGAGGCTGCGTTACCTGTAATGCGAAATTTTTGGAACCGGTGTTTTAAGGTCCACGGCTGCTACTGAGAACAGTAGGCAAGCTCGAAGAAGTACAAAACTGGGCAGCTTCTGTGCTACTGAACTCCACGGAGCTGCTCCAATTAACCACTGGAAGCAACTGAGGAAGACGGGGCCTCTCCCGTCAGTTTTGTATCGCAACACACTAAGCACCCACCGGCAGAAAGAAGTACCCGTATCCAAACTAACCGAAGTGACGCTTAAGATTTGTTCTGGGCTGCAAGGGTTCCCTGGAGTGGCGGGCACTCGTCGAAAGGGGACAGAATGCTGTCCATCCGCCAAGAAGTAGCCGTGGTCTCTAATGGAAAATAACGGCCGGAACAGCCTTTGTGGCTGTTCACCATATTTCAAGTTATTATGGATATCTCCTCTGGTTAGGCAAGCCTACGATGATATTCGACTGCAGGGGAAAATTAGTTTCATGTGGCTTAATCGAGGATTAATTTCATCGTCGTTGAGTATTAACCCTATCGACCTCTGTGATATATCAAAGGATTTGTAAATTTCCGTATAGGTTGCATCAACTGTCAGAAGAGTAAAATGTATTCTGTTATGTTATTCTCTCTCTTCATTAGATGGGCTGGACATGGTGGCAGTCATTCCTTCTGCACAATTTACGGTAGGCTAGAGAAAGGTCTATCTATGGTGTTTACACGTGTACCTCGGCAGGACGAAACCTAGAAGCGAATCTCCATGCTCATGAAACGCTTCAGTATATGAAATTACAAAGGAAATAGATGACACAAAATAAATATTATTTCTGAAAAGACGGTAAGCTGTAAGTTGATATAAACACAGTCAACAATGTAACATAGAATTAACTTTTCAAGGAACTCCTCGATAGAACAGGAGTAGTGACCCATTAGGAAGCTCTTAAGTTTAAATTTGAAAGAGCGTGGATTACTGCTACGATTTCGAATTCTTGAGATAGCGTTTTCAAAATGGATGTAGCAGAATATTGTACGCCTTTCTGCACAAGATCAAGGAGTTGCGATTCAAATGAAGGTTGAATTTCTGTTAGTATTACTTGAATGAAAGCTGCTAGCTCTTGGGAGTAGGTTGATACTGTTAACAAGAAACGACATTTAAGAATATAATTAGTGAGCCAAAACATTATGACCACCTGCTTAATAGCTTGTCTCTCCGTCTTTGCAATAAATCACTGATTGTGCGTATCAGAGATCCGACAGTTTGTTGGTAGGTTGGTGGAGGTGTGTGGCATTGGATATCTAAGCACAGGTCATGAAATTCGCGTGAATAACGGCCACTGACTTGCGTACGCTGTGATGGCACTCGATAGCGACCCAGATGCGTTCCATAGGAAAACATCAGGCGAATTTGATCACCGAGACATCAACGTAAATTCGTTATAATGCTTCTCAAAACACTGTAGCACGGTTCTGCTTCCGAGACGGACAGTTATACAAAGATTGCATCGCCGTCGGGGATGACGTTAAGCATGAAGGGATGCAGGCTGTTCGCAGCTGTCAGCGTGCCTTCGGTTACTACCACAGGTCCCATGCAAGCGCTGGAGAATGTCTTCCATAGCATAATACTGCTCCCACCGGCATGTGTCCGCGCCGTGCATGTCTAGTTGCCATTCACCTCGATGACGGTGTTTGTGGAAGCGACCATCGACGTAGTGTAGCACATATATGATTCACCAGAAGAGCCGACAGGTTCCATTTCCGACGGTCGAATCCCGATTGTCCCGTGCCGACTGCAGTCGTAATTGACGATGTCATTTGGTCAACATGTGATCACGCAGGGTGGTCTGCTGCGGTGCGCTGTGTTCAACGATGAACAGTGTGCTGCGAAACACTTGTGCGTGCACCAGCACTCTGGTCTTCCGACAGAGATGCCACAGGTCACCCTCTATCTACTTTACAGAGAACACAAGCCTCCGAAACCCACCTCCTATCAAGTGTCGTGGACGTCCAATCATTTAGTGCCTACTGGTAGCTTCACTGTCATACCTCGTTCCGTAGATGTTCACTACAGTAGCACCTGAACATTCGACCAGCTTCGCCATTTTCCAAACACTCGTTCACAGCCTTTGTGTAATGGTAATCTGACGTTTGTCACTTAACTCAATGGATTTCCCTATTTGCTGCCCGTATCTTTGCTAGCGTCATCTCCCGTTCGCGTCCGTTCCCCTTAGGTACTTTTGTTACCACTTCACATGCCCACAACGGCATTAGGCGACATCCAGCGTCGCGGTGGGAATTGGTCAAAGTATTTCGGCTCTTCAGTGTACACTGAGACACCAGTGTCAGAATATCCAACATAATGAAAAGGAGTCGGCTAGAAGTTCGCGAACTTGCACCACTTTTTGTCCGAACCGCCCGTTTCTGAGCCAAAAAATACCCTTTGAGAATGGGAAAAGTTATCCCTAAATATAATACCATACATCGTGAGTGAAAGTCACTGAAGTAGACTACTGTGAGTGACGAACTATCACTTACTTCAGGTACTGTTCTGATAGTAAGAAAGGCAGCATTAAATCTTTGAACAAGATGCACGACAGTTCTTTCTCACTGTGTAATTAGGACGTCGAGATTTGTTGAATTGTGTGTTAGAAAGTGTAATAATGAGTCTTATTGTGATTGAGTGTTAGTTTATTTTCTACAAGCCTTGAACTTTTATCTCGAACTGTACTGTTTCAAAAAGTGCCTATGTTGCCCACAACATCCGTTACTACCAAGTTGTGCCATCAGCAAACAGAAATATTTTAGAAGGTGCATCATTTATAGAAATAAGGAACAGGAGTGGCGCGTCACAGATCCCTGGGGCACCCCACATTTAGCCATGCCCCTCTCGGACCCCACATCACAGCCATTCTCAGTACTGTGGAGAATGACCTGTTGCTATCTGTTCTTACAGTAAGATGTGACGCTATTGTGAGCCACTCCTCCCCGTTTGTTTAATCCATCCAGTACCTCGCAAAGAAAAGCGAATATAGCATTCACAGTTGTTGAACCACCTCGCGCCATTCGAGAGTGGAATGGCAGAGAATTAGTATGAAAATGGTTCGATGAACCCTCTGCCAGGCACTGAAGTGTGAATTGCAGAGTAGCCATATAGATGAAGGGAAACATTGTATCTGTCCTGTCACTCTTATTCCTTAATGAGATTTAAAATATTCTTCTATCGTCAGATTACTATCTCTGTGTAGTTCGTAATTATATAAAACATTTGTCTGAGTACAAAAATTTGTGCATAGTGGTCTGAAAGGCCATTCAGCATTTTATTGATAGAACGCGTATCTAGTAATAAAGAATAAATAAAAATATCTATTGAGAGGCACCCACATGCCTTGCTCATACTGTGGCATCAAGCAGTCAGGCCTGCAAGGTGAGTGGTCTGCCAAGCGAGTGGATTTATTTTTATTTATCGAGCAACATCAATGACTGATTATGAGCTCTAGTACCCACAATTAAGCTACAAATTATTTACGTAACGGAAACTGATAACGCATATCTGACTATTATTAATATACACAACTATGATTGTTTACTACGCTCTGGCAATACCACATTTTCTTTCTTACCCATCGGCTTTGATCAACACGTGGCTATCGCACTGAATATGAATGGCGCACACACAAATTCTGGATGTCATGACTACACACTGTTCGAAGAACAAGGCCACCATTCTTTTTCTTTTCGCTATCTTATTTATTCCGATAAATTCTATTATGATTCAGAGATAACCTAAACACACCATTACATTTTATACATCAATTACACATGAGAAACTCCGCCCAGTGCTCATGGCTTTACATTGGTGATTCTCTATCTTATGTTCTCGTAATTATCTAACACTACAGTGCACTTTCTGGATAGGATGGTGCATCTTTTGTTATATCTCCCATTTCGACTCTCACACCCATCATAACGAAAATTTACTCCAGACCGAGCGGTACAAAAAGGAACATGCATAACCCACTGCCTCTGAACCTATCTTGCTACACTCCCATGCAAACCACACATACATAAATTACATGAAGTACATCACACTGGCAACATACAATACATCACAAAGAATAGTCACAATGTTAGAATCACTTCACTTTCAGCTTTCCCACTTCAATTAGTATTCATCCCAGTTTCACACGACACTGCCCCACTTCGTATCTTTTCTTTCCTACTACGAACTCTTGGAGGATATATGCACGTCTCCCTGTGCAGTGCAAGCCAAGTGGCGTTTCTGGATAGACGGCTGACTCACCTTGCTTCTCTCTCAGAGTATTAGAGTTTGAATCAAGCGTCACACGGAAACGTATCACGCAAAGTAATATTAAGAACATGTGCGTCACACACGCGAGTCCTCAACTGATACCACGGACGAGTACTTCTCTTTATCCTTTGTCTCATACACAGATTGAGACTCATTCAGTACTCACCACGTGGAAGTACTCGTCTCCAATTTCAAGTCCTCCATACGCCATTTCTTAAATATTTCCAACTTATAGTGCACACGCCAGTAATTCAGCTTAACTTTAGCACTCTGAAATATTTCAACTTACTACTAGCACTCGCAAGTATTTCAACTTATTGCTACACGTGGTTTCATTGTGACTGTTGGTCACTTCCGAAGATTACTACGATCCCCTTAATATTACCTGCCTCTCATTTAATTCTCCCCCCAAAAGTTCCTGAAATAGAGAAATTATTATATTTCACATCCACACCATTCTCTCCACTCTTTTGTCTTTACAGAGCACACCTAAGACAGGTCTTACCAACACAAGATCCAGCGCCCGAGTCCTGAAACATGGCCATTCTTCAGGTCAGCTCGCACCTTCGTCCAGGTAGGGGAGCACCATGCTACCGTATTGGCCAGCCACATTTCAGGCGCTCAAAGCTCAGGTAAATTTCATCTCTTTGGTTCGACCAAAGGTGACCAAAGGACCGTCTCAAAGATGATCATATATTGCACATTCAAAATCTGCAGTTAGCAGACGACCATACATTCATTCATTTCACAGATCTCACAAAAATGGATGCAGGGATTTATTTTGTGGGAGTGCACGTGTGATCAATCAAATAAATAAATTGTCCTCCTTTCCTACACTGGTATCCGGCTTCGGTGTATTTCACTATGATTGTGCTACTGTTCACCTGCACCCTGGTTGGAAGAAATACAGGTTGCATCAAATCATACGAATGTAGGAGATTCGCAATAACCTTTTTCTTGCACAGTAACACGCAAAACTCATATCGAAGTCACCACATGAACTAATTTCATGGAGGATACTTCCTATAAAGTGGACCATGAAAACTCTCTAGATTGAGCAGACATATTGTGAAGTCAGAGTTAATGGGGCCTATAAATAACTATAATTAAAATCTTTGTTTCACTAAATTCAATTACTCCAGCACAACATTCAAATACCCTTTCAGTGTAGTGTTTTGATACATCTATGGACTCAAATGGAATACATGATCACGGCCCCACTCCACAAAGAAATCCTTGAAAAACAGCCAGCTAATCTGTATCCTGGTAAAGGAAGCCTCTGAATTGCCGCACTATTTAAGTGGTGCTCCGATGTACCAATATTTCAGAGTCCACATGTATAAGCAGTTCACTATATCTCTAATACCTCTTATATTTTCATAAGCTATGTTAATTCGTTCGCTACTTAGATGACTGACCTCCTTCGAGGGTACTTTCTTTGTCAGAGAGTCTTCCTTTAAGCAGAGGATACCTCATTTAACTTCAGTCTAAAACAGGTGCAGCTCTAACGCCAACTACTGCAGTAGTTTTCTCAAGAGCAATCCCACTACCACCCACTACACTGCCACCTATAAGCTTTGCCAACCTCCCCTTCCCATATCTACTAAGTTGCAGAACACGCCTAGTGAAACCCAATCTATCGATAGGGTCTACAGGCACCTGTACAATCTGAACTGTGCTCTCCACCATCAGTGCCTTCTCGAGCCCCATGTTGACACGCCTAACAACGACATTCTTTTCCAGGTCAGCACCTGAATCATACTCCCCCTCCATATCAAGACTATCCCCAACCCCCTCACACGATTCACCAACTTCTCATGTTTCACAAAATTCTTCATAATTTCCCTAAGTTAACTGTCAGTTGAGACAATCCTGCACTAGGTTTCGCAATGCTGGTGACCTGGTACTCACTCCCCAACATTTCCTGCTGGTCTATACATCTGCCATGAGAGCTTTTTAGTAGCAGAACCTCCTATTTGAAACTGCAGCTGTGTTAGCGACCTTAGCTGCTGAGTGTGCTGCGCATTTCCTACACATACAGCTAGAAGAGGCTCCTTCCCATTAAACTCCGACGTTTCATAAAATCTATTGGCGATAGGCGAAATACAACTGTCTGAATATCTCCTCCTCCTAGCGGCCTTCTTATCAACTGCCAGCTCCCATACCCAAACACCATTCTCCTCCCTAATCCTACCTAGTTCCTCCTTTGCGTTTTGTAACTGCACCTCAAGAGTACCTACCTTACTCTACTGCTTCACCACTAATTTATTTCTGCTACAAAGTCTACGTTTCCGGGAGAGCATATCGCTAGAATGCCCGCTGTTTCCCCCTCACTCCCCCCCCCCAAGTAAAATATTTTAATCAACTCTGTTACCGGAACCCACTACTTTCAAACCTACGACAAAGTCCACTCTTTTAACTCTTAGGCGTTTAGTTTTTTTCAGTATCTGTAAAAATTTTACTATGTTACCTAAGTTCAGTTACTGCAGTAGAAGGATTTTAAAACTAATACTAGTTACCTCGAATTTTGCACTCTGCTAAGAAAGAAAACTTATTAATACTAAACCACTACTAATAGCAAAATCAGGAAAAAACAAAAATTCAACACTCAACGAAACTAAACACAGCGAAGCGGATGTTTCCGAAAGTTTATTCATCCTTCATTTCTCGAGAAACAGCACGAGACACCGTTGAAAAGTACTAAATTTAGTAACATAATACAGTGCACAGACAAGTTTGTCAGTACTTTAGAACCACTACAGATGCGACCGCATGCCACGAAGTGTAAACACACTCACTCTACTCTGCAACGCCCCCACAAAGCTATCTCTCAGGTCAGAAACACGTCATGAAGCGCACAGCATCCTCCGAGCTACACGCGTTAGTGATAGTAATAATATTCAAACATTAAAGAAATTTCAAATGCTCTTGCTAACGTACAACACTGAAATTATTTACAATAAAACAAACAATACCTTGAAGAAATTCAGCCCGCTGGGACTACCTCGATACGACAAGCTATTTGCTTTTACTGTAATAAGAAAGGCCATGTTCAGAGTGTTTGCCAGAAAAATCTCAGATCGGACACTCACAACCATTCTAGGCCCTTTGCTTCGCGCCGAAATCGAACCAGGGTTACTCAGGCCCGCGACACTTCTCCCATGGAAATTCATATAGTTCATGCCACGCCGCCCAGTGCCACTCTCTCTAACAGTGACTGTTCGTCCCACAAATAGTGTGCGTCGACATCGCGGGAACTGCCTTCAAGTCGCAAGTGACTTTGTACCAGTGTCAGTTCACGTTCCACGAGACGGTCGCTCTTGTCAGCAGGACAATAAACTTTTTGTAGACTTGGACATTAACGGCAAAGCGATACCATTCCAGCTCGATACCGGAGCTGCAGTTTCACTGATCAATCAAGACACAAACTGCTGGGCACACCTCCGTTGCGTGCCGCACATGTTACGTTAACTACCTGTTCAGGTCAAGAAATTCCTGTGTTAGGACAGTGCAGCCTTCTTGCAACATACAAAGGACAAACAAAACTTGTGTCATTTTACGTCCTTCTTTCTTCTTCTGCAGTGAACTTGTTTTGTTTCGATTCATTTCAGTTGTTTAACTTGTCTATAGTAAATCAGGTCCTATCAGCGAACTAGACTGTGCCTTCAGACAGTGTTTCTCGTCTATGTGAAGAATTTGCAGACATTTTTGCACCGGGCATCGGTTGCGCTAAGAAATATAAACTGGAATTTTTCAGAGCGCGCAATGTTCCCCACGCATTGCGTGATGAGGTTGCAAAAATATTACACGATTTGGAATCACAAGGAGTAATTGAACGTGTGCAGGCTTCTCTTGGGCATCACCCTCAGTAATTTTGCAAAAACCTTCGGGAAAACTTAGACTTTGTGTGGTATTCAAGGCAACAGTGAATCCACAACTAGTGATTGCAGCTTTTCCTTTACCCCGCCCGGAAGATCTTTTCGACAAACTGTGCCCGGGCAAATATGTTTCGAAGTTCGACCTAGCAGATGCATACTTGCAAATACCGGTGGACGAAGAATCCCAGCGCGTTTTGGTGGTTAACACGCATCTTGGTTTGTATCAATTCAAACGACTGCCATTCGGGTGTGCATCCGCCCTGCATTGTTTCAGCAATATCTACAACCTTTTTGTGCGTCGGTCCCTACTGCAGCAAACTATCTGGACGATATTGTGATCTCCGGAAAGATGGAAGAAGAACATTTAGCCACTCTCAGAACATTATTTCAGGTCTTGTGACATAATCGTCTACCCTTGCGGAAGGACGAATGTGTGTTTTTTGCTCATGACTTGCCATACCTGGGCCATGTACTCAACGCCCAAGGCATACATCCTAGTCCCACGCACCTACGTGCCATACAAGACTTTCCTTCGCCGCAGAAGTTGAAGCAGCTATAGAGAGTGTGCTGGGAAAAAAATTAAGTATTATCACACATAAGTGCCGCATGCCTCTTCCATTTCAGCTCCTCTTCATCGCTTACGCCGTAAAGGTGTTCCATTCGTCTGGACGACAGAATGCGAACGCGCCTTTCGCCGGTTGAAATCAGCATTGCCTTCCAAATACTTGCCATACGCCATTCGATCCCCGGAAACCCGTTTTGTTGATGGTGGATGCATCGGATTTCGGGATCGGTGCTGTGCTTCCGCACAATGATGGATCGCACGATCGCCCTATTGCCTTTGCGTGCAAATTGTTATAGTCTGCGCAGAGAAATTATTCACAGATCGAGAAAGAAGCATTGGCTCTCGTATTTGGTGTTACAAAGTTTCATGACTTCTTGTATGGTCGTCACTTTACCATAATCACAGACCACAAACCAAGTTTTCATCCGAACAAGGCTGTATCTCCACGTAAAGCGCAGAAATTAATTCGCTGGTCTATTTTCCTCTCGCAGTACCGCTACGATATCTTCTATCGGTCCACTGCTAAGCACGGAAACGCCGATGCGTTGTCCCGTTTGCCTGCTGCTGAGGATAGGGCATTCGATTCCTCCGAACTTGCTTGCATGTTCATTGATTCGGAAACCGAAGACGTGGTCGAATCGTTTCCGATTGATTTTCGTCGCGTAGCTACAATCACAACTGCCGACCCTGTCCTTCGTACCGTTCTGCGTTTTGTTGTTACGCAATGGCCCTTGTCAAAGTCACGGATCGGGGATTCGTTGGTTCGCCGATTTTTTGCTCACAAGGAGAGACTTTGTTCGCCTTGATGTTTTGCTGTTGCGTTCTGATAATGATCAGTCCAGGGTCGTGGTATCACGTTCGTTACAGTCCTCTGTCTTAAAGCTTCTCCACCAAGGGCATTGGGGTACAGTGAGAACGAAACCACTTGCTCGTCAGCACTGTACTTGGTTCGGAATCGATGCCGCGATTACGAATATGTGCTCTTGTTGCGTGGTGTGTGCCGAACAATAATCAGCACCACCGCGGAAATACTTTGCATGGCCAAAAGCCACTTTCCCTTGGCAACGCTTACACGTCGATTTTGCTGGTCCATTCTGGAATGCTCGATGGTTGGTTGTGATAGATTCATTCAGTAATTTTCCTTTTGTTGTCCAGATGTCTTCCACGACATCACTGCCACCATCCAAGCGTTATCTGCTATCTTTTGCATTGAAGGTCTTCCACAGACAATTGTATCCGCCAATGGCCCACAATTCATGTCCACAGAATTTCAGTCATTCTGCAAGGCCAATGGTATTCAACATCTGACGTCCGTGCCGTTTTCGCCACAGTCCAACGGTGCAGCTGAACGATTGGTCAAGTCACCGATGTTGAAGTTGAAAGAGTCGCATTCTCGGGAGGAGGCGTTATTGCTCTTCTTGTCCTCGTATCGCTCTCAGCCCCGAGATGGTCGCTCGCCGGCTGAGTTGCTCCACGGTCGCCATCATCGGACCTCTATGTCCTTGCTACATCCGCCGCATCTGGTTCCTGTGCAGCGGCAGACACCTGCTTTGGCCCAAGCGACGTTGTCTGCTGCCGCCACTATCGAGCTTCACGGCGTTGGCTCAAAGGGCGCATTATTCGCTGCCTCGAACGCGCTATGTATCTGGTTTTGGGGGCCTCTGGTGAGGTGAGCCGGCATCTCAATCAGCTGCGCCTCTGTCGTCGCACGGGATCTGCCGCTCGCCGTCTGCTTTCAGCGACGGTGCCGTCCGGTCAGCGCCACGGGGACCCATCTACTGGCTCACCTCAGCCCCAGGTGTTACCGACGCTGCCTTCCATTTTGCCCCATGGCGCCGCCGCCGCCGCCGCCGCCGCAGTGGACGCGACGCTGCAGCAGTCTGGCGCCTCCCTGGGTCAGGCGCCGCCGATCGCTCCCCGGGACCAGTTGTCCTTCGATATGGAACTCTTGCCCACTCCGGACCATATGTCGTCTTCACCCGACGGGTGCCCCGGCCCGATGGAGCTCGACCATTCGGCCCCTCCTGTCTCTCTACGGGCGCATACACCGCATGTTGGCGTGCACCCTGGAGTAGGTTTTCAGGCGTTCCCTAGCTCCCCGCGGTCTGAATGGCAGGGTGCGGGTGGCACAGCCCCACCTGTTGTTGGGATCCCCACCTCACCGCATACGTCAACATGGGGTCCGCCCCACGGCGGGCGGAGGCCTTATACCACAACCGTCCGCCGATTTGCGGGGGAGGAATGTGGTGTCACCGCCAGACACCACACTTGCTAGGTGGTAGCCCTTAAATCGGCCGCGGTCCGTTAGTATACGTCGGACCCGCGTGTCGCCACTATCAGTGATTGCAGACCGAGCGCCGCCAGACGTCAGGTCTCGTCTAGAGAGACTCCCTAGCAGTCGCTCCAGTTGTACAGCCGACTTTGCCAGCGATGGTTCACTGTCTATATACGCTCTCATTTACAGAGACGACAGTTTAGCATAGTCTTCAACTACGTCATCTGCTACGACCTAGGAAGGCGCCATATTCAGTAATTAGAATGAATTCTGAACAGACAATATTGTGAATCATGTACCATCAAGAGCGACGTTCATCATTAATGGATTAAAGTTAAGTGTCAAACTAGTTATGTCCGCTTTCTGAATTGTAATTCCTTGTCATGTTCTAGGCCTCGCGTCAGTATAGTTCTCTCCTCACGCCATCCTGCGTGAGCTAAAACGCATGCATTTCGGTCTCCTGTAGTAACACGGTGTTGGCTCTTCTGCCAACACAACAAATACCTTCTTGGTACTGACGCTAGACACTAGAACGAACTACATTTGATAGCGCCGTTGATTTAGATAAAATGATTCAAATTCTGTACGTCTAGAGTTTCATTGTGCGTAAAAATCACAAGTTTTATGTCCGTCTTCTCTATTACATCACAACGCTTTCAGATCTACTACTATACACCAATAAGTGGTGCTAACGTCCTCGACATGGGTGCATCTGGAAGAATCTCGTGCACTTTTGTCAGTACCGTAAGCGAGATTGGTGCGGAACAATAGTTATGGGCCCGGGCCGCTCTATTCCTTCACAGCACGCGGAATATAGTGGTCTACTTCTGTTCAGCTGCATGTGAAATCAGTGACAGTGCTGCAGGGAGGGTCGGTTAAAGACAATGTGAGGAGATCTTTGAGTCTCTAACTTTATCCTAAGAATGTGGGAATGCTCTATGACCTCCATCTATATACGGGAAAATCGTAAATTACGCACTATGAGCGAAGTGCTAGAAATATGTAGATCTCTGTCTGGTACATTTCGGTGTAAATGTTTGAGAACTAACAACGAATATATTTACCTACATTTGGAATCAAGTATTTAGTCCTTGCAAAATAGTGGAGGGGCAATTTAGTGATGATACGGAAATTGCGAAGCATGCTGCCGCGACATTAGTCAATGGCGCTCATATTGAACACATTGTGTAGGTGGCGGTTAGTAATAAAATGAAGATTGTGCCTCTCCACTTGTCTGACATGTATGCCCATGTCCAATTTCTAATCCGTTTCGTACAGAAACAATTCCATACGTCTTTCTTACATTCACAGACACAGATTTTCACCTGGTGGCCAAACCTAGTACTGATTTTTTTCCAGCGTTATTCGGTTCCGTATTATCTCATTAGAATATGTTTCAAGTTTCGGTGCCATACGATAATTACAGCCCACACTGGATCTCTGTGACTACCTGCACTTTAATTTGCGCCCAGTACTTCGTTTTGCTATGAGACACAGTACACTAACTACACAAAAACGACTACGTTAATTGTTTCATGTTGCACCTGAACTGCTTCCACACATTCCTCATACATTTTCATTTGTGTTAAACATATTGAAGTAACGGAAGGACCACAAAACGAACCTAGCGATTTCATGGTTGGAAGTGAAAAGTCAGGACGGTATTTTTAATCCCTTGTTCCTCATGTTAAGACATACATATCTGCCAAAATACATCAGCTACAATAGTTAATTGCGAGTATTTTTCCCTCTTATCGTGATGAAACATAACATGTAACTGCAGTAATTGAGCTACCTCACAGTCATTTCTTTGATGCTGCATATTTTCTGCAGTTTGTAAAACCAAAGAGGAATTTACTGGATTGTAGGTTCTTTTTTCCCTTCTAATTCATATGTACCCCCTTCAGGAAATCTACTGTTCTTCCTGCAACTTCATTCTAATACCTCTGTAATTTGTAACTGGTATTATCCTTCTTCACTGAAGCAACAAATTCGTTGCACAGTTTATGTACGTACTCTAGCATAGTGCACGAACTGTTCCAGCATGTGCAGAACTTCGACTCGAAGCATGAGCAGAAGCCACTTTTCTTCAAATGCCCCAAGTGCTGTTATACCATTATTACCACAGAGAAGGCTTTCGCGATTTTCCGAAAATGTAATTTTATTGGAACCCCGGTCAGAGACAAAATTATGCAACATGTCCGGCGAAATTTTGTATCAGTCATCCTCTCCTGTGCGTCTTTCATAGTATTTACTCCGGTCAGCTTTTAAGACAGAGATTTAGGAACCAGATTTTAAATTTTAAGACATTTCCAGGGGCAGATGTGGACTGACCACAATCTATTGGTTATGAACTCTAGATTAAAACTGAAGAAACTGCAAAAAGGTGGGAATTTAAGGAGATGGGATCAGAATAAACTGAAAGAACCAGAGGTTGTACAGAGTTTCAGGGAGAGCTTAAGGGAACAATTGACAGGAATTGGGGAAAGCAATACAGTAGAAGAATGGGTAGCTTTGAGGGTGAAATAGGGATGGCAGCAGAGGATTAAGTAGGTAAAAAGACGAGGGCTAGTAGAAATCCTTGGGTAACAGAAGAAATATTGAATTTAATTGATGAAAGTAGAAAATATAAAAACATAGTAAATGAAGCAGGCAAAAAGGAATACAAACGAGATGGACAGGAAGTGCAAAGTGGCTAAGCAGGGATGGCTAGAGGACAAATGTAAGGACGTAGAGACTTATCTCACTAGTGGTAAGATAGATACTGCCGACAGGAAAATTAAAGAGACGTTTGGAGAAAAGAGAACCACTTGTATGAATATCAAGAGTTCAGATGGAAACCCAGTTCCAAGCAAAGAAGGGAAAGCAGAAATGTGGAAGGAGTATATAGAGGGTCTATACAAGGGCGATGTACACGAGGACAGTATTATGGAAATGGAAGGGGATGTAGATGAAGATGAAATGGGAGATACGATACTGCGTGAAGAGTTTGACAGAGCACTGAAAGACCTGAGTCGAAACAAGGCCCCGGGAGTAGACAACATTCCATTAGAACTACTGACGGCCTTGGGGGAGCCAGTACTGACAAAACTGTACCATCTGGTGAGCAACATGTATGAGACAGGCGAATACCCTCAGACCTCAAGAAGAATGTAATAATCCCAATCCCATAGAAAGCAGGTGTTGACAGATGTGAAAATTACCGAACTATCAGTTTAATAAGTCACAGCCGCTAAATACTAACGCCAATGGAAAAACGCGAATGGAAAAACTGATTGAAGCCGACCTCGGGGAAGATCAGTTTGGATTCCGTAGAAATATTGGAACACGTGAGGCAATACTGACCCTACGGCTTATCTTAGAAGAAAGATTAAGGAAAGGCAAACCTACGTTTCTAGCATTTGTATACTTAGAGGAAGCTTTTGACAATGTTGATTGGAATACTCTCTTTCGAATTCTGAAGGTGGCAGGGGTAAAATACAGGGAGCGAAAGGCTATTTACAATTTGTACAGAAACAAGATGGCAGTTATAAGAGTCGAGGGGTATGAAAGGGAAGCAGTGGTTAGTAAGGGAGTGAGACAGGGTTGTAGCCTATCCCTGATGTTATTCAATCTGTATATTGAGCAAGCAATACAGCAAACAAAAGAAAAGTTCGGAGTAGGTATTAAAATCCATGGAGAAGAAATAAAAATTTTGAGGTTCGCCGATTACATTGTAATTCTGTCAGAGACAGCAACGGACTTGGAAGAGAAGTTGAACGGAATGGACAGTGTCTTGAAAGGAGGGTATAAGATGAACATCAACAAAAGCAAAACGAGGATAATGTAATGTAGTCGAATTAAGTCGGGTGATGCTGAAGGAATTAGATTAGGAAATGACACACTTAAAGTAGTAAAGGAGTTTTGCTATTTGGGGAGCATAATAACTGATGATGGTCGAAGTAGAGAGGATATAAAATGTAGACTGGCAATGCCTAGGAAAGCGTTTCTTAAGAAGAGAAATTTGTTACCATCGAGTATTGATTTAAGTTTCAGGATGTCGTTTCTCAAAGTATTTGTATGGAGTGTAGCCATGTATGGAAGTGAAACGTGGACGATAAATAGGTTAGACAAGAAGAGAATAGAAGCTTTCGAAATGTGGTGCTACAGAAGAATGCTTTGGATTAGATGGGTTGATCACATAACTAATGAGGCGGTATTGAATAGAATTGGGGAGAAGAGGAGCTTGTGGCACAACTTGACTAGAAGAAGGGATCGGTTGGTAGGACATGTTCTGAGACATCGAGGGATCACAATTTAGTATTGGAGGGCAGCGTGGAGGGTAAGAATCGTAGAGGGAGACCAAGGGATGAATACACTAAGCAGATTCAGAAGGATGTTGGTTGCAGTAGGTACTGGGAGATGAAGAAGCATGCGCAGGATAGAGTAGCATGGAGAGCTGCATCAAACCAGTCTCAGGACTGAAGATCACCACAACAACAACAACAAGCCTGTTTGTTATAACGAGGAAGGAGAAGAAACGGGGACATCACACAAATAATGGAAGAATATAACGATTCCAAATTTACACAAAAATTTCATTCTACTACTTTTCGGTCTCGTACATGAGAAACTGGAGCGCATGAATGAAATGTCAAACTATTTCGTATTGGTACTTCGTGAATTTATTGTCGTATTATAAAAATGTCGTTATTGCCAAAACAGTGTCGCTTATTTGGTGTGTGTTACAACTGCTGCAATATTAGGAAGGCCTATTTTGTTTCATCCGGAACACAGTGACAAAATAGACGTAATCAGATCGAGAAACCACACCAGTCTTGGGTACTAATTGTATTAAATGCTTTTTCAGTATTAGACAACGACATTTACATTTTTCATGTAGTAGAAAGTTTAACGAACTGTGATAAGGTAATAGTTCTTTCGCAGAAATGAAAGAACGCGATGTAAAGTTATACCAAGATTAGAGAGAAAAATCGCTAGGACATAAGAATTGAAGAAATGTGTACTGTCTTGCCTGTCTCTTGTCTTTACTGGTTTTAGGTATCCTATATTTAATTTTATGTTACACAGAACAGCAAGTTATTAGCTAAAAGGCAATGAAGAGTCCAGATTTTGTGAACTTTTTCTCCTGGTTACAAATAATCCTATCCAGTATTAATTGCGAGGGGTTGTGCAGAATGTCAAACCGGCTGACTGGGAGCAGGATAGGCAGTACAGGACATTTCTATTTCCACTGTCCTGAAATAGTTCGATGGCATCGATTACAAAATATATACTTTTGAGTTCCACAGAGCGAAATACAGTGACGTGCGCTATAAGAATGTTGTTTGAAGAGGCGTGGCACGGCACTGCACTGCACACTTAATACCAAATAACGTATCTTACATTTCCTGGAAGTTATATGCTTTATGTTTCAGACTCTTCAGGAAGTTGTGCGCTACAAAATGAACTTATTTTTGAAAATTCCCTTTTTTAATTTTTGGTGTTCTGATGCGCAGAGCAGTCTGAGTTATAGGGGGACGGGGGTAGTCTCCACGTGACTCGTGTTTACATTTAGTTATTTTTCTGTTTGCCCTTCGTTTACTGCTCTCATGTCAATTGAAAACAAGACGGATTCCTGTGGCTGGGAGCTATTAAGTGAATTAAAATATATTCGCGTAATTACGGAAGGCTAAAATATGTTACTAGTTTCAGACTATTTCCACCTTTCTGACAGTCAAGCATTAATCGCCTTGCAGAACAATAGTTATTTTTGTCGGTTTGCTAAAGATCTTTGGGTTTTATTAGGGTTTCCTGCCGAGGCATTGAATTCATTGAAACGAAGTGTTTAACTCCACACTATTGGCTAGTTTCAACTGTTCGCTGCGTTTTACGTGCACGTCTTCATCTTCTAGCGCTTATTTCATTATACCATAACAAAGAACCAAGCATGAGATAATACAGTACTGGTACTCTAAGCAAATTTACGTCCCGAAAACCACACTGAGAAGCTTCATATCAGGTCGAGGCCTAAGTCATTGGGAATGTGGACATACGAATGTGCACTGTAAGGCGAACTATGAGTTTTAGTACGGTTCACGAAATTCCGGACGCTCTTGGAGTATCCTCTCACGTCTTGTTTCTTTTATGACAGGAAGTAAGATCTTTTAATGTTTAACACGTACGAACTTAAGGGCTTCCTACGTCACTATAGAGGCGCTGCCTGGCAACTGCTGAAATGAATATTTCTACCAAGTTGCGGGAAAATATTGCGAACAGTTATTCGAAAAGCGTTGTTTTTAAAGTAAATTTCCTTTTACGGAAGATGAACTATGTGCGCAAATGTACTATGAATTTCCTATATAACAGAACGTTTGCTCTCTTTTAAAAATCAACTCTTTGATGACGAGCCATTTAGAAGAATTTCTAGCCCAGAAGATCAGAGATTTATGTCGGTATTAAAAAATTTACTGGCCTATTTGTGTGATGTATCAAAGTGTAACATGCGCTAAACAAATCAACATTACATGTGAAAGTTTAGTTTCTCTTGTCGCTTATTAATATTCGATACAAAAAATATGCTAAAGCTTTGCTTTTCTTGTTGCAACACTATGTGTATTAATTTAAACCATTAAATTTTCCTGTTGTAGGAATTCAAATTTATACTTTCGTGATACGAAAATACGCAGCGTACATGTTGCTGCACATCACAAATCTTTCCAAAACGCGTTTTTTCACTCCGGGTTTCGCTTTCTAAAGTGCAGGGAAATTCTACGCTGCTGTATAAAACCATATCTATTGAAAGGATACGTTTTACAGTTCCGAGGGAAAGTATACTGTCACTTAACACAGAAAGTGTATTTTCACCCGGGAGAAAATTAATTTTAACCGAGAGATCCGGGAAGAAACTGGGAATTTTTTTTCCTTGTCCGTGTGTACACCCTGAAATAGAACGTTATCCACAAGACAACAGTCTGTGTTTATGTAATGTGCTGTGTCAAATAATGCACCTTTCATACGAATCAGTCCACGTATGTCAATTGTCTTAGATAATTTTTTATTAATAACTTACCTAGTAACAGAAGGTCTTAACGGTTTCGGACTGCAGGAAGCCTCTTCTTTGACATGCCTAATTACAGTAGAAATATTTGAGATAACATCTGAAACATTGACTTCTCGATAATTTTGCACCTAGATGAATTCTTAGCCTTTTTTTTTTTACACTCATCAGAAACACCTCTCACCTTTAAAATGTGTCACCTCTTCAGCACACATTGCAACAAACTTCGTTGTTTTTTTTTATTACAACCTACATTCCTGAAGGTGGTGTCAGTATGGGATTTCTTACTACTGTATTTCTTTAAATGAGTTGTTCCCGACTGAAAACACAATAACGATCAGTTTACGCGTGACGCACATGCTGTAGAACTTCTGTTTTAGTTTACAACAAATATTTATTCCGTACTTCGCTTTTTGGACTCTCCCGTTTCCACTACCTTTACGCATTGGTTTCAGTTTTACTTGTTACTGCAAATGCTTCCTCACTCTGCCTGATTACAAATACACCACGAATGAGAAGCCTGTGCTGGATGTAGTTGCGCAGGGATGAAGGCACGTTCAACGTTTTTGGAGTCAAACATTACGTAAGACTCGGCTATGGCCTCCACGCCCGGCCACTGTTGACTGGTGCGGGCAGGCTGTCCAGATAGGCTGTGCTCAGGACACCTCGCATTTTGTGCTCCATTACTCGGTCATGGAGGACTAGCCCACCCCAACATCAACTGCTCTACTATGTACCTATCTGTCAAATGCATGCTCAACTTTTCTTTTAAACACGAGCCAAGTTTTATTGACCCAACCCCAAACTTCAGCGCCGCCCTGCTCCTAGAGCTGGTTGTGACGATGTGTTCTACGAGATACCATTTAGCGTTCCACAGGAAAAGAACTGGGATTTGGCTTGGCTGTTCGAACTAACAAGGCCAGAAAAAGCCGTGATAAAGCTGTGGGTAAAGAAATGGCTAATGCAATGGACCAAATGCACCTACGCTTTGTTACTTACGGAGCTGAGACCCGAAGATTTTCGGAATTATTTAAGAATTGATGAAAAATGCTTTTCGTAGGTTCTGAACGTCGTCAAACGATAGCTACTTACGATTTCCAGCCACTGGCGGAATTTACGAGGACCTCAGATTCAGCGCAATTAATCCGCAAAATTATTATCTAAAATGTTTCTTGAAATCTGCAAGGTGATTCATAGTTGCTTGAGGAAATATTCGTGATAAAGCAGAAGCGAAACTAATATTAAATTATATTAATGTAAACTGTATGAATTTATTTCGTATGTAATAATAATATCCCCTGTAAGTTCAAGAAACTGATTTCAGATTAGAAGGATGACTGCAAATGGCGGCGGCGCGTATTATGTAATAAATTCAGCAACATATTCATAAGAAATGAAGCACGTAACAGTTGTTAGAACTTAAGAAAGGCTCTTCACTTTGCTCTTCATAGCAGAAGGGGTGGCGATAGGTTGAATTTTTGTAACACTTCTAATAATGAAGCAAGTGTATTTCATGAATAAAAGTCCGTCTACTGTCTATAATTCGGTTTTTAGTTCTTGTTTTCGATACGTATCGGAAATGAAATAAAATCCAATCTGTCTCTATGGTTATCTGACTTCATTTCCGATGAGTATTGCAAATAAAACCGAGAAACAGACAGATTAACAGTTATTCACAAAAGTGTGTCTCTTATTTTCTCTGTTTGCCACATGATACTACTACGGATTCATTAAAAATGAAAGAAGCACTTCATTTCTTACCCTCTACTGCTGTACTGCTCGCACGGCATGTGCCACAGACATCTGAAGACTCGAAACGTTTCCAGAAACTCTGTCATCAAAATTTCGTCTGCCTCGCACACTGCCATGTTAGCCACATTTGGAGTGCACTGAACCCCGCGCATAATGACTCGAAAGGAACTGTTGTGGGGCGGCTTGCAGGACAGACTACACAATTTGTACGGCGAATGGGGTGCGGCTGTTTGCTAGTCTTATCTAACCAAGCCACCGCAAAGAAAAATCGGTCTTTCGACCAACAAACCTACAGGCCTGCTGTTAGTCGGTCGGTCGGTCAACAAGCTACACACGCACAATTTATCGGCCGGTCGATAAACCGGCGCGTGTGTAGGGTAGGGTCCTTTACTGACAGTAACTGAAGGAGAGATAGAGCTCGAAAATCTAGATTTCGCAGTAGCAGATTCCGATGTCTCATAACAGGCTTCTGACTTTAGTGTTGAAGGATTTCAATACTACACCTTGCCAGATATGTAGTATACCGATGCAAACATTACGACAGATCACTGGCGACACACGTTGGGGAGTTACTGGCAATGCTTGAGGGAAGTTCCGTTGGGTGGCTGACCACAATTTCTCGCGGGGGTTTGCTTCTAACCTCAGAATCGTTCCTTCAAACTACTATGAAATTATCGAGTGATGTAACGCAGTGCTTAGCACACCAGACTCACATTCGGGAGGTTGACAGTGCAAACGTGCGTCCGGCCATTTAGGTATAGGATTCCCGTGGTGTCCCTAAATTGCTTACTGAAACTGCCGGGATGGTTTCCGTGAAAGGGCACGGCCGACTTCCTAGTCCACCCTTCCGTAGTCCGAGCTTGCGCTCCGTCTCTAATAGCCTCGCTGTCTAGAGCACGTTGAACTAACCCCCCCCCCCCCGCCCCCCCCCCCAGCTACGAAATTGGAATTAATTTTTGTTCAGATCTATGGAACCACAATTTTTCCACGGAAATTGTTGTCACTAAGAACCTGTGCGCCATACCTTAGGAACGATTCTCCACTTTTCATCCGGAAGTAACTAAAATTTGCGCCAGAACGAAACCATTTATCCAGCTGCGCTGGCTAGCATCAAAGACCAGGCAAAGGAAACAGAGGCAGCTCAGCGTCGGGAAGCAGGAAATACGGATTTGTCATCCGTTTAGGGTCTAAATGAACAATATTTGCGTATACAAGGCTCCTACACACACCAATTTATCGGATGCAGAATGACCAACTTCGTCGCAGCCTACACACGTCTGGACCGACTGTACTGGGTGATTATAGTGCCGCCCTGTTTGTTTTATCTTCAGTTCATTGCGTTTTTGTTCTACGAGATCGCGCCTGGTTTTTCAGAAAGAAGGTAAGAAGGGAAAAAAAGCAGAGACAAAGCTGTGGGCAAAGAAGTGGCAAATTCAGGGGAAGAAATTCACCCATGTTTAGGCTGGGAGCTTATAATTTTCCTGATTATTTAAGAAGGGGTGAATCATGCATTTCAAAGCTGCTGGACATAATAGAACCATTCTTACAGTAAAAGTAATGCAGCCCTGAGAGAGGTGTTAAACTCTCACCGTTGGCGGCAGGCCTAAGATTCAATACTGTCATTCCGCTACAATTATTAACTAAAATTATTCCTGAAACGTGCAACGTGATCTATAGTTGAGAGAGGAAATAAATCACGATAAAGTAAAATAAATAAAACAAAAGACTTTCATGAAAACGTTATTAACTTATTTATGGATGTAGTACAAAAGATGACCTGTAAATTCCAGAAACTCATTTCATATTTGAACAAGAGGGCGGCGCTCATCATCTAGTAAACACAACACATACGTAAGAGATGAAACATTTAGCAACTGTTAGAACTGAAATAAATAAATAAAAATAAAATATCCCACACTTTTCTTTACGTGGAAATAAAATCTAAGCACAGAAATAAAGAAGATCGGCAGACTTAATCTCGTGTTGCTCATAGAGAAACCATTATGGATTCCTTACAAAATTAAATAAGTGCCTCATTTCTTGCATCTCTATTGTTATACTCCTCGCACGACGTGTCGCGAAAACATCCGCAGTATTTGAATTTCTCTAAAAACTCTGTACTTAAAGTTTCGTCCGCCTCGGACGTCGAAATGTGTATTACAATAGTATTTAATTCTGGGAGCTGTGTCAAAACAGGAGTTTTACGCTGGCTGTTGGCACGATCACGCTACACACGACACAGTTTCTTGGTTCGGCTGTCGGCTGGTCGCACACGTCCGACGTCCCGACAATGAAAGTTCGGCCGTCGGTCAATCAAAAGACCGACACACAGCCAATTTGTCAGACGGTCGGTTGGTGGGGCGCCATGAGAGGCGCTGCTGCCGAGTCACGTGATCTGCCTGACGGCTGCAGCGGACGAAACAAACAGTTGTGCGTTATTCGTCTTACTTGCTTACGCTGGTGGAGATCGAATATTCCAGAGTTGTTTGCTGTTTGGAGACGGAGAGTTTTTTGCTGTTTTGTTGTTTGGAGAGGGAGAGTTTTTTTTCTGTTTTGTTGTTTGGAGACGGAGAGTTTTTTTGCTGTTTTGCTGTTTGGAGAAGGAGAGGTTTTTTTGCTTTTTTGCTGTTTGGAGAGGGAGAGTTTTTTTGCTGTTTTGCTGTGGGAGAGTTTTTTTGCTGTTTTGCTGTGGGAGAGTTTTTTTGCTGTTTTGCTGTGGGAGAGTTTTTTTGCTGTTTTGCTGTGGGAGAGTTTTTTTGCTGTTTTGCTGTGGGAGAGTTTTTTTGCTGTTTTGCTGTGGGAGAGTTTTTTTGCTGTTTTGCTGTTTGGAAAGGGAGAGTTTCTTTGCTGTTTTTCTGTTTGGATAGAGTGTTTTTTTGCTGTTTTACTGTTTGGAGTGAGAGTTTTTCTGGTGTTTGGAGTGAGAGTTTTTCTGGTGTTTGGAGTGAGAGGTTTTCTGGTGTTTGGAGTGAGAGGTTTTCTGGTGTTTGGAGTGAGAGGTTTTCTGGTGTTTGGAGTGAGAGGTTTTCTGGTGTTTGGAGTGAGAGGTTTTCTGGTGTTTGGAGTGAGAGTTTTTCTGGTGTTTGGAGTGAGAGTTTTTCTGGTGTTTGGAGTGAGAGTTTTTCTGGTGTTTGGAGTGAGAGTTTTTCTGGTGTTTGGAGTGAGAGTTTTTCTGGTGTTTGGAGTGAGAGTTTTTCTGGTGTTTGGAGTGAGAGTTTTTCTGGTGTTTGGAGTGAGAGTTTTTCTGGTGTTTGGAGTGAGAGTTTTTCTGGTGTTTGGAGTGAGAGTTTTTCTGGTGTTTGGAGTGAGAGTTTTTCTGGTGTTTGGAGTGAGAGTTTTTCTGGTGTTTGGAGTGAGAGTTTTTCTGGTGTTTGGAGTGAGAGTTTTTCTGGTGTTTGGAGTGAGAGTTTTTCTGGTGTTTGGAGTGAGAGTTTTTCTGGTGTTTGGAGTGAGAGTTTTTCTGGTGTTTGGAGTGAGAGTTTTTCTGGTGTTTGGAGTGAGAGTTTTTCTGGTGTTTGGAGTGAGAGTTTTTCTGGTGGTTGGAGTGAGAGTTTTTCTGGTGCTTGGAGTGAGAGTTTTTCTGGTGCTTGGAGTGAGAGTGTTTCTGCTGTTTGGAGTGAGTGTGTTTTTGCTGTTGGACGAGGAGCGGAGTGTTTTGGCCCAGAGAGTCAGTAGTTGTTCTTCACCAAGTTAAGAGCCATGGTAAGTGAAATCTATTTCTTGTAAATTGTATTTTACAGGTATATTAAGTTTTAAGGAAACGACAGTGTCCATCTTTTAGTTGATGTTCTTGTAACCATGTTTTGCATGTAAAATGAAAATAGACGATATTTAGATATCGTTCACTAATTAAATCTTCCCTCTGAGAATGCTTGTATAACAGCTTGCTCACTGTGAATATTTTTTTCCAGTGAACACCAAAAACAGATGTTTCACATTATCATTTTGCCTGTTTCGGTTCGATAGATGGTAGATTTTTTTTTCCAGCAGTGGCTGCGCTGTTTATTTTCCCATTAGAGGTTTTCTTTCCGTCATCTGACTTCAGATTTCGTATCCATCCAACCCGATAAGTTCTGGGTGAAGGTTGTGAGAAGGAAAAGTTTGAAAACCCACCAATCGTCACATAATACGTTTTGAGAATTTTCGGGAAGAGGACAGGGAATGCATATAAAATACGTTGTCTGTGATACGGAAATTTACGAGTATTGCTTACTGCAGTGGGAAAAGAAATGGTCTGTGATTAGTTTCCAGCAACTATTTCGACCAATAGCGGAAGCTTTTTTCCATTTTTTAGTTAGTATTTGGCAGTTGTTTGACAGTGGTTGTTAGGTGTTGTCGACATCGGTTTACCATTGTTGGTTGGTCATATTTTTTTAACTATGTATGGAGAGTTTTCGTTTGTTTTACTGTGGACTTCGTGTTAGATATGGTAAGTGAAGTTTTTACGTAACGGGTTTGACGTTTTTGTTTTTGTCATTATGGGCATTCTTTTTTTTAGCATATAGGCCAAGTGAAATATGCGGTATCGGTTTTCGGAAATGTGTGTCGGTATCTAGTATCGAGGGTTTCGTTCAAGCAATACAGGTCAAGCTATGTTACAATGCCATTGGTTTTGGCTTTTCGTATTCGGATTGTGCTTACTATGCAGATTTTCGTGTGCTTGATTTTTGGGTTAATAATTGTCTGGAAAGGTGTTCTTATACTTAGTCTTTTGCCCCCACTGTGAATTTCTACTACTCCTGGTTGGCCCATTAATTTGACTGTTTAGTAGTCATTATTGCGCATGTTACGTAAGTTTGTTCGCGGATGCAATGAGAGGCACTATGAGGGACGCATTCTTTATGCTTGAAAGCCGGATTTCCGATATCTTCATAACGTCACGAGTCAAAACAGACAGGTGGGAATCGCAAACTTTCGGTAATCCTGTAAACAGTGCTATGCATTTTGTCATGTGCTGAACTCAATGAATTGCTTCCATTCTGATTCCGTTGTAATGAACAGTAAAACTGTACTGGTACATGGCAGAATATGTTTACATCCTGTTACTCTAAGCACAAGGTTTGCAATTGTAGATCAGGGATTATACGCTATTGTGTACTATAACTTGCAAGTAATAGGATGGAGTGAATGTAAACGGTTGCTGCTCTACTAGATCAAAGATACGTTCTAGACGTTCAAGAAAACGGAGGATGGAAGCGACTGCCGATTTACTTCGATACACAGCTCTCAGGGGACTTGTTCGAAGAGTTTATAATGAGTAGAAAGATAGTGAAAATCAGAATTTTTTTACTTTCATTGGAACTTTGAAGGAAGGATCTGTCTTAGGAAAAACGTGAACCTAAAAGGGGAAACTAAATACCTCACGGTACACCAAATATAATTCTTAGAACCTTAGGAATGTGCTAGAATGCCTCACATGAAGTGAAAGAAGCCCAGTACTTTGTTCTAATGTTGGAAGAGTCAAAAGGGTTTTCGAAAACTGAGAAAATATAGTCATTCGGTACTATTTAGGTGGTAACTTATACGAAACGTTCCTAGTCTTCGAACCTGTAAGAACTTGGTCGCTTATTCTTCGTCGGCCTTCATTAAGAAAAAACTACCAACCGTAATTTAAATTCCTGTTGCACAATCACATGACGGAGCTGCACCTATGAGTGATTTTTATGTACGTATTCAAGCTGTTTTAAGCAAAGAAATCCCAGAAGCCACGTACACACACTATCCTCATCTTTTAATGGATGAGGCTGTTGCCTGTTATGACCTTTCAAACTAACTCATACCCGTCTTTATCCAGGCCTTACAAATATCGCCCATTCTGCTTGAAGTTCACAATCGTATGAGGAATTCTGTGACCTGGAATTCTCATGAGGTGTTTGCTTCCAATCTTAGATATTTTTTTAACTTGTTCATTCATGCTGGAAATATTTATCTTCTAATTCTTTGTTTTTAATCATATCTTCTTGTCGAGCCCTTGTCTTTCTTAGGAACCCCATCTCTGCTGTTCGAATTTTATTTTCTTCTTTTTTTGTCGTAAACTTTAGATTGTGTAGGATAACACCGGAACCACCGTTACTTTATAGAATATCACGACTGTTTCTTTTTGTGCCTTGTAAGCCAGTGTTCTGCTAGCGGTGCCACAGAGTGCTGGAAATTTCTGTATTTTACTTTCAATATCAGGGTCCAAATCAAAACTTACGCCGCCTCCTAAATATGAACTGAGACACTTGTTCTAAAACTGAATCATCCAAAACAGTTTTTGACCTGACTGGAGATTTTCCTCAGAATGCCATTATTTTTGTTTTGTTACTAGAAATTCTAGAGATGTATTTCCGTTCAGCTGGTATATTGATCTTTGTTAGCTGGTACACTGATCTTTGTAGATCAATCTGAAATACATTCAGATATTGCTCATTCGTTATGTTAATTCATTTGTTTACTTTACATTTGCATTTGCGATAATGTCATTGTAGTATTAAAAAGGGTTGGTGATAGTCCACATCTAACGCCTTGGTTAATAATTACTTCTTTTAATAGATTCCTACCTGTGTTTATTGCAATGCATGTGCTATGGTAAAGGCTTTTCACTGCCTATGTTAGTTGGTAAGTATATCAATGTTCGGACATAATCTTCCATAGGCTATCACGGCTCACACGTTCAAAGGCCTTCTGAAGATCGATGAGGCCATATAGGTTTCTACATTAAATTCTGTGTTTTTTCTATGATGCCTTTAATTACGACCACAATGACTGTGCATAAACGACCTAAAACCATTATGTTCTTCAGAAATAATAGTTTCTATAATATTCTGCATGTCGTTATTGATCTGTCTATATAGTTTGTAGCCAGTGGTTCGAAGACTTATGCCGCGATAGCTGCTACAATCATTGTTTCCGTTTTCTGGAAAGAGATTACTTTCACTATATACAAATGGTCTGGTGATGTTACATTTCGATCAACATTCATTTATTAATTGTAAAGTCTTATTTAGTGGTAACCTATGTTTAATTAGCTGTGCGTGTATTCCGTCTATTCTTTTTTTCCTATATGTCATGGCTTTGAAAGCGTGTTTTAGTTCGTCCGTAGTAATTGCATCTACTGATTCATTGTACATACTTTCTCGAGTGTCATTTTCAGCCTTCAGTGTACATCACAGATCTGTATAATTTATCCATTGCTTATAATGTTTGGTGAGGCAGCGTCTTTTTCTACCTTGTTGAGGGCTTTCATGACCTCTTATGCACATTGCCGTCTGCCATGTACATGGTGTTCTAAGACGCTTATGAATGGGTCCCGTGACTGTTGGTGTGCTTTGCACAGTAATTGTTGGGCAGCATTCCGCTTTATTTCGTAAGTCTGCAAACTTTCTGACGTTTTAATCTGTTGAAACTTCAGACAAGCTATGTGTTCTTCTTCAATCGCTTCTTCAATATCTGTGTTCCAAATTGAGTAGTTTTCCCTCTCTGTTTTCTTCTTCCTACCAACTGCTTCTAGGGCTTCTTCAATGATGCCGGTTTTGATATTCCATTCTATATCGATGTAATAAAGCAAGCTTTCCTTGGAGTCAGTACTGATGAAGTTTCCTAATACTGTATTCCGACAGAAGATGTATTTTGAACAACTCTTGGTGTGGTTTCTTTAGGGGTTTGTCTCCTTCCATTTTGGCAGTAGCCTATCTTACTGCGTAGAGGGAAGTGGTCACTAACTATGTATGGTCCTCTATAAACATGTATATCTTACATAAGATTCTACATTTCATCATTAATCAGTGTGTAGTCAGTCACAGATATAAATCTTCGTGCACTCCATGTGAACTTGTTACTGTCTGTAAAATATGGTAGTAATTTCAGAATTGTTGGAGACAACTGTGCGTAGTTCATTTCCATTATTATCAAGGGTCTTTCCTCTAAATAAGCCTGATATTACCGGTATAGGTAGATTTCCAACTCTTGCATTAAAATCACCAGCGATGAAAACATGGTCTGTCGTGTTGATTTTTATTCACTTTGAGGATCATCCTTTCCTCCTGTGGGCTGTAGACAGCTTTTACTGTTAGATGATCTCTTGGAATTTGAAATCTGTCATTATTCTTTATTTATGAGGCTGAATTCTCGAATCTGCCCTCTCCCTTTATCATTGACTGAAATTCCCACTCCAGCACTAGCTCGTTTTCTGTGTGTGACGCCACTGTAAGCTAACGCGCAGTCCGTCAGATCTTTTGTTTCTCTTAGTTTCGGTTGTTATTGCAGTGTATACTTCCTGTCCTTGGGTACTTGGTTTAACTCGTTTTCTGTGTTGGTCAGTCTTCTAACATTCCACATTGCCAAAGACACACAATCTGCGCACGTTAAGTCACGTGATGGGGCTTCCACCTCTTGCTTGATTTTCTGTCGGGGTTGTCTGGCTTGGGAAGCTGGGTGCACAGGGCCTCTAGAGCCCTCCCTGCCTTATGTATGAACCATAACTTAGTCTCGGTATGGTGACATGTAGACGGATCTAGTCGGATATAGATATTTGACACTGCAGTACTGTTTTTACGAGTGATTCGGCAGCGCATTTAATTTTTGATTCAAAAATGAGAATGAAGACTTCTGAAATAGATTAAAAAGGGGCACTAAATAGATGTCAGTATGGTTAACGAATGGGTTTGAAGTTGACAGTTTAACTCTGCTGCAAATTCAGGCAGAAAATTCGGAACGAGCTGCACAAAGATCAACATTTAGTGAAGAATTTTTCATTAATGTCTGTTCACAAGTTTTCTAGAAAAGTGTAAGTTACTACTAAATTCCCTTCAGGGGCTCGACTGTTACATTGTTGCTGTAATCTTATTAGTAGGAGTAAATCAGATTATTTTTAACCAAATGTGTAGATCAGACTGAGGTTTCACTTATGAATGGAAAGAAAATGGTGGGTAGATGTGGCAACAAAATAGGTGCTGATATTCCCACAGGTTCATGTTCTTTTGAAGGGTTACGAAGTTGCCAAAACGTCTTGGGGAATATGTAGGTGAAAAGGCGAATAAGAATGACCTTTCAAGATTTCGCTGTCAGTAGGGTGTGTGCATGGATACTAGAAGGCACGGCAGGGATCACGAGGTGTGTCCACACAAGCGACCAGCACCGCCGTCGTCCAAGTGGACCCGGACAGCGCTCAGCAGCCCGGGACTGCCACTATGTTCTGTGTTGTAATTGCGTTTTCGAGCGAAAACATGGTTCCTTGCGTCAATGTTAATTTTTATTAGTGACTGGTCATTGAATACAGAGTTACGGCGTAATTATCGGCGTGTTGAGGGATTTTTAGAGTTAGTTCTTAAGTGAAAAATAATGATTTTCTACGAGCCCTAGAAGCGGTGAGACAAAAAGAAAATAGACAAGTGCTTGAAACTTGCAGATCCGCTTCCAGTTGAAAGTGCTCTTGTGGGTTGCGATTGCGGAAGAGATTTGAAAAGAACTGTTGACTACTCGTTCTAAATGCAGGTAGAGTGATGCTGTTCCAATTCTAAAACTATCCACTGCTGATTCAGGCCGTAGTAATGAGCCTAATTAACGAATAACGAAGAAATTACTACTAGACAAAACGTTAACCACGAAAACGCACTGCTGTGACTGTCAATGCGGTCCTACGCAAACAATTAGAAATTGTTAAAATAGAAATAAAGGATCTTCAGACAAAAGAATACAGGATATAGCACTGAGCTGCGGAAATTAAAACATATTCAAAAGGTGATCCATGGTTCTTTCTGTATCAACAACTGTTCGTGGAAGGACTGCGTACTAACTGATCATCTGAAGATATTGCATAGGATGCGAATTTACGTGGTCTATCTTACGAAGCGTTACCTTTTCTCAGATCTTTCCTGGAATGTTTCGCAAGGGCACGCATTTTCTTCGGAATTAGAGCTATGAACAAGGGAAAAAAATGCAAAGATAATAAGCGAACCGAGAGAAGACAAAAACTGAAAAATGAAAAGTTATGTTACAACCTTCCAGAATAGCAAAGAAATCTTGTCAATACAGTTATGGTTTAAAATGACAATATAGCGGGTTTCTCCGTACCACAGATCTGGGGTCTAAGGCTGTGTGAGCCTCTTGCCACAGGAAAAAAGCCATGCTATCCGAGATGGTGACAGTTTGTCCTTCCGATACTTTACAGTAGCAATTCACCGACCGCGGAAAAAACAACAGTTCAGTATAAAGCGGACTAATAACACAATACTACACTAAAAAGAAAATCTCGATTACGTTGATACCTGCATACGAGTTAAACATGTGTGCGCCGTTTTCCTAAACCTTCCACGCAGCGCGGCGCGGCGTGGCGAGAAGGTTTACAGCGACGTGGCAGCTGACAGACCACCCTCTCGTGATCCCTTCGTCTGTTCTTGTATCGTCGTTGTACGGGTACCGGAAAGAGCGACTAATGTATACAGGCGTACTTCCATTTCCAAAAAAGAATGGAAATCTCTTCAGATATTCTGTTCCTGCTAGGAGCGAGTGTACTAGAAAATAGGGTTATGTGTGTACGTGTGCTGTAGTTTCTGATGCTCTTTTATTGTCTTTCCCCGTTTTTGAATCCCCATAATTCCGCCGGTCTCAAGATAATTTGCCAGGACTGGAAACGAGTGTACATTTAGGGGAGAGGGACGAGAAGTGATTAAGGTAGCGAAAGGCCCTGTCTGTTTATTACCATAGCAATTAAGGGAAATTGGAAATGTTGTAGAAATGACACATTGTTAAATTTTATTGCCATTTAAGTTGTTAATGTTACTAAAATTCTTACACGGTGCCACTTGTAACATTCCCTTCCAAGGTGGAGTGGATTTTGAGTGGGTAAGAGTACAGGCCGACACACAACCCGGCGGCCGGGCGGCTGCCGCAGAGTGTTAGTCGGAGTCGTTCACTGAAGGTGCCCAGTACAACCCACCGCAGCTCAGAATTCTAAATGCGGCCTTCTGCACAATCTGGCAATACTGCAGGATGCGCAAGTGTACGGAGTAAGTTCTATCATTCTTCGCCAGCCGTTTCAGGGGTATACCACGTGTTCTTAGTCTAGTGGTGAACGTCGCGCAATGTAGATACAAAGTCGCGAGATAGACTTCTCGATGTTTTACTTTTAAATCATATTCGTGTCTGCTGATGTTACGTCTGATGGAGTCTCAAAGAAAATCCTCTTCACTATATAACCAACCAGTAATAGCACAGTCTGAACTCTGGTGGCAGCAGAAACTTCTATAAACAATTCGGCTCGAACAGGTGGTGGCTGCGTCAGCGTCGGAACAGACCACGCTCGAGACTTCCTCGCCCTGTATCGACTACCTGCCGCGTTCCAGGTGCCGTCCGCCAGGTTAACGCCGCGCGCGGCTGTGAGTGTATTTACCAACTGTCGCTTTCTTACTTGAAGTTCTAGTGTTTATCTTGAAGTTGTGTGTTGGATTTTGCATGTTTGAAACTTAATCCATTATGCCAAAACTTCTTTACTCTACAATTTTTTTCTCATTAAAGTGATACATTCGTGATAATTCGGGGGTAAGAATAGGCTCGCGGTATTCCTGCCTGTCGTAACAGGCGACTAAAAGGAGTCTCCAACTTTTCGGCCTTCTGTGATGGTCCCCTGTTGGGTTTGACTTCCATCTCTCAAAATTTTCCGAAGAGCGAGCCGATTGGGGAAGGGCGCCTTACTTGGTGCATTGTGTCCATCTTGCGATCAGACCTTTCGCCAGCTTATTCGCTGTTGAATTGCAGTCCTGCCCGCTCTCCATCTCTTGGGCATGACTACATTCCTGTGTGCAGATTACACCTTGCACAGTGCAGTGCCTCTTTCTGCACTGACGGCGACGATGGACCACATGTTACCTAACATCCAGCACAGTAGCCAGTCCGTTGTGGTGGGGCCGCCATGTACCCTGTTGGTTGTAGCCCCCTGACAACACAGGGATCGCTCTACTGATGCCTGCTCCGTTAACTCCCCACGTATGCCAAGGAGTAGATGCCTATCCTCCTGGGGTATTGGGACTCCCGGCAACAGGCATCCTGCCAAGTGGCCTTTGCTGTGGCTGGGTGGCGCCCGTGGGGAGGGCCCTTGGTCGGAGTAGGTCGCATCAGGGCAGATGACCCCCCAATGAAGCGTGGTACATCGTCTCTCGCTGGTGGCCAGCCGCCAGCAGTCTCTAAGCGTTCTCGGGCTCAGTTTAACGCTCAGAAGTACGATCCGAAAACGTTCCCCTCCCTGGCCTCACCGTGGGAGGAACGTAAATCTCAGGATGGCAGTAGCAGTTATTCGCTCCGATTTTTAGTTTGTACGAGAGCTGATGGGGAGACTTTTCTCTCCACAAAGCCTCAGTTCTTCGTCGAGCATTTAGAGCACAAGTTTGGGGAGGTGGAGGGCTTCTCCAAAATGCGCTCTGGGTCAGTCCTGATACAAACGGCATCCTCTGTCCAGTCACGACGGTTACTTGCTTGTGACAAGTTGGGGGATGTTGCTGTTACGATCACACCGCATAAGAGTTCAAATATGGTCCAGGGAGTTATTTATCATAAGGACCTTCTTTTGCAGTCTGTTGACGAGCTGCGCGCCAACTTAGAGCGCAGAGGTGTACATTTCGTCCGGCGCGTTCATCGGGGTCCGAAGGAAAATCAGATAGCTACCGGTGCCTTCATCTTGGACTTCGAGGGTGATACATTACAGGAAAAGGTCACGGTGATGGTCTACCGATGTGACGTCAGGCCCTATATTTCTCCCCGATGCGGTGCTTAAAGTGCTGGAAGTTCGGCCATATGTCTTCCCGCTGCACTTCCAGCCTCACATGTCGAGATTGCGGACGCCCATCTCATTCCAATACTCCATGTGCCCCGCCTTCCATCTGTGTCAACTGCGGGGAGCACCATTCACCTTGCTCGCCAGACTGCAGAATCTTCCAGAAGGAACGCAAAATCATGGAATATAAGACCCTGGACCGACTGACTTATACTGAGGCCAAAAGGAAATACGACCGATTACATCCCGTGAGAACGACATCCTCCTACGCCGCTGCCACAACACCTGTGCTCACCCAATCAGTTTTGCGACTTCCGGCCGGATCGCTGAGTGGTACAACTCCTCCTGCCCCCTTGCCAGTGGGGGGCTCTACCCACCGGGTTGCTCCTGTGCCACCTAACTCAGGACCAACACCATCCCCCCCATCAAGGACGTCCGTCCCTGCTTCTAAGCCGGAGAAGTGTCCCACTTCTTCGGCTTCTCACGCTCGCAAGGGGTCCCTTGGGTCCCTCCCTTCCCAGGTTTCCACCAGTGGGAAGGATGACGACCGACAGTGATGTAAGGCCCCACACTCAGCTGGTCGAAGGGCTTCGCGATCCTCCTCAGTCCCGGAGACTGAATCGGTGAAGCCGAAGGAGCAGCGTGAGAAATCAAAGAAGAGGAGCTCTAAGCCCAAGGAACACACGGTGGCAGCCACCCGACCGCAAACTTCCAGCTCTGCGTCTGAGGACGAGGTGGAGATTCTGGCGTCCGCTGAGGACCTCGATCTCGCCAGTCCCTCAGACGCCATGCATAGCACTAGCACAGGTGCTCAATCGGAGGCAGCAGGTGACCCAGCGGCGTAATCTGCCTTACCAGTCCCGTCACACATTTCTCAGCCATGGAAAATACCATCCTTCAGTGGAACTGCAGCGGTTTCTTCCACCATCTAGCTGAGCTCCGCCAACTTATCAGCCTTCGCCCTTTCTTCTGCATTGCTCTTCAGGAAACTTGGTTTGCAGCAATGCGAACCCCCGCCCTTGGTGGCTATCGGGGTTGTTATAAGAACCGAGCAGCATATGAAAGGGTGTCTGGTGGCTTCTGCATCTATGTCCTTAACTCTCTTCACAGCGAGTCTGTCGCTCTACAAACAGCTTTAGAGGCTGTTGCTGTTAGGGTATGGACGCCACAGGCTATTACCGTCTGCAGTCTTTACCTTCCACCGTATGGTGATGTCGCGCAGCATGAGCTGGCTGCGCTGCTAGCCCAATTGCCGTCACCTTTCTTGTTACTGGGCGACTTGAACGCCCGTAACCCTCTGTGGGGTGGGTCAGTGGCAACAGGTCGAGGCGCCACCATTGAGCATTTATTGGAACAGCTCGGTCTTTCACTTCTAAATGATGGTTCCTTCACAAACTTCAGCATGGCGCATGGCACGTACTCCGCCATTGACCTTTCGATCAGTAGCCCTCGCCTCTTACCCTCTGTCCAATGGAGTGTTCATGACGACTTGTGTGGCAGTGACCGCTTTCCGATCTTTCTGTCACTGCCACCACGTCACTCTTCTGGGCGCCCCACCAGCTGGGCTATGAATAAGGCTGACTGGGACTTGTTTTCCTCCACTGCCGCTATTGAGCCTCTCTCTAGTGATGACATTGATGCGGTGGTTCGATCGGTCACCACCGGCATCGTTACTGCCGCCGAATCTGCCATTCCCCGTTCTTCTGGGTCCCCTCGGCGGAGGGCTGTGCCTTGGTGGTCGCCTGAGGTCGCTGAAGCGATTAAAGATCGCCGGCGGGCGCTCCAGCGTCACAAGCGACATCCCTGCATTTAACACCTTATCGCCTTCAAACGGCTGCATGCGCGGGCCCGCCTCCTTATCTGCCAAGGCAAGCAGGAGTGCTGGGAGCGGTATGTGTCCACCATTGGCCTCCATGTCACTCCATTGCAGGTCTGGGCCACGATTCGATGCGTCTACGGCTATCTGACCCTGTTAGCGTCCCTGCGCTCTCACTGAATGGAGCAGTTTGTACTGCCTCCGACATCAATGCAACCCGCTTGGCAGAGCATTTTGCTCTGAGTTCCGCTTCTGCGAATTACCATCAGGCCTTCCGCTCCATCAAAGAGCGGATGGAACGTCGGAGCCTTTCTTTTCGCACCCACACTTCTGAATCCTACAATGCTCCATTCAGTGAGTGGGAATTTCACAGTGCGCTTGCCGCTTGCCCTGATACCGCTCCTGGGCCAGATCGCATCCACTGTCAGATGCTGAAACACCTTTCAGTGGACTGCAAGCGACGCATCCTTGACCTTTACAACCGTCTCTGGGTCGAGGGTGAGTTACCGTCGCAATGGCGGGAAAGCATTGTTATCCCCGTTTTGAAACTGGGCAAGAGCCCTTTGGAGGTGGACAGCTACCACCCCATTAGCATCACCAACGTTCTTTGCAAGCTTCTCGAACGGATGGTGAGCCGGCCCTTGATTTGGGTACTGGGGTCTCGGGGCCTTCTGGCTCCGTCTCAGGGTGGGTTCCGTAAAGGCCGCTCCGCCGCCGACAATCTGGTGAGCCTGGAGTCGCCCATCCGTACTGCCTTTGCCCGCGGTCAGCACCTAGTCGCTGTCTTTTTCGACATGTGGAAGGTGTACGATATGACATGGCGTCATCACATCCTTTCTATGCTTCATGGATGGGGTCTTCGTGGCCCTCTGCCGATCTTTATCTGCAATTTCCTGTCGTGTCGTACCTTCCGCGTGCAAGTCGCAGCCTCATATAGTTCCTCCCACGTCCAGGAGAACGGCGTGCCACAGGGTTTGTTGTAAGTGTCTGCCTGTTTTTAATAGCCATTAATGGGCTCGCTGCAGCTGTGGGAAATTGTCTCCGCTTCCCTGTATGCTGACGACTTCTGCCTTTACTACAGCTCTACTGGCATTGCAGCTGTTGAACTTCAGTTACAGGGCGCTATCCGCAAGGCGCAGTCTTGGATTGTAGCTCATGGGTTCCAGTTTTCGTCAGCGAAGACCCGCGTTATGCATTTCTGCCGGCGGCGTACCGTCCACCCGGAGCCGCAGCTTTCTCTTGATGGTGAACTTCTTTCAGTGGTGTAATCACACAGGTTTTTGGGGGTGGTTTTCGATGCCCGGTTGACTTGGCTGCCTCATATCCGGCAGCTCAAACAGGCGTGTTGGCGGAATCTCAATGCTCTGCGGTGCTTGAGCCACACCCACTGGGGCGCTGACCGATCTACCCTGTTACGGCTCTACCAGGCGTTAATCCAGTCTCGTCTGGATTATGGGAGCCTGGCTTATGGCTCAGCATCCCCATCTGTGTTGCGGGTGCTGGACCCAATCCTCCATAGCGGGATACGCCTTGCCACTGGTGCTTTCCGCTCCAGCCCTGTGGACAGCATACTAGTGGAGGCAGGTGTCCCTCCACTGTGGTTACGACGCCGACAATTACTGGCTGCTTATGCTGCCCATGTTTTTAGCTTGCCCGGGCATCCAAATTACTGTGTCCTGTTCCCGCAGTCAGTCGTCAATCTGCCAGACCGCCGGCCCCGGTCGGGTTGTCCGATCGCCGTACGCGTCAAGGAGCTTCTCTCCGGGCTTGGGTTCTTCCCTGTTCCACCTCCTTTCCGGGCACCTCTGTGTACACCCCTGTGGTGTGTGCCTCGCCCTTGCCTTTGGCTCGACTTGGCACAAGGCCCGAAGGACTCAGTCCCTCTAGAGGCCTTCCGCCGCCGCTTTTATTCCATCCTGGCCACGTATCAGGGCTCTGGCATTGTTTACACTGACGGCTCGATGGTTGCTGCTCGTGTCGGTTATGCAATAACTCTAGGGGACCATTCCGAACAGCGTTCCTCGCCGGCTGGCTGCAGCGTTTACACTGCTCAGCTGGTCGCCATCTTTTGAGCCCTAGAGTGTGTCCGCTCCTGCTCAGGTGAGTCCTTCGTTATCTGTAGCGATTCCCTGAGCGGTTTACGAGCTCTCGACCAGTGTTTTCCTCGTTCTCGTCTGGTGATGGCTATCTATGAGTCCCTGCATACTCTTGCACTTCGCGGCCGCTCTGTGGTCTGTGTGGACCCCCAGTCATGTCGGTATCCCGGGCAATGAACATGTTGACTGCCTGGCCAAACAGGCCACCAGTGAACCCACCCTGGACATTGACCTCCCGGAGAGTGATTTGAGGGCAGTCTTACGCCGCAAAGTTATCTCGCTTTGGGGCGCTGAATGGCGCGGTCTGACCACCCCTAACAAATTCCGTGCCATCAAGGAGACGACGACTGTGTGGCACTCCTCCTTGCGAGTCTCTCGCTAGGAGTCTGTCGTCCTCTGCCGACTGCGTATTGGGCACACACGGATTACGCACGGCCACCTATTGCGACGTGAGGGCCCACCTTTATGTCGCTGCGGCTCCGTTTTGACAGTGGTCCATATTTTATTGGACTGTCCACTTTTAGGTTTGCTCAGGCAGTCGTTGGCACTGCCTGACCCGCTCCCTGCCCTTTTAACAGACGACTCCGGTATGGCTGACTTAGTTTTATCGTTTAATCTGAGTGTTTGTTTTATTTTATTGTTTTCGGTTGATTCTGGCCTTTGGCGTATGATTTTAAACTGATTTTTTAATGTGTTTCTAAGTGGTTGGCTTTTCCTTTTTTATTTCTATGGTCGGCCAACCACCGTCACACTCTGTGATTTTAGTTCGTTTTGTCTTGTCTCTGTCTAAGTTTCTCTTGTTCTGTGTCGTCTGTGATCCGTTCTGTTCATCGTTTTTATTCTCTGTGGGTGTTCTTTGTATTTGGAAAAAGGGACCGATGACCGTAGCAGTCTGGTCCCTTTAATCCCACAAACCAACCAAAACCTCTAGGCCGCACAATTTCTGGGACATTGCCAAACTAGCCATCAAAAGGCGCGATATTACCGCCAAAGCAGAAAACAACAAACATCATAAACAAAATACACACACTGTAATATTACAGTGTGTCTATTCAGTGTGTAATGAAACAACACTTGGCATGTACACGAACAGAGTAGTTATGACACCGTTGTCATCTTTGTGCAGTATGAAGATGTTTCCTATGCTTTACTTAACAGCTAAAGTGATTGCCTGGCTCTAGTTCTACATCTGTGCTCACCTGTCCTCTCGTCAATTTTCGTACTTGTGGTCCTCTGCATTTCGGTGTTGACCGTGTGTTCTTTGAAACGTGCAACACCACTCTTTTCCTTCAGTGAGAGCTTTTCATGTGGCTTAGAGATTCGGTATGTCCACCGTCGTGTTTACCATGCAGATATCAGTCATCTGAGTGAATAGTGGTTACCACCGTTTTTATTTCTTTTATATATCTTATCGTCCTATAAAGTGATATCTGCTTGTCCAGTAGATCAATGCCACACATATAGGCGTTGTAATCTTCAAAGAGATGTGGCACTGCAACAGACGTTTCGTTTCTCTTTGCCTGTGGGTATCTTTCATCAGAGCTCAAAGCGGAAGTAGTACTGCAGTTTGTAGCTACACATACTGGTTATCCTTCAATTTCACTATCAGAACTTCATTCTCTTTGTCATACGTGTAGCCATAGAACACTCATTTCCCTTCTCCTTTTTTTCATATCGACCTCGGGGCATCTCTCATTTTCTAACTTTTCCGTGTAAGGCGTGTGTATGGCACATCGACGTAGGAATGCTAATGTAACACTTCGTTCTATTATTAGGATGGTAAGATGAACCGATATCGCACTTACTTCAGGAAATCTGAAATATACGGAATGTTAGAAGGGCATCCGTACGTTCATAACACACCCAGGCAACTAAATCACAATGGATTGTTGTGCAGAAACTACTAGCAGGCATACAGTGCAGCCAAGTGCGAAACTAAAGAATAGGGAAACTAATCTCTTTCCAGAAAGGAAAGGTTTATTTTTTCAGTTTTCAGTTTAAACTTTCAGAAATAGCAAACAAGGCTAAAAGTTTCATTGATTGTGTAGAAATAATTATAATATTTGGGTACTAAAAATGGGTTGAGAACGTTGTTAAAGAGATGTAAAATATTCTCAAGTGGAAAACGTTCTAACATTCGCGACACATTATTAGCATTGGGTTTAAAAGAGGGATGAATGCAGCATAGACAGCTCTGAATCTTTGTATTGCTTGTGGACGAGTGTCTTTGGGCAAAAGATACCAGAAAAGGATTTTGCTACTATAGGAACGATCGTTCTCGCATGAATGATTTTCCACAGGATTAGAAGCCTGGCATGGGATTACCCCATGCTCAAACTGAAAGCAATATTTTACCTGAACGCGTTCAATAAATACATTCAACATTCGTATACAGCACTCAGTGTGAACTTAATTTGCATCTATGGGGGTGGGGGGTGGCGGGCGGGGTGCTGTGCGCTAGGACATAACGCATAGTGCTGATTTGAAAAACAAAACTATCCAACAAGTGTATGGTGAATATCCGTTTAGCCTGGTGGCTGGAGTCCCGCAGTCTTTAAACACCTGCCCAAACGCGGTTTCTGAAAGCATTTTTCTGCAGTTGACCATCTTGTTGCTCTCTCCACTTATATCATGAACAATTTTCTCCGGAAACGCCAAACAGTAGCAAATTTTTTTTGGTCTGGAGAGAGCATACGATACCTGTTAGAGGACAGGCATCTTCCGCACACTGTTTTCTTGTGGCTTTCGAGGTCGGCTGCCCCTTTTTCTTCGCGAATTTATGGCAGAGCGCACATTTAGAGTGCGGGTGGACGCTACTCTCTCCCATACTTTCTCCCAAGAAAACGGGGTACCCCAGGGCTCCGTGTTAAGTGTCGTACTGTTTGCCATTGCCATAAATCCTATTATGGATTGTCTCCTTCCTGGTGTCTCGGGCTCCCTCTTTGTGGACGATTTTGCGATCTACTACAGCTCTCAACGGACCAGCCTTCTAGAACGACGTCTTCAAGGATGTCTCAATCGCCTCCACTCTTGGAGCATCGAAACAGGCTTCCGCTTTTCTCCCAGTAAGACCGTTTGTGTTCATTTTTGGCTTCGTACGGAATTTCTTCCATCTTCCTTACATCTAGGACCTGTCAACCATCCGTTTTCGGACGTCGCTAAATTCTTGGATCTTATGTTTGACAGAAAACTGTGCTGGTCCTCCCACGTTTCCTATCTTTCGGCTCGCTGTTGCGGTCTCTCAACACCCTCCGTGTCCTGAATGGTACCTCTTGGAGAGCGGACCGAGTGGTCCTTCTCCGCCTCTATCGCGCCTTAGTGCGCTCGAAATTGGACTATGGAAGCATAGTTTACTCCTCTGCTCGGCCGTCTGTTCTTCGGCGTCTCGTCACTCTCCACCATCGTGGATTACGTTTAGTGTCTGGAGCTTTTTACACAAGCCCTGTGGAAAGCCTTTATGCTGAGACTGCTGAACCTCCGCTGTCCAATTGGCGAGCTGTCCTTCTGAGCCGTTATGCTAGCCATCTGTCTTCCATGCCTGCTAATCCAGCCCATGACATGTTTCTCGACGCTTCCTTGGATTTAAGGTATGCAGGCCGCCCTTCCTCCTTACTACCACCGGGAGTCCGCTTCCGTCAACTGCTCCATTCTCTTTCCTTCCGCTTTCCTAAGACTTTCTTGACAACTTGGGGTACAGCACTGCCTTGGCTCCGTCCCCGGACCTGCCTGCTCCGTGACCTTTGTCAGTTTCCCAAGGATGGTGTCCCTTCACTTGTTTATCGTTGGGCATTTGCTGCTCTATGTGCACAAATGAAGCAAGCCACATTTATTTACACTGATGGCTCAAAAACATCGTTAGGTTTAGGGAGTGCCTATATTGTTGGCGACACCCCAAATAGATTTCGGCTTTCCGACCAGTGTTCGGTTTATACTGCGGAACTTTACGCTGTTCTCCAGACTGCCCAATACATCCGTCGCCATCAGCGGATACAGTATGTTATCTGTTCAGATTCTCTCAGCTCTCTCCTCAGTCTTCAAGCTCTCTACCCTGTCCATCCTCTGGTCCACCGGATTCAGGACTGCCTCCACTTGCTCCACTTGGGGGGGGGGCGCCTCTGTGGCGTTCCTCTGACTCCCAGGACACGTTGGTATCTGTGGGAATGAGGCGGCCGATATAGCGGCCAAGGCTGCAGTCTCTCTTCTTCGCCCAGCTATTCGCACGATTCCCTTCGCCGATATACGGAGTGTTTTATGTCGTCGTGTTGTTCTTTTATGCCATGCACATTGGTCAACACTTCCCAATAAGAAATTGCGGGACGTGAAAGCTCTTCCCTGTGCTTGGACCTCTTCCTCTCGAACGCGTCGTCGGGAGGAGGTAATTTTAGCTAGACTCCGGATAGGTCACTGTCTTTTTAACCATCGACATCTTTTAAGTGGCGATCCTCCCCCACTCCGTCCCCACTGCTCTCAGCTGTGGACAGTAAGACACCATTTACTTGAGTACCCCTATTTTACTCCGTTACGCGTCCGTCTACAGCTGTTGCCTGATATATCGTCGATTTTAGCAGGTGACACGCGCTCAGCCGATTGCGTTCTCGAGTTTATTCGTGCCACTGAGATGTCAGTCATTTGCAGCTTAAGTTTTCCTTCTGTTTTTAGTTTCTCAAATTTTTTTAGTTTCGTTCCCATTGCTGCTGGTTTCCAGTTCCGTTTTTTTTTTTACTTTTTCCTAAGACACAGACAGGGCGCTAATGATCGTAGCAGTTTTGCTCCCTAAAACCATAAAAAAGAGATGGCTGTCGCGACTTGACAGTTTTTTGTGATACTCGTAGGAGGAGACACAAAAAGACCTCCAGGTGCCATGTACAAGTGTCAAAAAGAGGGTAGCGTTTTTAGTTCGCAAAAGAATCTACCCTATTTCTTGGGACACGCAGCTGTCCGTGCCCAGCTGATAGTTAATGCCAAACTACCACTACGATGGCTCTTAGCCTAGGCTTAATTTCTGTCTGTGGAAGAACTGCTGAACAGTGGGGGAATGGCATCAGACGTGTGTAGCCCACCCACAGCAGACCCGTTGTATGCCAGTGGATCGCAGCAAAATGCTCTGTGGTTGCATCTTTGTGCCAATGACTTTCTTTTGCAGCAGACTGTCGCCCCATTGTGGAGGCGAGAAAGAAGTTCTACAGTCTATCAGACAGTTGTTCACGCCCACTCCCTTCCACTGTCCGTCACACGCACTGTGGATGTCTCGCAACTTACGACAGTGACATGTAGATTTATAGTTACAGCATGTCATGTCAGGGAACACCTAATGAGGACATAATTACGGCGTCCAAATATCGTGTTGGGAAGAAGCGGACCTCTGGCAGAATACCCTATCTTGACGAAGTGACAACGAATCGCTGGGAATATTAAGATATTAAACCTACGCTCTAGTCTCCAGACCTAGTTACTGATATGCAAATACGGCTCAATCACATATCGTGTGTGTATTCCAGCCCTCACCAGCTGTGTCTTCGAGACACCAGCTGTGCTCACTTCCTAGCCTGTTACAGGAATCCATTGGCTGGTATTCTTCATACTAGTGGTGTAACTGAATCTTGGCACCAACGCCAGATACGTATGGCAACTCTGATCTAAGAGTTACTTCCTGGATGAAGCAGAACTATCCTGCTAAATTCATACGATATATTTGTATAATTTCCATCGAAAAAGCTGATTGGAATTTACACAAGGTGTGAAATAAGGGTATTAATATATGGTTTCGAGCTCAGGAAAGTTGTTTCGCACGATAGTCGCAACTATCTCGTCGTTTACATTGTGATTTAACTGTCCTAGCCACCTCTAGGGCAATAGGGGACAGAAAAATGTTTAACGCTTTGCTAGCTGTGTGGTAATGCGGCCGCCTTTAAAACGAAGGCTGCTTTAGTGTGTGGTTTCAGGCTCACTTAAAACTAGATTTTTAGCTGTTTCATGATATAGTTACGGGGAGCCAAATTGAAAATCAATAAGCGAGTCATATTTGTGTATGACATGCCACATTTTCATACTACTTGAGTGACCCAGGCCGGCAAGTACATACCGACCGTTTTGAAGTCCAGAGTGAGTAATTCGTGTCTATATAGGCACATTATGGTTACAGACACCTTAAATTTTATTGAAATAGGCTTTAGTCTTAATGTTAGTGTGATATGCTGTACTCCATTTATACTACGAGTAGTACAGTTAATATTTTAATACTGTTTTCCTTTAGTGTGTTGAAAAAACAGTAAAAATCAGAGGAAAATAAAGCATCACAATATATCCATGTTGATCTGAAACAGTCTGACAATGCTTAGATATTTTACTGATTCCACGCCTGCCGAAACCACCTGGATCTGAGTTAAAGATGTCTTCAAATCAGGTGGGAAGAATATTTTCGTAGTGAAAGGGATTTTCTTCCGTTTTTCGTTAAGGAAGGAGGCGGTAACCATTTCAGGGCATAACATGAGAAGACTAAATACATGATGAGTGACTTGCCAAATAATTTCTGAATAGTTTTGTTTGTGAAATAAGTAGAGTCCGTTTACGTGTAGCAATAACATGAGATGTAGTTTTGTCGGTCGTTTTCTCTAACACTGCGAACAAAAAGTGTCAAAAGTAGTGGTTAATAAATACCAGCTGAGATGGACACATTCCTGGGGGAGGGATTTGTAGCACACACAACCCTATTTTAGTCGTACGATGCAAAATGCTCTCATTGCCCTCCGCTGGAGTATGTATTTCGTTGGGACAGCTAATTAATTTCTTCATAAAAAGGTAACAAAGACGTAGTAACTCGCCACTAGTAACAATATTGCAAAGGAATGCTCAGTGAGCTATCCGAGGATATACGAGGAACAATGCAGTAAGTCACCCCTTCGATTTTTGTTGCTCTGAATTATAGCCTGCGGTACTCCTACTCGCAACTTCTGAGCTTGGCTTATTCAATGCAAATGTCGCACAACAGTTAAATGGTCGCAAGTAGTCACTTGTCAGTTGATATGTTCGTGAATGTTTAAAATCATTCGTGCCAGAAAGATTTTTTTTTGTTAAGAAGAAAATGCTTTTCTGACCTATTTTGTACAAAAGCACTCGGCTCGTTCACACAATACAAGTTTAGCGCTGCCGCCGCTGCCTTCTGTGGTACCCAAAATGAGTAATACGTTGCAAGCGTTGGACCTTTCTGCGCACGAGACTATTTTAAAAGCTCGAACAACACGGAGTTTGTGTTGTAGGGAGGTTCTTGTAAAATACAAATACTTGAAATTAATCATTTAGATTAAAGGTGACCCCCTCACAGAGAAGCAGGCACACACGAAAGGGGCAAAACTTGCTAGCTTCAGGATTTTATCCTTTGACGAGCTGGCGCAATAGAAGTAAAACAGGGTAAATAAAATCCGAAAGTTAGCAACTTTTCGGCCTTTAGTGTGTGCCTAGCAACAAGTCAACACTTTCGCTTTTCGGGGAGTGGTCTCCTTTAATCCTGAAGTATTTATATTCATAAGTTTCAAGTACGCAAACTCCAACACGCAACTGGAATAAGAGTACTCGAACTTGAAATAAGGAGGTGACAGTTGGTAAACACACTCCTCGGAAGGCGAGTGACGTCAGCGGCGAGCTGCGGTTGGCCGCTGCCACAAGCTGTTTCTGCACGTATTCGCTGGAAGGTAAAGCTACAGTCGGAAGTATGGAATGGAGTGAACTCTAAAACACATTGCGTGACGCTTAACACTTTTTTCTATCGGCGATTGGAGCGGAATCTAGATTTTGTTGTTTTTATTTCTAAACCATTTGCATGTTTCGACACTTCTTACTTTTTTAAACAGGTGGGGACCGAGTGGGCAAGAGGCCTGGCCACAGTGTCTCCTTTGCCTGACAATAAGGGAGAGGCACAGGAAGGAAACTTCCTAGCTTTATTAAATTTCTTACTTTAATTGTATCCCAGCAAAGAGGTCAGATACGAAAAACATAAAGAAATATAGGGCCGAAGTGACGTCCTTGTCACTCCACTGGGAGGATCTTACCGCTTGGTCGGTCGTGCAACATGTTGCCTAGGAAGTACGCAAAGAACATTTTGCAGGAAGAGTGATGCCGGGTGATGTCATGTTGTCCCAGTAGACAGGACCTGGAACTACCGCCCAATGCCGCGGTAATATAAATATAGAGCAGAAATAGAGATTTTGCGAACTGCGTTTGTCACTTATTTAACTCTGTGCCCCTTGTACTTCCTCGAAACTCTCAAGGCCTTCAGAAGACCTTACACGTGATTCTACCTGTTTTCACGTGAGTGATGAACGCACAGAATCGTTAAAACAGTTTCAGGCGTTTGTTCAAGTTGCACCTCACAAACCGTCGCATCCTGTTTGTACTGGGCGCTATCTCGTGTACTGGAAAGACTAGCTCCAAGCTTTGTTTCACGCTTGTGCCGCCAGTAGAGATATTTGCAGGTTCGGAAATAATACATCACAAGCTAAATAACCCTTGGAACCGCTTGTACTTCTGATTCCCAGATTTTCTCTTGCCAGTATTTAACAACCGATTTAAGCAAATACAGAGATGAAAACCACTCCCAGACACGTCACTTAATAAAGGAACGGCGTGAAGCAACAAAAACCGTTGCAGACAGTTAGGTGAAACATGGCACATGTCACTACGTAGGAGAAAGTGAATTTTACTTTAAAAATCCCAGACACTTTCAACCGTTAGAAACCATGTATTTCGCTGTGATAAACTGTAGTCAAGAGTTTCGCTTTATTTCCACTGATAAGGGCGAAGGAGGGTCATGGTTCATTTCTGTTGCAGTGCCATTCGAAATCGTATTTTCTCTTTACCGGTTCGCGTTTACTTCCTTCACAACGGGGTCGGCAACACTACCCAATCAAACCGGGAGCCTTCAAGCGTCCCTAGTGCGCTGAACATGCTGTTTTCACTCGTTCACTGTGTGACTAGCTGAAGTGTGCGACAGAGCTGTAATACTTCTTTTGTAAAAGAGGAAGGGAAAAAAGGGTTTAACGTCCCGTCGGCATAGAGATAATGAGAGACCGAAGCACAAGTTCGGATTGTGTCAAGGATGGGGAACGAAATCGGCTGTGCCCTTTCAAAGAACCGTAACGGCATTTGCGTGGAACGATCTAGGGAAGTCATGGGAAACCTGAAACTGGATGGCCGGACGCGGCTTTGAACCGTTGTTCTCCTGAATGGGAGTCCAGTGTGCTAACCACTGCGCTACCTCGCTCATTCTAGTACTTTCGTAAACTTTAATTACGTTACGTAACTTGTTTGGACAACTGTGTGAACTTTGTTTGCATAACGCAACTTTTTTGTACATGGAGGTATCGAGGTGAGCCGTAATATTATGCCGCTGTTAATCATCGCCCTCTTAACCCGAACCACGCAATGATAGGAAAACGTCACAATCTTGAGTAGCTAGTGGTTTGCCCCCTAGTTGAATCTGGGATGCAGACTGTTCATTGAGCGCCGAATTCAGCTCAGAATTTGTTGCCCACGAATGCAATCTGATATTAGTTAGTAATTCCCCTCTCCTACACCACATACACCATCAGCAACATTAGCTCCTTGCTAAACGAATTTTCTTTGAATAATTTTATGTTTAAAATCACGAAACCTAAATTCTGTTGTATTTCATTTTTGTAAATGTTTTATTAAACTAATTACTACCAGTATCATGTCACTTGCTAGTATTTGGAAAATTAAGTGTTGGAACTATTCAATATTAGAATCTTGCTGTATTTATGACAAGTAATAATAATCATCTCCCAGAAATATTTCGTGACAGATTCGTTAGCACCTTTGTTTTCTACCCATCAAATAACTTCATCTTACGTCTGAGCGGGTAATTACAATTAGGTTTGGAACGTCTTTACTACAACGTATTTCTATCATTGTCGTCCGTGATGGGAAATATTATGGATTTAACAGTGACTAAATAATTCAGATTTTGTTAAGAATCTCATAATCTGTAATGCCTCTCGTGACCGCTCCTCCCGCTTGCGGACGCGTATCATATTGCGCGGGTACGCACGATGTAAACAGCAGCTGTTCATAACGTACTAGAGTGGTGTAGGGCAAGTCGAGACGAACGATTCGATAGAACACTTCTGGTGCACCGAGCACGTAAATTGCCTCATTACTTGTAAACGTTAGGTATATCAACCTGTTAAATTTGTCAGTATGGCGCCGATATAAACATGGGGCTTCGCTACCGGTGAATTTGTTAACAAAGCCTGTATTTGCCTTTCACATTCGTTGACTTGTACAACTCTCAACGAAATTGTGACCTTCGAACCTAACATTGAGCTCGGGTTCTGCAACGGATCAATCTGTTACCACACAACCAAAAAAGCGTGGGGGGGGGGGGGGGGGGGGGGAGAGAGAGAGAGAGAGAGAGAGAGAGAGAGAGAGAGAGAGAAGGGGAGGGGGAGGGGTGGCGGCAATACCACGCTTCACCTACACGAAACACCAAAGTTACAGGGCCTCCATGTCATACGAGATCTTCAATATTTTCTAGCTGTATTCGCGCAGACTAAAACAAAATGAATAGAGCATTTTTGTAGCGTATGTAATGCAGTTCAATGCTTTAACGGTATGCATTTGTAATAGTAGTCTGTTCTCGAGTTGTTACAGAAAAGCGTACAAAAGTGGTCTCCAACTACACTAACTTCCTCACACTCTATCCTCCCCCACCGCTTTTCCTCCTATCAGAATTCTTAGTATGTTGCTCACGGCGCTCCCTTTTGCCACTGCTCGAAAATTTGAGACTAAACGAATTATTTCCATTTTCGACCGGCTCCGTGGACTATTTAATCATAATTATTAAGTTATGTACTTGATGTAAGCACTTCCATTAAATTTACGAAGGTTTATAGAATTTCTTGGTGGTGTTCTGCAATACAATTGTTCAGCAATAATTAAATATGGCGATTAATAACACAGTGGTTGTGCAAGGAGTGTTAAAATTTGTTACGTAAAGGGTGCTTTACTCTGTCTGGTCGATATTTCTGCGTTCTCTCGGATGTTTTCTTTCTTCTTACGAGACGACTCTTCCTATAGTTCTTCCCCTGATCTTCGTTTGGGGTCTGGTTTGTCTGTCTTCCAGTATTTTGGTTTTTTTAGTTATCCTCTATAATTTGGAGTTCTTATGTCTTCCTAAATTTCTGTGACGCATATAATGTTGCTCTTACTATTCCACAGCTTTTCTATTACTCCTGTACTAATTCTTTCCTGTGGTGTTCTCATAAGATGTCCAAAGAACGATACGCGATTCTTCCTGATGGTGTTAGTTATTAGTTCTGTTTTCTTGTGTATTGTTTACTTCAGAGTTACTATCCAATGATTTTATGTATGTCTATGTATATTCTCCGATGCCCATTTACTGAGATATTGTTGGTCTCCTAATTCTTCTTTCTGTCTTTGCTCCATTTCTGCTGTAGTAGTTTTGAAGATTTTTTAGCTGCATATGTTATTTCTGGTCGTGTAACTGTTTCATAGTTTTTTAATTTAGCATCTATAGACACGCTTTTTTGTTGTTTAGTAATGTATTTTTCTTTCTTCAATTGCTGTATTTTGCCATTTTTAGTTCTCATTTAGATTGTTTGTTACGATTTCACCTAAATATTCAAATTTATTAAGTTTTGGGTAAAAGCTGCGTATTGGACCCCCTCCCCCCCATCCGTTTTTCAATATGGCACAGATGTAGATATTAGTCTTCGCTACTAGGTAATTTGTTACCTTGACCATACTTTCTACTGTCGCATTAGTTGGCTTTGCCACTTTGTAACATAAACTAGACAAAGGGCTGTTCTACGAATCTTTGTCGTCACGGCCACAAATTCAAGGGGGAGAGGAGGTGTCCAATACGTATCTCAGTTTCGATTCCCTGTTATATTGTAATTTAATTTGCAAGTCGGATAAGACAACGTAATCTTGTTTTCCAAATGACATTTTAAGGTCAATTTCCTGTGCTGTTTCTTGTAGCTATTTAACTTGTATTATTTCCTGAGTATTGTTGGCTAGGTGAGCAAGAGCATCAGCAAATCCCAAGAAGTTGAAACTTCATTTGTCGCACACACAATTATTTTCTTTCGGTTATCTTCTTACCATTCGCTCATTACATATTCCAGTGCACAGTTGAAGAGTAGTAGTGTTAGCCTGTCACTTTGTCTGAAGCCAGTTTTTATATGGAATGCTTCAGAAGTCGCCCCTGTGAACTACTTTCGATGTGGTGTTGGGTAGAGTAAGTACTGTTACCATTATTAAGCTGGTCCCTTTTCCAAACGTCATTCGTTAGTTGAGTTAATATAAACAGTACATACAGCAGTGATACACAATACATTCATCTTTACATATTACATATTGCAATCGAGGGCCTTCAGCTTGGAATTCATTTAGTGCAAACAGGTATTTACTAGGAAAGCTAACCCCCTGTTTCACAAATTTTTAAAGTATGTGGCAGCTTGTTGAACCATACATACCTATTAAAATATGGACTATTCTTATGTTTAATTTTGTCCTCGGCATGATCTTGTTATCCCACTTCTAGTGTCGTAGTTGCGTGTATCACATTTGCTTGCTTTGTTTTTACTGTTCACAAAAACTATAGTAAGTTAATACAAATATAAGGAATATATTGTTAAATATGTCAGACGAGGACTCTCCGGACCTTAGTCTGTGCATTAACCTCATTGCCCTTATCTACAATACCAACAGTGTATTCAGGTGTTGTCCTGCCACGCGGCCGCACACTTCAGTATCGTGATTAACAATTTATCCCATGTTTAGGGATTGAGCTGGAACTGTTTTTGCCACTTCGCGTATCAGGTGGAACCTACCGCTTATTTTCTCGCACACAGAATAGATGTGGTTTACGTGACGAAAATTTTTGTGCAGATGGACACAAAGAACTTTGTTACCTATTTCTTCCTATTTAATATTACATATATTATTTTATCCTCATTAGAGCAAATTGTTTTAATGTTAGTAACAGATTTACTGACTTGAGGATTTAGGCCTCAATGTAGGAAAATACGTGGCTACTTCTGTCACTCCTTCAGTTTCAACTGCCTCTAATCCCTCAGCTTTGCTGGTAAAATAAAAGGGTGGTGGTGTCTTAAGCATAGCTTACCAGATGAAGGTGGAAGAACTGTCGTAGTAGTAGTAGTAGTAGTAGTAGTAGTAGTAGTAGTAATTCGGTGCACTGCTTGCTATAGTAAGTTAACAGTGACTGCATAGACAAGTCTTGAATGTTGTATGCCTTAAATTTCATGAGCGACCCACGGCTGACTGTCAGAGGCTTTGGAAAGATTTAATATTATACCTCTTCTTCTCATTCCTTCATCCATTCTTTCCTAAAGTCATGCTGCTTTTATTTATTTAAAATAACCATTTCAAAAACCATATTAAATCTAGGGGACAATGATACTGAGCTCTAGTTTGAAGCCTTTATTGTAGGTTACTTCGCTTCTTAGCACTGGTTTAACAGTGTTTTTTTTTTTTTTTTAGACTCCTAAGATTTTCTCCTTAATACTACAGATTGAGGCAAGTTGTGGTTCCTTCTATGCACTTTCTTCAGGGCTCGACGTCACAGCTGAGTATTTGTTCTTTAATGTTAGGATTACCTTGCTTATTTCGTTTCCCATAACCTTCTCAGGTTGAAACTTCACGGTTTTGAGTGGTATGGTTTGGTATCTCATGGTAGATGCCCATAACATTTTCTGCTGGTGATAAGAAATTCTTATCATAAAGAATACATACTGCTTTTGATATTTTTACGATATTAGCGTACTGCACTATGCACTAAGCTTTTCCCGTTTATCTGACGCTTCCGCGTGGGATAGTGTATCCAATCCCTCCTAGCTACCTTATTTTTAATGAAATTTGATCTTGCTGTTATTCAAAGCTCGTTTCTTTTCAACACTTTTTGTTGTTTTGTAAGAACTGTTTTTTATTCTGTGTGTTGTGGAAACTAGTTTGAGTAATGGGAAGTCCACGTTACTTATCCAGTGTCGCCAGCAATTTTGAGAATTGTTGCGTGATGTATCCAGGTAGATCTAGAAGCTGAGACCCTGGTGTCAAAGGAAAGTATATTTTTACGGTTGTATGATCTTAATATAGCTGAGTTCCATGACAGCTAATTTGCTGAAGCTGACATCAATGTTAGTCTCAAAGTACATTGTCATTGGAACCAGTCTGCTTAATTTCGTCACTGAAACTGTAGAATCTTCACAAGGTCGGTCTTGCCACAGAATCGGTGGTTTCATGCCAAAGGGACAGGTACTAAAAAACAATTCGTAAAACGCTGGTTTCAGGTTGAAATGACTGGTCTTTGTCGCTATGCCAGCCAAAAGCACATTAAAAACCGTTAGCTCTCATTTCAAATAAAATTGCACATGACACTGTCAACGTTTTAAAATTAAATGACTCATTTTAGCGAATTCAACTGCACGAGTGTTTCGTCAGATATAAAAAGCTTAAACAAAAGAAATAAACCCTTGGCCAAAGGCTCATTACTACGTATGCCTGAACTAAGTTGGGCAGAAAATCTAATGATTAAAATGTTTGAGAGATATGCGAAGCTTCTAGACAAAATACTGTCTTGAACTACGGATGGAGGTAAGACTACGTTGTAAAGAAAAAAATTCTCACGTCTGCTAATCATATACTGCATGTGGTAGAAACATTAATAAAGTTGCGTCTTATTGTTTGGACGATCTGTTTGAAGTACGAGCCAATGGATTTTAATGCGTTTTATGGTGGAACAGCGACAAAGACCCTTACAAGGGTTGCAATTAATCACTTGACATACAGAATTGGCATCTGTGAAAGCTGTAACGTCATTTAACGGTGATACCAAATTTAATTCATATTTTTACATTTTATGTGGAGTGTGCTGTCTAGTGATGCGTCTGTAGGTTGTGACAGTTACCACCGCTGTCCCAAGTGACTTCTTAAATATGTGATTAGACGGAACTTCCCTCTCACAAATATGTGGAAGATATGTGATGATAGTTTCTCGCAGTCATGGCGGTTTGTAGAAGGTTTTACGTAGATTTCTGACTCTTATCTGTTCTTGAAGCTGCTGCAACTTTCGTCATGTGACAACCAGGTATCTTGAAAATGAACAATGTGACAAAATTAGCTAATAGCGAAAAATCATGAAATAAGTGTTCGTTTCAAAATTAAAAATCGTATACGCAGGACAATGACTTCCCTCAAGAAACTTGAACATGTTTGGAAATACTGAGGACAAACATTCAGCAGATTGCCTAAGAATCACGTAAAAAAAATTTTATTGCGCTGTACAGTACGTGGGTAAGTCCATAATTGTTTTGCGTTGGTTTGCGGTTCTGTTATTGATTCTGTAGGAGGAGGGAAATGAAGCTCAGGAGGTAGTTAAAGATGAATTTTTGTTTTCCGCAGGGTATTTCAGAGGCAGCTGCACAGTAAACTACACCGAAAGCAGGCACGGGATTGGTAGTAAATACGCTCACCCTCATTTTGCTCTCATTATGAGATTGACGAAGAACTAGGTAATATGAGAATCCGAGCAAGTAGGTACAGACAAAACGAAAATCACAGTAGTATTTGGCCTTATTTCAGTCTCCCGAAAGCCTTTATTCCCAGAAACCTTGCAGTTCTTGGCTCGCTGAGATCTCCGTTCACTTTCAATAGCTGTAGTCCCTAAACCCGTCCCTCGCATATTTTCGCGATATAGGCGCGTTTTTTAGTTTCCCTCGTTGCAGTGGAAAAGCAATTTCCGTTATTGCATCCATCACGCTTGAGATTTGGCACGAGATCTCTGTTTATGGAATCCACAGTCACGCATCCCATTACCCATACAAGAGGACACGTTTTGAACCAGTAAGAAGTTATGGACTGAACACTTAGTCAAGACTGTTTGATACTGTGTTTGCGTTAAAGTACAATGGCTTTCTAAATACCCTAAAACTAATAACTAAAATGCCGAAACTTTTTAGTAGAGCCGGCGGTTAAAAACACGCTCTGCGGCAGGTTGACGTCTAATAGAGCCTAGATTCAGCAAGAAAGACTTACTTGCTTAAGTATCATCCCTGACTATAATTTATGAAACTGGAATGCTCCTACCAGGAAGTGGTGAGGCGTTCGACAGGAGAATAGTTTACTGTTTTAGCTTCTTAAACAAAGCACTGTTAGAAAATGCATCTGTCAGATACTCACACATTGCAACCATAGTCAACGCAAACATATAGTTTGCATCTGCCATTTCCAAAAGAACAGTTCCATGCCGCCGTTTACGTTTATAAAAAGGCTCGGACTATTAGTCGAGCTTGTTATCACGTGCTTTCCATGTAGCGCGTCGAGACGATGAGGGGAAAATTCAGCTCCTCTCGAAATCTGCTGTGGCAATGACAAGGGTACCGCCCAGGCTCACCACGATTTCGTTCAGGTACATGATGTATGCAGGACTTGACTAGAAATTAAAGTGACGCAAGTGGGAACTCCAGATCAACAAACGTTCAGAAAAACAGTATTTTTGGTGCTGGTTGGACGATGCATGTCGTGCAGAACGGTAATCAGAAGGTCGTGGGGTTGAGTTCGTATGTGCAACAATTTTTCCTTCGAACTTTACGTCACTTGCACTGCAAATAAACCGAAGTATAGGTCAATATATTGCATTTGTTAATGTTTTCATAAAAGGCGTGTAAAGGGAAAGCAGAGGACAATGTGGTACTGCGAACAAATTTCCAGGTAAGGATTGTAAGACGTACACAAGAACTTCGTATAAAAAACTGAATACTTCATTACTGCACAGTTAGTAATTTACACTTGCTGTAGTGATACTCATCGTAAAAGCAAGGAGCACTAATTTTCTCAGTATCTTACACACGTTACGAACGCCTCTTTTTTATTGCACAACTTTACTTAAAATTTTCTATAGCGAAGCAAACTTGATTCACATTCGTGAAAGGTTCTCTCTACCGCACAGTTTGTTGCGTAACGCATCGTTTCGCCAAATAGTATAGCTGGTGACGCACAAAGATGCAGTCTTCACGGAATGTGATTTATTTTTATCATTCTGTGAGATAAGAGCAGTTTTGTAGCTTTTTGATCAAATTCTTTTTCTTGCAATAAAAATAGACGTCACAGAGTTGCAATAGCAAAGTGCATGTAATATTTTCTCAACGCTTGGCCTTTTTATTTCATGCCAAGACCTACGTACACCATAAATTTAGACGAAATCGGTGATGACGAGTAGGCGCTGTATCTTTGTGGCCAGTCTTCTGCGCTTTGTTAGATATCTAAGAAACCACCATTCTCGATGAGAAAGAGCTGTCAGTAAGATTTAACTATTTGCAGAAATTCTATGTAGTGTAACTGCGTTTTCAGCAATCTGTTATGCATGTGTAGCCGGAATTTCTTTGTATTTTGAGCATAGTTGAAAAAATAATGAATACGTATTACACGACAAAGCAAATACAGAACCAGAACTTCCAAAAATATCAATGGAAAAATTACCAATGTTGGAATTCATAATAAATAATGAGATTTATTTCTTTTCCAGTCAGATTGTTTGCTTAGATGTTCACATCCCTACAGAGCACCGTAGCTGCTTCTTTAATGATCCTGCCTATTCTGCAAACAGGGTCTCGAAAGGGATACTGTAGGTTGCAGCACGAATCACATGAAAAATGCTGATTGTTATCGGAACGCAGTACATTTAAATCTACCGTTTTTGTGAAACAAAATATTTTAAGGTAAGGTAGTCCAAGCTTTCACAGTGAAACGGTAGGCAACAATCACTGTGGTGCAATCTTACTGCTCGTCTCACTTTTGTCTCGTTATGGACGGAGTCTAGAAGAAACCGCACCTCGCCGCTCGTCAATCGGAGGAATGTCCCGGCTTCGTGCTCATCCTCAATCCGTAGTTCCCGAACTAGCGTATGGGCTGCGCCCTGTCCTGATCATCCAGTTTCGCTCACAATCTTTCACGTGTACCGTGATGAGAAATATGAATCATCTATGTACACGTTGGTATCATTTCTAACTCTGACTAAAAATATACGTATACGTATTCAGTAAAATAACACGTCACAAAACCTTTTCCATCACCCTGGTTCCCAGAACTTCTAAAGATAGATGTTGAATGTGGATATTGTATCACAGACACAGTACTTTGACTGTTCAGAGATGTCACTAAACCCACGCAGAGATGTAAACAACCATTCAGGAGCAGCGCCTATTAAACGAGGGGGTCCGACAGTCGATCAGTTCCAGTCATTCCACCAGGAAGCAGGTACAGGTCTGTGTTTTCTGTAGTTCAACCATGCCTACACGGTCAATACTGGCGTTCCATCGCGTCTGCATTGTTACTTTACGCTAGGAAGGGCTCTCAACAAGGGAAGTGTCTGGGCGTCTCAGAGTGAACCAAAGCGATGTTCGGACATGGAGATACAGAGACAGGAACTGCCGATGGCACCCATCGCTCACTTCCCCCCTCCCCCCCTCCCTCCCCAATGGCTATTACTGCAGTGGATGACCGCTACCGACGGATTATGGCTCGAAGGAACACTGACAGCAACGCCACCATGTTGAATAATGCTTTTGTGCAGCCACAAGACGTAGAGCTACAACTCAAACTGTGCCCAATAGGCTACATGATGCGCAACTTCACTCCCGACTTCCATGGCGAGGTCCATTTTTGCAAACACGACACCATGCAGCGCGGTACAGATGGGCCCAACATGAACCGAATGTACCGCTCAGGTTTGGCATCACGTTCTCTTCACCGATGGGTGTCGCATATGCCTTCGAGACAATCGTTGGAGACACGCTGTCCAGCAAGTGCAGCAAGGTGGGGGTTCCCTGCTGTTTTGGGGTGGCATTATGTGGGACCGACGCACACCGCTGGTGGTCATGGAAGGCGCCATAGCGGCTATACGATACATGAATGCCATCCTCCGACCGATAGTGCAACCATATCGGCAGCGTATTGGCAAGGCATTTGTCTTCATGGAAGACGATTCGCGCCCCCATCGTGCACATCTTGTCAATGGCTTCCTTCAGGATAACGTCACTGGACTAGTGGCCAGCATGTTCTCCAGACAAGAACCCTATCGTACCTGCCTGGAATAGTTTGGAAAGGGTTGTTTAAGGACGACACCCACCAACTACTCTGAGGGATCTGCGCCGAATCTACTATTCACACAGACGTAGACAGCAAACAGTCTGCATCCCTGATTTGAAACGATCATTATAGTTGCAGCAGTCGCAGACGTTGTGTTTCGTGTGCAGAGGAACTGTCACAACATTGTGTTGGTGTCGATGAAAGGCCACTCTTGGATACCTGGAATTAAACAAGTAGACGGCCGTGCAAAGCAAGTATCTCTACAAGCAGCTCATGGAGCTAGTGTATATACATGATATCCATGCTCACGAAGCAGTTGTCTTTGGACTGGTAAGAGGAATGGTCGCAGACATCTAAAATCGAAGGCGATCACTACACGTTATTTCGTCCGACATTTCCGAGAGTTCCAGAGCATCATACGAAACAAACATCAATGAGCTTCACAAAAATTTCAGTACGGCTGAAATTTCACCATCAGAAGTTCAAAACAAACACTTTCATCGACTCGACATAAGCGTCATCCAACCACATATTTATGCAATGTCTTCGGGGGAACGTATCACATCAACGTCCTTACAAGTAATCTTCGTGCTCTTTGTCGTGTGTTCCCAAGCAGCCACCGACGCTTGTTGACACCGAACGCTGTAGCAGCATATAAGCTACCATACGAATTCGACAACAGTGCCAACATCAGGACATAGCTCCCAGTTGCTAATTAATGCTTAATTTACTTACAATGCCAGAGGAAGACCAAATCTCAATTGACAGTATCTGCCACTCTGTAGAATATGGAATGCTCAGTCTCTAAATTTATGCCGCTGTGTACTTGCCTGTGTACTGGTGTATCAATGCGTGTGGCTGTAATGCACAACTTTAGTTCTTGTGAACTGTTCTGCTGTTTTGTTCTGTGTAGATGGAACTTACAGACCTGTACAAGCATTCGATTCTCTATCCGAAGCTTTTGAAACAATTCTCAGAGAACATACAAAGAAAATTTTATTGCTAATTTAGATATATAGTCATCAATGTGGACTGACCTGGGAATATCCCAATTGTGAACCAACGGCGAGTTATCATTTCTTGTTGTGTTACCAGTAGAATTTTTATAGTACTAGCACTGTGTATCTTGTGTTCCATTTTCGTCCTGTTCACTCGTTTTCGTGTACTCTGATTGTAAATCTTGTTTTATGTCGGATCTGACCTTTCTTAATCCTATGTTACATCATACCAGGACGAGAATTCAAATAATGTCTTAAATGAACTGTCGAAACCAACTGTAATAACATTTCCTGTGTTTGGTTGGCTGTAAGTGCACGTTCAGAAAGCCAAGAAATTAAAAAAAAAATAAAGTTACGCCTCTTATAATTTCTGCTGTATTCATACACTTGCTGCAGGGACGTGCAAGGATCAGGTAATGTGCTATCATTCGGCAATGCACTTCCACAAGCCTAACACTTTTACTGCTCTGCTGGTCATTCCTGAACGAAGTTTAGCATCTGCCAAATCCAACGTTTAGGAATTTTATTGGGCCTTTAAGGATTTCATTTGTCAGCTTCGTACAACATGACCTTTACGAAAGATCTTCGGCAAATGTATGGTGTAATGCAGGTGCAAGGGTGGCACACAATGCGAGAGTAGCCTGACCTCAGTGTGTCTGGAAACCCAAGAGCGACCACCTGAGTCCCACCTATCAATCTCTATCCAGTTATGTCAAACGCACCCACTAACGGCTGATGAACATTCCTTTAAATAAAGACTCTATCTTCCAGGAAACACTGAGGACACATTTTACATTAAAGACTGTGGAACACGAATATTGTACTTCAGGAATAGAAAAGCAGTTTCAAATTAAGACGCTTGAATATGTCGTAAAAGCAGCTGGTACGAGGATTGGCGATACCAGTACTAAGACATGACTGTACCAGTTTACAATTGGGTTACTGATCATCCATTGGGGTTTGACTACAGACGATTCATACAGAAGTTTGACACACTTCTAGTCAACGATAAATTATGCCTCTAGGTACGAAACACTTGCAACAATTCCCCCCTGCGGGTCCGGGGATTAGAATAGGCCCGAGGTATTCCTGCCTGTCGTAAGAGGCGACTAAAGGGAGTCCCTCCCCCTCAAGGGGGTAGTTAGCGCCTGCGTCCGGAGACGGACGGTTCCACGACCTCTATTTGCGGTCATTTTGCTTTTTCACTTCTCGTTTCTTCCTTCCTTTCGTTGGTTCCTTTCTTTGCTCTTCTCCACTTCACTGTCTTCCTTACTCTTTCCCTTGCCTTCTTCTCCTTGCCTTCTCATTGCCTTCTTCTCCTTGCCTTCTTCTCCTTGCCTTCTCTGGTCTCCGCCTAGGCGTTTGAGACAGTCTGTCCTCTCTCTCCCTCTCTCCCTTCTTTTCCTCTTCTTCCTTCCTCCCTGTGCGCGCCTGAACGCCGACCCACGCGTTCGCACGCGTAGCCGGTGACGGGGTAACGCGCAATTCCCCGCCCTGGGTAGACATGTAAGGCACGCACGTACCCCCTGCTAAAGGCCAGGCCCGGGGAGGGGTGTTTGCCTGAGCTGATACCTTCTGACCATGCCGATTGGTCCCTCCGTCTGTTTCACGGGAGGTGTGACCTGAGGTGTAAACATTCACCTAAGGCGGGAGTGTCCTCTGAGAGGGTCCCCACAAGGAAGGAGCGCGCCATCGGAGACGCTGGCAATCATGGGGGATTCCTCCGCAATGGATTTCACTCCATCTCTCTCGACTTCTGCCCAAAAACGGAAACTTGACCAGCCACCAGTGACAAAAGTACTACCGCCTGCCCCACAGTTCCTCGTCGTATCTCGCTCTGAGGATGGAAAGGATTTTTCCTCTGTCAACCCTTTCGTTATCCAGAAGGGCGTAGATGCCATAGCCGGATCTGTCAAATCTTGTACCAGGTTTCGTAACGGTACCTTATTACTAGAAACTGAGAGCGCCTTTCAGGCACAAAAACTGCTTCGGGCCACACTCCTGTACACGTTCCCTGTCCGGGTGGAGGCTCACCAAACTTTGAATTCGTCTCGTGGTGTAGTCTATACTAGATCCCTCGACGGATTGACTGACGAGGAGATTCAATCTTTCCTCGCTGAGGAGGGCGTGACGGCTGTCCATAGGCTCATTATAAAGGTCAACAATGACCTTGTACCGACCCGGACACTTTTCTTGACCTTTGACAGTGTTAAGCTGCCATCGCGCATCAAGGCGGGCTACAAGGTTATTTCTGTTCGCCCCTATGTCCCGACACCTACGCGCTGCTACCAGTGTCAGCGTTTCAATCACACATGACAGTCTTGTTCCAATGCGGCTAAATGTTTCACTTGGGGCAGGGATGCCCATGAGGGTGACTGTCCACCTCCGTCTCCTCGTTGTGTGAACTATCAGGGTGACCATGCCGCATCCTCCCGCGACTGTCCTGTCTATAAGGACGAACGCTGTATCCAAGAAATTCGGGTCAAAGAGAAAGTGTCCACCTCGGCTGCTCGCAAGCTATTGGCTAGTAGGAAGCCCACGCTGCTCCCAGCGGGGAAATACAGTACTGTCCTCGCCTCTCCTCGGACTACCAGGAAGGTGGCAATCCAGACATGCGATCTGACCTTCAGCACCACGGTCGTCCGTTCGGCCAGTGCTAAGATCGCGCCGTCGACGTCTCCTCTTCCTCCCATCACCCCACAGACACCAGCCCCTTCATCAGCATCTGCTAAGACGAAGACCCAGAAGTCAGATTCACGGGCCTTCAAGAAGGAACCGTCCCGTGCCGACTTCCTACGTACCTCGACCTCCCAGCCTTGGACCGGTACTTCCACCAAACGACCTTCCAAGAAGGCTCATAGGAAGCACAGTTCTCTTCCTCCGCCACCGCGCATTTCTTCTCCTGCGCCACCCAGCGGTTGCCGCCCCAGGCCGTAATCCGTTTCGCCTGGCCGCACCGCTGGTAGCCGAACACCTGGCCGTTCACCGGCTGAGGAAGCTCCCCCTACCGGCCATCTTACCAAGATGGCCGATGAACCTATAGACCCAATGGACGATGACTGTCCGCCTACTGATAGCGGCGGCAGTGCTCGCTCGAAGCCAGGCCCTCAGCGGCCTTCGAGGTGACCCCCTTCTTTCATCTCCCTTTTCTTCTTACGATGGCACTTATTCACTGGAATATTCTCAGCATTCGCTCCAACCGAGAGGACCTGAAGTTGCTGCTCCGCTTGCACCGTCCGCTCGTTGTAGCCCTCCAGGAAACGAAGCTACGCCCATGCGATCAAATTGCCTTGGCACACTACACCTCTGTGCGTTTTGACCTACCCCCTGTGGTAGGTATCCCAGCTCATGGAGGGGTTATGTTGCTGGTCCGGGATGATATTTACTACGATCCCATCACATTGCACACTGGCCTGCAGGCAGTTGCCATCCGCATTACTCTCCCCCCCTTTTACATTTTCCATTTGTACTGTCTACACGCCATCGTCATCTGCCGTTACCAGGGCAGACATGATGCAGCTTATTGCTCAGCTACCTGCCCCATTTTTGTTAACTGGAGACTTCAATGCCCACCATCCCCTTTGGGCCTCTCCGGCATCCTGCCAGAGGGGCTCCCTGTCAGCAGACCTTTTCAACCCGCTCACTCTTGTCTGCCTCAATACTGGCGCCCCTACTTTTCTTTCGGACACATCTCACACCTATTCCCATTTAGACCTCTCTATATGTACTACCCAACTTGCACGCCGGTTTGATTGGTATGCACTTTCTGATACATATTCGAGCGACCACTTCCCGTGTGTTATCCATCTCCTGCAGGATACCCCCTACCTGTGCTCATCTAGTTGGAACATCTCCAAAGCAGACTGGGGGCTCTTCTCTTCCAGGGCGACCTATCAGGATCAAACCTTCACAAGCTGCGATCGTCAGGTCGCCCACCTCACGGAAGTCATTCTCACTGCTGCTGAATATTCCATCCCTCACCCTACTATTTGTCCATGTCGCGTATCGGTCCCTTGGTGGACCGCAGCATGTAGAGACGCTTTACGTGCTCGTCGACGTGATTTACGCACCTTTAAACGCCACCCTACAGTGGCGAATTGTATCACTTATAAACGATTACGTGCACAGTGTCGTCGTATTATTAAAGAAAGCAAGAAAGCCAGCTGGGCTGCTTTCACAAGCACCTTCAACAGTTTTATTCCTTCTTCTGTTGTCTGGGGTAGCCTGCGCCGGCTATCTGGCACTAAGGTCCACTCACCAGTTTCTGGCTTGATGGTCGCGAATGACGTCCTTGTGGCCCCGGAGGATGTCTCCAATGCCTTCGGCCGCTTTTTCGCAGAGGTTTCGAGCTCCGCTCATTACCACCCTGCCTTCCTCCCCCGCAAACAAGCAGAGGAGGCTAGGCCACCTAACTTCCGCTCCTCGAATCGTGAAAGTTATAATGCCCCATTCACCATGCGGGAACTCGAAAACGCACTTGCCCGGTCACGGTCCTCCGCTCCAGGGCCTGATTCTATTCATATTCAGATGCTGAAGAACCTTTCTCCTGCGGGTAAAGGTTTTCTTCTTCGTACTTACAATCGCATCTGGACTGAGGGGCATGTTCCTGCATGCTGGCGCGAGTCTATTGTTGTCCCGATTCCTAAACCGGGGAAGGACAAGCACTTGCCTTTCAGTTATCGACCCATCTCGCTTACCAGCTGTGTCTGTAAAGTGATGGAGCGAATGGTTAACTCTCGTTTGGTTTGGCTGCTCGAGTCTCGACGCCTACTTACCAATGTACAATGTGGATTTCGTAGGCGCCGCTCTGCTGTTGATCATCTGGTTACCTTGTCGACCTTCATTATGAATAACTTCTTGCGGAAGCGCCCAACTGCGGCTGTGTTCTTTGATTTGGAGAAGGCTTACGACACCTGTTGGAGGGCGGGCATTCTCCGCACCATGCATACATGGGGCCTTCGCGGTCGCCTCCCTCTTTTTATTCGTTCCTTTTTAATGGATCGACAGTTCAGGGTATGTGTGGGTTCTGTCCTGTCAGACACCTTTCACCAGGAGAATGGAGTGCCACAGGGTTCAGTTTTGAGCGTCGCTCTCTTCGCCATAGCGATCAATCCAATAATGGATTGCCTCCCAGCTGATGTATCAGGCTCCCATTTTGTGGACGATTTTACCATCTATTGCAGCGAGCAGTGTACACGTGTCCTGGAGCGCTGTCTTCAGCGTTCTCTTGACGGTCTTTACTCCTGGAGTGTCGCCAATGGCTTCCGTTTTTCTGCCGAGAAGACGGTCTGTATTAACTTCTGGCGCTACAAAGAGTTTCTCCCACCGTCCTTACAACTCGGTCCTGTTGCTCTCCCATTCGTGGAGACAACAAAATTTTTAGGTCTTACGTTTGAAAGGAAACTTAGCTGGTCTCCACATGTGTCATATTTGGCTGCCCGTTGTACCCGTTCTTTAAATGTCCTCCGTGTTCTCAGTGATATGTCGTGGGAAGCGGATCGAACCGTCCTACTTCGTCTATATCGGTCGATCGTCCGCTCCAAGCTGGATTATGGGAGCTTCGTATACTCCTCTGCACGGCCATCCATCTTACGCCGCCTCAACTCCACACAACATGGGGGTTTACGACTCGCAATCGGAGCGTTTTATACTAGTCCCGTTGAGAGTCTTCATGCTGACGCTGGCGAATTGCCACTCACCTACCAGCGCGATATACTGCTTTGTCTGTATGCCTGTCGACTACTGTCAATGCCCGACCACCCGTCTTATCGTTCCTTTTTTGACGACTCTCTCGACCGTCAATACGGGTTGTATGTCTCTGCCCTGCTACCCCCTGGAGTTCGCTTTCGTCGCTTCCTTCAACAACTTAATTTTTCACTCTCTGCAACCTTTCGAGTGGGCGAGAGCCACACGCCACCTTGACTCCAGGCTCAGGTCCGCGTTCACCTTGACCTCAGCTCGCTCCCAAAAGAAGTTGCCCCCGGTTCGGTCTACCACTTCCGTTTTGTTGAACTTCGTTCGAAGTTCATTAATATGACCTTCATTTATACAGATGGCTCAAAGACCAATGACGGGGTCGGGTGTTCCTTTATTGTCGGGGCACGAAGTTTCAAATACCGGCTCCATGGCCATTGTTTGGTCTTCACAGCTGAGCTCTTTGCCCTCTACCGGGCTGTTCTTTACATCTGCCGCCACCAACATTCTGCTTATGTCATCTGCTCCGATTCCCTGAGCTCCATCCAGAGCCTCAGTGATCCGTATCCGGTTCACCCTTTCGTGCACCGGATCCAACGCTCTCTTCAGCAGCTGGTGGACGTCGGTTCTCTGGTTAGCTTCATGTGGGTTCCTGGCCATGTCGGTATCCCTGGGAACGAAGCTGCAGATGCTGCGGCCAAGGCTGCGGTCCTCCAGCCTCGGACAGCTTCTTGTTGTGTCCCTTCGTCGGATTGTAGCAGGGTAATTTGTCGCCGCATTTTATCGCTGTGGCATGCCGATTGGGCTGCACTTACAGACAACAAGCTTCGGGCCTTGAAACCTCGTTTCGTTTTGGCCCGGTTACGCATTGGACACTGCCGGTTCGCCCATCGCAATCTGCTGACGGCTGCGCCGGCGCCGTTCTGCCCATGTGGGCAATTGCTGACGGTCCGCCACATTTTAATGTCCTGTCCGGATTTTAACACACTGCGTCTTGATCTTGGCCTGCCATGTACTCTAGATGCCATTTTAGCGGATGACCCGCGAGCAGCTGCTCGCGTTCTTCGTTTTATCAATTTGACAAACCTCTCTAAGGACATTTGACGATGCTGTTTTTTAATCCTATGCCTGTCAGTCTTTTATCGTGTTTTCCCTTTTAGTTGTTGTTCTAAACTTGTGCCTCGCGGTGCATTCTTAACGTAGTCAGGGCGCTAATGACCATTGAAGTTGTGCGCCCTAAAACCACAAAAAAAAATCTTGCATCAATTGTGCAAGGGCTCATGCAATTCATTAATATGATTTGAAATACCAATTAAATCTTTATGTAGATGCTTTATTGCGGTTCACAAGTAGAGTGAGCCAACTATAACTTCATAAATGCGATTCGTCTACAAGATTTGTAGGACGTGGAAAGTAATTTACAAAAAGCCCGGGATAAAAGAACAATTGGCAAGCTGGTGTATATGAAGAAGAAAACATATGAAGAAAATTCAGGAAAATTCAGAAATCTAAAGAACCTATGCAGAGTACATTTATGGCTCACTACTGCAGATAAGTAGCAATTGTAGCAGCGGGACTGTCCTTTCTCAGACTAAAGTCTTTAGGTGTAATACTTTATGTATATGGACGCAGATGTACCAATCACACTCATGAAATTCGTGGATATCTCTGGTTTGCCCTCATCTACGTTCCTGTACGTAAACAAATCAAGAGGGTCTACAACATGCGCCATTTTTTTCTACCTGACACGAAATAATACCTGTGTCAGCGCTCCGATTACCTGGCCAGGCATAGCATAGCGGCGCTGTCTCCGTGTGTTGGGCCACAACAGGTATTCTCCACCGTTGTTGGGTGACAGCGGTGACACCTTGGAAACTGCCTGCATCATCGCTTTCACACAGAAATGTTGCGAAGCCATACCGTAAAAATGCCACGTGTTACATCCACACTGCTGCACTCTTACAGGGAACACTATTTCGGACACACACTGTCGTGAAATATGGGCCATGTAAACGTCCTTTGAATACCAAACGTTGCCCAGGGATTATCCTGATACCACGTATCACGACAGTCACACGTCCGCAACGTCGTGCCCATTCGCTCTACAGAAACCGGCGCAAATGTTCCAAGAAACTGGATGTAACTGGGATTAAACGGCAAGTAAAAATAAACAATAATTGTTATATGCGCACAAGAGTAATACACACATCAAAGAAAGTTTTGCATCACCACAACCTGTACAGAAAATTTGAACAGAGATCAACCTAAACATCTTTTCCGCCAGAATGAGATTTTCACTCTGCAGCGGAGTGTGCGCTGATAAGAAACTTCCTGGCAAATTAAAACTGTGTGCCGTACCGAGACTCGAACTGGGGACCTTTGCCTTTTGCGGGCAGGTGCTCTACCGAATGAGCTACCCAAGCACGACTCACGTCCCGTCCTCACAGCTATACTTCTACCAGTACCTCGTCTCCTACCTTCCAAACTTCACAGAAGCTCTCCTGCGACGGGGCGTGAGCCGTGCTTGGGTAGCTCAGTTGGTAGATGACCTACCCGCGAAAGGCAAAGGTCCCGAGTTTGAGTCTCGGTCCGGCACACACTTTTAATCTGCCAGGAAGTTTCTTTTCCGCCATTTATATTGCTCATGAATACGACTCATTTCAAGTTGTACCACCATACAGCGAGACCTTCAGAGGTAGTCGTCCAGATTGCTGTACACACTGGTACCTCTAATACCCAGTAGCAGTCCTCATGCATTGATGCATTGATGCAGCCTGTATTCCTCGTGGCATACTATCCACAAGTTCATCAATTCACTATTGGTCCAGATTGTTCCACTCCTCAACGGCTTATCATATATATACTAGCTCCATGAGCAGCATGTAGAGATACTTGCTTTGCACGGCCGTCTACTTGTTTAATTACAGGTATCCAAGAGTGGTCTTTCATCGATACCATCACAATGTTGTGATAGTTCCTCTGCACGCGAAACAACGTCTGCAACTGCTGCAACTGTAACGATCGTTTCAAATCAGGGATGCAGACTATGTTTGCTGTCTACGTCTGTGTGAATTATAGGGCTTCCAAAATAGCATTCAGCTCGGCTGCCATAATCGTGTAGTGTGGACTCAGCTTGTGTAGGCTGTGTTGTTTGCTTTGGGGTACCCAATAAGCACTAGCAGCGACTTCTTTAGACTTGGACCGCCGGCCGGTGTGACCGAGCAGTTCTAGACGCTTCAGTCTGGAACCGCCCGACCGCTACGGTCGCAGGTTCGAATCCTGCCTCGGGCATGGATGTGTGTGATATCCTTAGGTTAGTTATGTTTAAGTAGTTCTAATTTCTAGGTTGACTGATGACCTCAGCTGTTAGGTCCCATAGTGCTCAAAGCCATTTGAACCATTTTTAGACTTGGACCCATTCTGTATACACCACGCACGCGCCGTGGTGGTGAGACAGGAATTCCATTGCCGTTGCATTTGATGGTTCCTGGTTTTGACATGTTGAACTGGACCTGACGTCAATCTGCAAAGTCGACGTTAGTGCGGTAGAAGACAACTTTCCCATGCCTGGTAACTTAAACTGCATAAATTCAAGCGCGGCCGGTGGAAACTGATATTTATCCAACATCTTACTTACACACACACACACACACACACACACACACACACACACACACACACACAATTTTTCGTCAAAGTGCTAATATTCGTCCAAACAGTCGCAGAGAAATATTCGCCGCAACCTTAACGGTGGTTCACTACTTTGAACCAGTAATGCGCTCGTAGAGTTTAACATAAACGCCCCATTAACTGTTCAAAAATGGTTCAAATGGCTCTGAGCACTATGGGACTTAACATCTGAGGTCATCAGTCCGCTAAACTTCGAACTACTTAAACCTAACTAACCTACGGACATCACACACATCCATGCCCGAGGCAGGATTCGAACCTGCGACCGTACCAGCCGCGTGGCTACGGACTGACGCGCCTAGAACCCCTCCGCCACCGCGGCCGGCTCTATTAACTGTACGCGAGGCTTTATACTCCACAGTGTCTAGTGTTTGGAGCGTGCTGTCTGATGCTCATTCATGGCATCAAATCACTGTGTCCTTAGAAGGGACCGGTATAAAGACGTTGCTCTCCACCGATCACAGGCCCACCATAGTCCAGTTGTAGGCGTTTTCACATCTGGTAATTACACGTCAGATACGAAGAGCCCATATAAACTTATCAACAACACTCATCCCAAGGTATTTAGTTGTTTTGGCTGCTGTTGCATCGTTAGGGGAAGTGGAATCCTAAGTCGAGTAAAAATCGAAAGAGACGACTATCGAAAGAGAGGACTTGCTATCATATTCCGAAGGCACTTCCTACAATTAACTCATGCAGACGTACTATCACATCGTGCTTTTCAGATGTCAGGACTAAAGAGCACTGGCTTCAAAATATATGCATACGTCATCTGCGTACTGTAATATTATGTGTCACTGGCAAAGAGGTCATGAAGGTCTGCTGTATAGAGACTGAATAAAAAGATGAGCCAAGACTCATCCCTGTGGGGAGTCCTCTGCTAGTTTTTTTGCATCCCAGAGTAATTCCGTGTTGCAGAATGATTGGCTTCCTGTTGCACAGGAAGCATACAACGTTGGGCACGAGTGGTTTTGATATCTGGAGTTTCTTCAGTTTTTTCCCAAAGATTGACTAGAACACGTTGTTGTATGTTCTAATGAAATCTATGAATGCGCAACTATCATATAATTCGACAGAGAGAAATTTAGCTGTATGTCAATAACCAACAGTGAAAGTGTCAGTTGTCTCTTTTGCTTTTCAAAATCAAAGTATTTTTTCCGGTAATAGCTTGTTTTTACACCGCCATTCTAAGCGCCGTATTATCCCTTTCCATTACCTTCGCCGAACACAGTAGTGTGCTGAAAAGCCGATATCACTCAAGTTTATCAGACCTTTTTCCCGACTTGTGGATGGCGACGGCACGACGTGTTTTCAGCGAGTCGATTTTGATCTTTTGTGTCCATAAACAATTGCAAAATTTGCGTAGCAGCAGTTTCCCCTTGTGTGGGATGTGCCGTAACCTGGGTAGTCGGTATAATCGGGATCCGTATCAGGAGCAGTAACCTTCCCTTGCGAGAGCGCAGTCTGGAGTTCCTCCAGCGAAAAGGGTTGTGTAATGCCACTTCTCCTCTCTTCTTTCCACCTCGCCCCTTGTCTGTTACGCCAGGTGGAGCTATCATGCACAAGAACGATTCTAAAAGTCGGATGTCTCTTGTCTGATAGGTTTCATTGTTCTGTATTACATTCCAGATCCAGGTTAATACAGTTTCTTCGCCGACTGGAGTGCAGAAATTGTCACGATTTTTAGTTTTTCCTACGTGAATATTTTCTTGGCTACAGCTTATGCTTTCTCAATGGCAAGAAAGCTTGTGTCATTAGAGATACTTCTGTATTTTCTTAATGTCTCCTTGCGTTCCTAGAGGACTGCGTCACATTCTGAACCCCACAATCAGGGTGATTGGCGAGTAGTTGTCCGCATATGTCGCTTTTCAGGTGTTGAGACTACCGCTGCTTCATCGATAAGCGACACCAACACGTCATAGACTCTTTCATGATTCTCAGTATAGGCTATAGATTAGTTTTTCTTCCAGTAGTATTTCGAATAGGTTCCAGTTCGCTTTGTTTGTGTTAAATTTCCGTCTGATTGCGCGGTTGACAGTCTCCATAAATTGTACGTTTTTCATAATTTGAGTTGGCAATGGATCCGCACCGAAAGTATCCGCTATTACTTTCCATGTTGTTCTGGTACAGAGTGCAGTTGATGCTATGCTAAAACCCACTGCCGTCAGAGCTTCATTTGGTCGGACTACTCGTGTGGATGAGCCGCCATTTAGTACTGTAAGGTTTTCCCAATCTAGTACATCCACTATCATTTTCCCCCATTGTGTTGGCATTTCTGCAGCCCTCGTTAGTCTCCTAGGAGCAGAAGGCGTTTTTCGAACGAGGCAGTGATTGTTGTTAACTGCTGTGTGGAAAGGCTTTCATTAGGTGCTTTGTGTACTGAGATGAAATTCAGAGGGAGGTCCTTGATCCGCAGACGGATACCCATCCTTTGCAATGGGTCATGCTGAGTGCCCATACTGACAGCGGAAAGGTGGCTGCCTTGTTTTACCAGCAACGCTGCATTGTCGTAGCCATTGTCTCTATCATCTCTAATGACAGAGTAGCCCTGGCGTGCGAACGATTCGTTCCGTTTTAACCGTGTTTCGGTGATGGTACAAATGTCTACTACAGTGTCGAATAGAAAATGTCGAAGGCCATGTTTGTTTGCCTTGAGCGGTCTTGCGAGACGAAATTTACATCAACATCTCTTGTACATTTTGAAGTGCACAACTAAGCCAGTGCATGATAACCATCCTGTCAGTGAAGATAAAAAAAACATCGAAATTGGAAATTCTTCGTGTAGCCGCAAATCTTTGTTCAGTGGTAGCACGTTGTAAAAGATTACGCAGGCCAACGAAAAAATATTTAAAAAGTTTCTTTCTTTGAGAGCTGATCTTTACACGAGATTTTTATGAGCTGAATTCAAATCTAGCCTTAGTTTTTTGTGTCAGCCATAGTTTTCGAGCAGTATGCTTTTTACTATGTAGTATAATAATCGTATTCTATACGGTGACGGGGAAATTAATGAAACGCTTTGCTACAACATAAGCATGGTTTATATTTACAGTAAGCTACTTAAAACAATGATACGTGTTAATAGAAGTTTCACTTGTCAGCTGGAATTGGTTTGTATTTTCTTTCTCTTTTTTCTTTGAAGCTTCTTGTGTAGCATTTTCTGCGATGATTCGCTTGCTGAACTTCTCGGTGAAGTGACACAGTAGTCCCCCATAATGTTGGCCTTGGTAGCGTTTTCCCATCACTTTAATGTCCTGGTGAAAACGCTATCGTTGCTCCTCACTAACATCTCCAATATTGTCCGGGAAGTATTCAAGGTGACTGTTCAAAAAGTGAATTTTCAGGCTCATTAAACATCCTAAAGTTTTAGACCTCTTCAACATTGTAGCTATAATAGAAACATATTCTGGAACTTTTCATGTCCTAAGAACTTTGTAACGACTTGCTTGAATGATACTCATGCTTCTTTCTCCTTTAAGGTCATTGTGGATTCAAAGTTAACATCAGACATCAATTTTCTAATGTCAGATCCGACAAAGACTTCTTCTTTCAGTTTAGCTTCTGAAAGGTGTGGAAACTTTGGCAGAGATACTTAAAACATGGTCCATCTTTAGGCAAAGCCTTTACAAACTGTTTCATTAGGCCCAACTTTATATGTAAAGGTGGAAGGAGAACTATGGATCTAAAAGATTTTTGCGTAGAATGTCCTTCTCACCAGGTTTTACAGACTCCCTCACAGGCCAGTTCTTTCGGCACCAGTGTTGATCCCTAACCCTACTATCCCATTCACACAATAAACATGTAAATTTGGTAAAGCCACCTTGCTGACTAAGGGGCATGCATGTTACTTCGCCACATATCATCCAACCACGAGCAGAATAGCCTATTTTATTTAGCACTATTTCTAGGTTTTCGTAGCTTTCTTTCATATGCACAAAATGTCAAACAGGTGTACATGGTACCATTGTGTAATAAAACAGCCTCCAGTCTTCCTTTTTGTATTCAATACCAAACTCATTCATTAGACTGGGAATGTCTGAGCAGTACACTAAATCACGTTCTTGTTAACAAAAAAACTTGGGAAATTGCTGCTCTTTCTTTCTATAAATGTATATGCTAGTTCCATCTGCCAATAAGTTCTTTTATTTAATCTAGAGCCCAACAATTCAGCTTTTTCTTTCGTTAAGCCCAGATCCCTAACCAAATCGTTAACCTCTAGACTTTGTGTATTACAGTGGAATTAATCATCATCTGGTTCATGTAAATCGGATTGTACATCAGAAAATACTTATGTTGGAATAGAATTTAAATCATCTGGTGGTTCAGGAACCGGCAAATCGACAAAATGCCCTACTGGTCGGATGGCGGACGGAAGGTTAGGGTAGCTTATAACCTTGTTTTTCGAATTATGACCAGTAATATCAACACTGCAAAAGTAGCAGTTATCGGAATGATTTCTTGGCTCCCTCGATATCATAGAAAGAATAAATCTAAAGGCTTTTCTCTCCTTTTTGGACCATTTTCTCAGATCTTCAAAACCGCACGCAAGCACGCCCCCCCAAGATTTGTTTTGATCACAAAGTTTAGATCCAGAGTATGATAGATAAACATTTTCACAGAGTCTGTAACGTGTCTTTTGTATTTTTAAATCACAAATTCGACCCGAATATAACAAACTCTCGACAGAGTTTTTACAACCACGATTACACATTGTACTGAGCACATGCACAGGAAACGGGAAAGTGAAGTTCGGTTGACAGTTAACAAAACATCATCTGTTAACATAAAAACAGAATCGACGGTTTTTTGTCAGCAAATGTTTTTCACCAGTGTTACCAACGTCATATACATTCATTATATCTCATTTTAAAATTATTTTAACTATATAATAGCTGTTAAATTCTTTAAAAATCGCTTAAAATAATAAATTTAACAGAAAAATGATTATTCCTTGGAATTCACAAAAGAACAATGGCCATCACCTTACCAACTGACCAAATGGTCTTTGACTTCTGTGGTGCACTTTCAGCAGCCTTTTTCCATTGTTTTGACTGCTGTTTCGACTCTGGAGTATAATGGTCCGATCGTTTCAGGTTTGATCAATAGTCACAAGTCGGCGTAAAAAGTCTAGCGGATTCTGATCGAACATCGCCAGACATTATGTTGAAATGCTGTGCCGGATGTGCTTTTGGTCAACAGTGAGCAATCGAGACACCCATCTCGTACAGTTTCTTCGTAGTAAACTCTCAGTGCAGAATACTATACATTCGCTCAGTTCAGACGTCTACAGTCTCAGCAATCTCAGGAATTTTAATTCGACTGTCTTGCATTACCGTATCGTGGATTTGTCAGCGGTTTACTCTGTGGTGACCTCAGTTTGCTGATGGAGCGCACTTCGTCTTCGGTACTTGTACGACCGCGTTTAAATTAATTAATCCAAAATAAATCGTTTTATATGATAGTGGATGCATTCTTGAAATTCTTCGTACGGTTCTTGGAATAATAAAGCGTACCGACAGTGAAGGCGTAACATAAGTTTTCACTTCTTTACGCTGTTTGCTAAATCTCAATTTTTGTTGTTTATTTGTTCGAAGGATTTATAATTTTTCAGATGACGCAATCTGACGGTAATAAAATCTTATCAGGGGACCGCCCCTACTCATCACAGATTCCGTCCAGATTTATGGTATATACAGTGCTTAACAATGAAAGAAGGAAAGAGGAGCTCCCTGTGGACAAGCGTTTAGAAAAAAATTGCATTTTTAGCGCAGGTCGGCGGATGCATGGGCCGTCTGCAACGATTGGCATAGCGGAAGGGATACACAACGATGATCAGAGGGTCGCAGGGTCGAGTCTCTGTGTGAAAACTGTCTTCCTTTCCAGTGTTTGTTTACGCAAGTGGCACTGCAAAGCAACCGAAATAATGCACAATGCATAACGTTTATTAATATTCTCATGGAAGGCATGAAAAGGAAAGACAAAGGAAAATTTGATACTGCAAATAAGTTTCCGAGAAAGGACTGTAATTGAAATGTACAGGACTTGGTATTCCATTAGTTTCATTCTGGCGTTTAATAGCGCTCAGCAGCTAAACGCAAACACTATGGTCCCAGTGAACTAAAATCGACCAATCCAGAGTGAAAAAGAAATCATAGACCGAGAAGACATCATCACAGTACATTTTTTTTTCAACAACACCGGCGCTTGTGACCTCAGTTGCTTCTGTGCACTCTAACAAATCCAAAAACAAAATTCCACATCACCAGCTATCCTCATCAAAATTGGGCGAAATAATGGGTAGCACTTTGTTTACATTCATCGCACAGTTTGCAAACAAAGTTCGTTTCTCTGTAGAAACTTCAAGGCAACCATGTCGCCCAAGTCGAAAGAATGTGGCGTGTACGACACGTGCAAGATGCAGAGACAATTACTGCGTCCCTCTTTTCACTTCGAATATTACCACAGCACGTGTAAATGAACTATAAAATAATATAAGTATCCAATTGCATATACCTCCCCGGAAATTTATTTCCTATTGCTAATTTTCCTTTGCGCTGCCTTTTCATACCGTTACCAAAATATTAATACTCGTAAATATGATCTATTGAGAATTATTTCAGCCTATCTGCAAAATATAAAAAAATGCTGCGAAGGGATCAGACAACCTTCGAACCACCGCTCTGTACTAGATCTGCTGCCTCGTAACTGAGCTAACATAAATAGTTAATGACTCGTCCGACCAGCGCCAAAATACTTACTTTTTTCCAAGCGCATGGCCATATTTATTCTTAAGCACTGAATGTTTAGAGAGTTGTGATAAAGTATCTTCTTCTTTCGAAGAACTATACCTCTTTATGAAGTTTGATAAAAAAATAACGAACTTTCTGATTTCGCCGGCTTTATGGATTCGGTTTTCAAACTCTTTCATCTTGTTGTTACACATGCTTCTTATGTATGTCCGTATTTTCAGCTGTTCTGAATGTTTTGTTTGATGGCAATCGAAAAGGTTAAAAGTGTTGTAGAATGCTGGGAATTTTTACTTTTCAAGATGATGTATCAAAGAATTTGAATTAAATTTTGCTTGAAAAGAGGAATAACGTGCAGCACCGCAATCGAAACGTTGACTGCGGATCTTCTATAAGTAAGACAAGTGTGTACGGTGGTATAAGCGTTCCAAAGGGCTTGGGGGAGGCATTGAAGACGAATACCGTTCTGCACTACGTAGCACATATATTGGACATGTGGAAGAAGCAAAGAAAACGGCTCTGGAAAACCGCCGAATTACCAACAGAGAGGTTTCTGACGACGTCGGCATATCGTTCGGCTCATGCCAAGTATTATTGTTTCCGGATATTTTGGGCTTGAAACGTCTAGCAGGAAAGTTTTTCTAAAATTATTGAACTTCCGCCAAAAGCAACGTCACTTAGACGTCGCTCAGAAATTGGTGAATGAAGTCAGCGATACATAACTTCTAAATAAAGATTAACAGGTAACAAATAATGGGTATAGGAGCTAAACTGTCCTGTTTTTTGCCAAAAACATCACGTGTTCCTTACTGACCGTACGACTCACGATGCACTACCCCATTGTAATCGAAGAAATCAGTGGAAACTGCCTGAAGAACAAACACCGAAAAAATTCGACAATCGCGATCAGATGTGAGGTTTCTTCTCACTGAGTTCTTCGATTACAATGAGATAGCGCATCAAGAGTCGTACGGTCAGTAAGAAATACGTGATGTTTTTGGCAAAAAAAAATAGATCATTTATGTGGCCCCAGCCAACGTTTTCGCCGGGCATGCCCCCCCCCCCTACCCCCCGAGACTTCAACGACGTTTTGCCACCACTGATGAGGTAGAAACAAAATCGTTGTCGGAGTTGAACGGCATAACGGAAAGCGGGTTGTAGAAGTGCTTCCAAGATCGGTAAAAGGGCTGGCGCATGAAGGGGGGTAATCTGAAGGGCACAAGGTTGTGTTGATTAACAACAGTTTTTTTCAAGCGAACCAAAAATTACCGTTACTTTTTGACCACACGTCGTACAAGCGAATGGTACGGTGTTCCGCACCTGCGATATGCTTAGTTCTGGTTAGGTCGATCTTCCCTTGTTCACGATTCGTTGGAAATTCAGTAAATTATAGAAGAGACCTACAATCATTCACTTTCGAATTATAACGTACAATGAGTTTATTAGCGCCTTGGTAGTTTTTTAAGAGAATCTTGCCAATGCGAGACTTTTTTACTCCAGATAGATGGAGCGAATTATGGGAAAATTTCGAAGTTGTCACTGGTTCAACATTATCGTAAGCAAACATTCGGTCACTTAAAACAACGAGAAATTCTGTGCTGAACCTGGAGCTCCTTCAGCGATGCGCGCCCTGCCGGTAGTCGTGTGGTCGTCTGACCACCTTGACCTCAGCACCCGCGAGTGCCCGAGTAGTGGGCAGCAGCAGCGGGCGCCCACACAGCCCTCGCTCCTGTCTTCTGCGGCAGATCTGTGCGACCAGCATTTTGAGACACTGCGGCGGTGGGAGGCAGTCTGCTTCCTTGTCACAACGTGGTAGGCTGCGAGCGCAGTCAAGATTCCCCGTGCGCGATGCTGACCTGCGCACGGTGAATCTTGTCAGCATCGCCTCTTGGTGTTGGCCAGCCTTCGTGATCGCACGTGTTGCGAATGTTCTCCCTGTAAATTTGACAAGATTCAACATGAGCGAGTGTTTGCGCCGGATAATTATGCCTACCATTTGTAAACTGACCGGCTGACTGCTTGTAATGCCATTTGGTTGAGACAACATAGCTATGTTTGTTGTGTGCATCTAGATGGTGAGAAACTGGTGGAAGACACATGTGCTGGATCTCTAGTCACAAGTGTTAAAACCTTAGTTGACTTCGTAAAGTTCAAAGATGATCTGGAATCTGTTAAATCACTGACATAGGTATTCGTTAAAAAACAAGAGTGGAACTACCAGTTTACTCTAGTTTAGAGTTGACATGTAAAGATCTTCGCAGATGAGGTAAGTTTCTAGTTACTCAGTGGTTTGCAGCGCGTCCCACATAACTACCTTTGTTATGTTACGGTTTCTACAAATATAATTTCCACTCTCTATCTTCGGTATTACACTGTGCAAGCGATCTGTAGCAAAGTGCTATGTGGTCGGTATCGAGAACAGTCGCATAAATGGTATACTCTTGCAAACTTCGTGAAAATACATGACATTCTGGAAATTTATCGTATGCTTCTCGATGGTTTCAACACAAAAGTGTCACAAGTACGTAGTTTTTTCTTTTTTGTGTAAAATCGTATGTTGCAGCTGATACCGGTTTCGAGATGGGTGAATTAATTCGGGATTGACGAAGGATTTCTCATCGACAGTGTTCAGAAATTAAATGTTCTTGTAATCCGAGAGTTCGGAGATGATCGCACGCAACTCGTTTAGAAACCACAGCAGCAAGCCGGCCAGATCTGAAACAGTACCGTCAGCGGACGTCTTTGTGCCAGGGAAACCAGCCCTGCCTGTGTACACGATGTACACCTGTTCAGAGAGCGACCGCTGTCCGTGGAAGATGCTGGCATCAGGCCAGTGTGTGTGCGTGCGGAAGGGGGGCGGGCGGTTGACTCGTGTTCATTGGCCGGCCGCTCCGCTGTGGACGACCGACCGACCTCGTGCTGAAACTACTAAATACGGTGCCTGTGGTTTTCTTCCGATCTGTCTTCGCGGTACGTGTGTGTCTGGTGGTAGGTAGTTCTGTGCAGGATGCTCAAATGATGGTGTCTGGCGCAGGACACGATTTAATACAACGGTATGGTGTGGTGGTACAGTCGCTTGTGGTGATATAGCCTGGTTGCATCTATATCTACATCCATGCTCCGCAAGCCACCTGACAGCGTGTGGCGGTGGGTACCCTGAGTACCTCTATCGGTTGTCCCTTCTATTCCAGTCTCGTATTGTTCGTGGAAAGAAAGATTGTCGGTATGCCTCTGTGTGGGCTCTAATCTCTCTTATTTTATCCTCGTGGTCTCTTCGCGAGATATACGTAGGAGGGAGCAATATACTGCTTGACTCCTCGGTGAAGGTATGTTCTCGAAACTACAACAAAACCCGTCTTCCACTGCAGTTTATCTATTATCTCTGTAATGCTTTCGCGATTACTAAATGATCCTGTAACGAAGCGCGTTGCTCCCCGTTCGATCTTCTCTCCTCTCCCTCTCCCTCTCCCTCTCCCTCTCCCTCTCCCTCTCCCTCTCCCTCTCCCTCTCCCTCTCCCTCTCCCTCTCCCTCTCCCTCTCCCTCCCCTCTCCCTCTCCCTCTCCCTCTCCCTCTCCCTCTCCCTCTCCCTCTCCCTCTCCCTCTCCCTCTCCCTCTCCCTCTCCCTCTCCCTCTCCCTCTCCCTCTCCCTCTCCCTCTCCCTCTCCCTCTCCCGTCTCCCTCTCCCTCTCCCTCTCCCCTCTCCCTCTCCCTCTTCCCTCTCCCTCTCCCTCTCCCTCTCCCGTCTCCCTCTCCCTCTCCCTCTCCCTCTCCCTCTCCCTCTCCCTCTCCCTCTCCGCCCTCTCTCCCTCTCCCTCTCCCTCTCCCTCTCCCTCTCCCTCTCCCTCTCCCTCTCCCTCTCCCTCTCCCTCTTCCCTCTCCCTCTCCCTCTCCCTCCTCCCTCTCCCTCTCCCTCTCCCTCTCCCTCTCCCTCTCCCTCTCCCTCTCCCTCTCCCTCTCCCTCTCCCTCTCCCTCTCCCTCTCCCTCTCCTCTCCCTCTCCCTCACCCTTCTCCTCTCCCTCTCCCTCTCCCTCTCCCTCTCCCTCTCCCTCTCCCTCTCCCTCTCCCTCTCCCTCTCCTCTCCTCTCCCTCTCCCTCTCCCTCTCCCTCTCCCTCTCCCTCTCCCTCTCCCTCTCCCTCTCCCTCTCCTCTCCCTCTCCCTCTCCCTCTCCCTCTCCCTCTCCCTCTCCCTCTCCCTCTCCCTCTCCCTCTCCCTCTCCCTCTCCCTCTCCCTCTCCCTCTCCTCTCCCTCTCCTCTCCCTCTCCTCTCCCTCTCCCTCTCCCTCTCCCTCTCCCTCTCCCTCTCCCTCTCCTCTCCCTCTCCCTCTCCCTCTCCCCTCTCCCTCTCCCTCTCCCTCTCCCTCTCCCTCTCCCTCTCCCTCTCCCTCTCCCTCTCCCTCTCCCTCTCCCTCTCCCTCTCCCTCTCCCTCCCTCCTCCCTCTCCCTCTCCCTCTCCCTCTCCCTCTCCCTCTCCCTCGTCCCTCTCCCTCTCCTCTCCCTCTCCCTCTCCCTCTCCCTCTCCCTCTCCCTCTCCCTCTCCCTCTCCCTCTCTCCCTCTCCCTCTCCCTCTCCCCCTCTCCCTCTCCAGTCACGGGCCGCGTTTACAGCGGCAGTTTCCTCCGCTGTGCTGCACTGTGGCGCGGTGAGTATGTGGGATGTATTTGACGATCTGTAGACCACTGGGACAGAATTTCACAAAGGTTCATTGATAACTCGAATGTGGATTGCTAATATCCTGCAACTCCCCACAATGCTTGTGAAGCCATTGTGGAAAGGATGCTCTCTTAAATGGTAACTACATGTGGTATACTTCCATGAAGTGTAACACAGTTCTGAACTCTGCTCGAGCACCCTACGAAGGACAGTAGTGATGCTGAAGAGAAGACCATCAACCAAATTTGGGTGAGAAATGGCTGCCAAATAGCAGGCGGGTTTGGAAGTGTATCAAGAGTCATACTCAATCACTGTTTTCAGCGTTCAGGAAGGGGGGTTAGGTAATGCATTGAGCCATGTACACCTCGGTAAATGCTTATATATCTCTGATCTACTTAATGGAGGTGAGGTCAAGTTTCATCCTCTTTCTGAAAGATATTGCCAGTAAAAGAAAAATGACACATTAATGTCCAGACTCAAGATGAGAGGGATGAATATTACATTCAAAGGTCACTTTTGGCTGGCAATAGAAATTACCCAACAAATGCAGTCCTTTGTAATAATTAAAATATGTCTAATGGCCATGGCCATTATAATTTCTAAGCCATTTCGTTCTTAATAAAACTCCAGGACATTTCAAATGCACACTGGACTCGCATTTACGACGACGATGCCGGGATGGTTCCTCTGAAAGGTCGTGGCCGACTACCTTCCCTACTCCGATGAAACCGATGACCTCGCTGTCTAGTCTCCTCCCCCAAACAAACCAACCCCAACATTTCAAAATTCGTGACACTTAACATTCGGTTTGTATTTACAGACTTGGAGTTAATAGAAAGCCAGAAGATGACCATGAACACACATCGCAAATAAAGGTAGTAAAGCATAAAGTAGTTGGACCACTCTACTTTTCAAAATTTGCTCCCTTGGCACCCCAAACATGTAGATTTCTTGCAACTATTAAATATTGGTAAGCAACACTGCTTGTGAATCAAAAGAATGTCACTCCTGATTTATCAAAACATTTTGGTACAAGACATTTGTCACAGATGCGTCAAATCTTTCACAAAGAGATATTATCTAGGAGGACACCTCATAGTTTGCTCGAGCCAGGAACAGCCTTGTGTGGAATTGCCTGCTGTCCTTAAAGGTCAAGAACATCCACTACCAGATCCAATATTCCTTCATTGCGTATACAGACTTAGTGCCTCCTAGCTCCTGTGACACGTTTGTGATTATGACCCCACTGCCACACATACAGTCGTCACAGAACATTTACCATTTACATTTTTGGCTTAGCTCGAGAACCTGGTATGGAAGTTGATGGGATTTATCGCAACAACATTTTCGTGACTGACTCGTAGAACAATGATGCCCTGTATGAGCAGGCAGCCGATTGTCGTGTTGGTGGGCTGCAATTGCATAGAGAAGACGAAAGTCCTTGTAGAGACCATAGTGATATATGGGGGAGGTTCCACAGTGCATCTCACAACTAATGCAACTTAGAGCCAACTATCACGCTCGTCTCACCGCCTGCGGGTCCGGGGTAAGAATAGGCCCGAGGTATTCCTGCCTGTCGTAAGAGGCGACTAAAAGGAGTTTCAACCGTTTTGGCCTTCCATGTGATGGTCCCCCTTGGGGTTTGACCTCCATTTTGCAAAATTCTACATAAGTACGAGCCTTTTGGGGAAGGCCACCTTACGTGGTGTACCACTGGTCCTAAGTGCACTAAGACCTTGGCACTCAGCACTGTACCGGCGTTGTCACCATGCCCACTATTCCTCAAATTGGGCCTAAACGCCTGATGGGTTGTACAAGTTACGCCTATAGTGCGTCTCCATCTGCACCAGCGATCATGATGGACTTTCCATGGCACCAGAAATCCAGCACGGTAGCCAGCCCATTGTGGTGGGGTCGTCATGTACCCTCTAGGTTGTAGCCCCCTGACAACACAGGGATCGTACTGTCGATACCTGAGCTGCACCCACCCCACGTCGGCCAAGGAGTAGATGCCCGTCTCCTTGGGGCATCAGGACTCCCGGCAACGGTCATCCTGCCAGGTGGCCCTTGCTGAGGCTGGGTGGCGCCTGTGGGGAGAGCCCCTGGTCAGAGTGGGTGGTATCGGGGCGGACGTTTCGCAGGTGAAACGTCAACACGTATCAGGTCACTCTGCGGCCGAGTCTTTCAAAAGAAGAGGTACCGTTTCTAGTTCTGGTTCTCCTGCCCTTTCCCCCTTGGCCACTCCCTGGGAGGAGGGACAGGCCCGCCGGCTTGGGGCGAAGTACTTCCCCCGCTATTTGGTCTGTTCTCGAACCGATGGAGGGACGTTCGCCACCTCCAAGCCCATGTTCTTTGTTCAGCACATTGAGGACATCTTCGGGGAAATTGAGGCTCTCAGCAAGATGCGTTCGGGGTCCGTTCTTATCAAGACCACCTCTGCCACACAGTCGGGAGCGCTCCAGGCGTGTGACCGTGTCCATTGTGCCGCATCTGGCACTAAATCGGACGCAGGGGGTTATTTTTCATCGTGACCTCCTGCTACAATCTGATGAGGAGCTCAGGGCCAACCTGGAGCGCCGAGGCGTGCATTTCGTCCGGCGAGTCCAGCGCGGCCCCAAAGACCGAAACATCGACACCGGGGCTTTTATCCTCGCCTTCGAGGTGGACGTTCTCACGGAGAAGGTAAAGGTGATGTGCTACCGGTGCGACGTGCGACCTTACGTCCCGCCTCCTATGCGCTGTTTTCGGCGTTTGCGCTTTGGGCACATGTCGTCACGGTGTGAGGCTGAGCCCCTTTGTGGCGATTGCGGACGTCCTCTTTGTGAGGAACATACGTGCACCCCACCACCTCGGTGCATTAATTGCCCTGGCCTCCACTCGCCTAGATCCTCAGACTGCCCCGCATATCAGAAGGAGAAGAAGATACAGGAACTCAAAACTTTGGATCGGCTCTCTTATTCTGAGGCCAGGAAGTAGTATGACCGCCTCCATCCCTTGCCGTTGACCACTTTGTTTGCCTCAGTTGTGTCCACTCCTTCTGCGGTATCCTCACCCCTATCCAGTCCCCCCTCCGCCTCCTCCGCCCACCAGGGGGCTCTGCCTCCGCCTCCCAAATCCCTCCCTTCCAAATCCTCCTCCCCCGTGGCCCCTGCCCCCTCTGCCCCAGGGGCCACCCTTCCTCCTCCTCTCCCCCCGCCACCTGAGAAGCGATCCTCTTCTCAGGCGTCCATTGGGGAAACGTTCTAGACCCCAGCTTCCGAGGTCCATCGTTCCAAAACGGACCCCGCGCATGAGGACTTTCTTCGGGTCCAGCCCACCATCCCTGTGCCTCCTCGGCCTTCCAAGAAGGCCTCAAAGAAGTAGTCTCTATCCCCCTCTCCACCCCGGCGCATTTCGTCTGACGCTCCATCCGTGAGTCGCTGCTCCCGGCTGTCCTCAGTTTCGCCGGGACGCTCTGCTGCCAGGCGCTCAGCTGGCCTCTCGTCGGCAAATGATGCTGCCCCTCCTACACAACCAGGGACAGCGGCCGCAGCTGGCGACGAGTCGATGGAACCGGATCCGCCTCATGTCGGTTGTAGCATTGTTCCCTCGCAACCTGGCCCTCCACGGCCGTCGAAGTGACCAGCTCTCCCCTCGTCTCGTTCCCCCAACTTTTTGACTAGCGATGGCGTTGTTTCATTGGAACATAAGAGGTATTCGGTCTAATTGTGAGGAATTACAACTGCTCCTCCGCCTGCACTGTCCACTCGTCCTTGGTCTCCAGGAAACCAAGTTGTGCCCGACTGACCGTATTGCCTTTACCCACTATACCTCGGAGCGGTATGACCTCACCCCTGTGGACGGTATCCCAGCTCATGGTGGGGTCATGTTGCTCGTTCGGGACGATGTCTATTACCATCCCATCCCATTGACCACCCCACTCCAAGCAATAGCTGTCCGCATTACTCTTTCTGCTTTTACTTTTTCAGTTTGTACCATCTACACTCCACCGTCATCTGCTGTTAGTCGGGCTGACATGATGCACCTGATCGTTCAGTTTCCCCCGCCGTTTTTATTGTTTGGCGACTTCAATGCCCATCATCCCCTTTGGGGCTCTCCTGCATCCTGTCAGAGAGGCTCCCTCTCGGCGGATGTCTTCAACCATCTCAATCTTGTCTGCCTCAATACCGGCGCCCCGACTTTCCTCTCGGACTCTACTCACACCTACTCCCACTTGCACCTCTCGATCTGTTCTACCACTCTTGCCCGTCGGCTCGAGTGGTATGTCCTTTCTGACACCTATTCGAGCGACCACTTCCCCTGTGTCGTTCGTCTCCTGCACCACACCCCATCCCCACGTCCTTCGAGCTGGAACATACCGAAAGCTGACTGGGGACTTTATTCCTCCCAGGCGACCTTTCCGGACCACGATTTTCCCAGTTGTGACAGTCAGGTCGAATTCCTCACGGCTGTTATCATCAATGCTGCCGAACGTTCCATTCCTCGTACTACCTCTTCTTCACGTCACGTTTCCGTCCCCTGGTGGAACGAGGCTTGTAGGGACGCTATCCGTGCTGGACGACGTGCTTTATGCACCTTTCGCCGTCATCCTACGTTGGCGAATTGTATTGAATACAAAAGACTCCGAGCACAATGCCGTAGAGTCATCAAAGAAAGCAAAAAAGCTTGTTGGGCCTCTTTCACCAGCTCCTTTAACAGTTTTACTCCCTCTTCCGTCGTTTGGGGTGGCCTGCGCCGGCTGTCGGGCATTAAGGCCCACTCCTCAGTACCTTTCCTGACCTCAGGTAATGAGGTCCTTGTTGATCCTGTGGTTGTCTCCAACGCCTTTGGCCGCTTTTTCGCAGAGGTTTCAAGCTCCGCCCATTACCACCCTGCCTTCCTTCCCAGGAAAGAGGCAGAAGAGGCTCGGCGACCTTCCTTCCACTCGCTGAATCTGGAAACTTATAATGCCCCCTTTACTATGCGGGAACTCGAACGTGCGCTTGCACTGTCCCGATCCTCTGCTCCGTGGCCAGATGCCATTCACGTTCAGATGCTGGCACACCTTTCTCCGGCGGGCTAAAGCTTCCTTCTTCGTACCTACAATCGCGTCTGGACCGAAGGTCAAGTCCCCAGGCGTTGGCGTGACGCCGTTGTTGTTTCTATACCCAAACCCGGGAAGGATAGACACCTTCCTTCTAGTTACCGCCCCATTTCTCTTACCAGCTGTGTCTGTAAGGTGATGGAGCGCATGGTTAATGCTCGGTTAGTTTGGATTCTGGAATCTCGACGACTACTTACTAATGTCCAATGCGGCTTTCGTCGCCGCCGCTCCGCTGTTGACCACCTTGTGACCTTGTCGACATTCATCATGAACAACTTTTTGCGAAGGCGCCAAACGGTAGCCGTGTTCTTCGACTTGGAGAAGGCTTATGATACCTGTTGGAGAGGAGGTATCCTCCACACTATGCACAGGTGGGGCCTATGCGGTCGCCTGCCCCTTTTTATTGATTCCTTTTTAACGGATCGGAAGTTTAGGGTACGTGTGGGTTCCGTATTGTCCGACGTCTTCCTCCAGGAGAACGGAGTGCCTCAGGGCTCCGTCTTGAGCGTAGCCCTTTTTGCCATCGCGATCAATCCAATTATGGATTGCATTCCACCTAATGTCTCAGGCTCTCTCTTTGTCGATGACTTCGCGATCTACTGCAGTGCCCAGAGAACATGCCTCCTGGAGCGCTGCCTTCAGCGTTGTCTAGACAGCCTCTACTCATGGAGCGTGGCAAATGGCTTCCGGTTCTCTGAAGAGAAGACAGTTTGTATCAACTTTTGGCGATATAAAGCGTTGCTTCCGCCATCCTTACATCTCGGTCCCGTTGTTCTCCCATTCGTGGACACAACTAAGTTTCTAGGGCTCATGTTGGACAGGAAACTGTGTTGGTCTCCACATGTCTCTTATTTGGCGGCCCGTTGTACACGTTCCCTTAATGTCCTAAGAGTTCTTAGCGGTTCATCTTGGGGAGCGGATCGCACTGTCCTGCTTCGCTTGTATCGGTCCATAGTCCGATCGAAGCTGGATTATGGGAGCTTCGTCTACTCTTACGCCGGCTCAACTCCATCCACCATCGGGCGATACATCTTGCGACTGCAGTCTTCTACACTAGTCCTGTCGAGAGTCTTTATGCTGAAGCTGCCGAGTTACCATTGACCTTCCGGCGCGACGTACTGCTGTGTCGGTATGCCTGCCGGCTGTTGTCTATGCCCGACCACCCCGCTTACCAGTCCTTCTTCGCTGATTCTCTCGACCGTCAGTACGGGTTGTACGTCTCTGCCCTGCTGCCCCCCGGAGTCCGCTTCCGTCGCCTGCTTCGACAATTGGATTTTGCCCTCCCTACCACCTTCAGAGAGGGTGAGAGCCCGAAACCACCTTGGCTCCAGGCTCCGGTTCATATTTCTCTCGACCTCAGCTCACTCCCGAAGGAGGGTACTCCGGCTGCAGTGTATTGCTCACGGTTTGTCGAACTTCGTGCTCGACTTGCCGGTCACACCTTTATTTACACCGATGGCTCCAAAACTGACGATGGTGTTGGCTGTGCCTTTGTCGTCGGGGCCGCCACCTTTAAATACCGGCTCCTCGACCAATGTTCCAGCTTTACGGCCGAGCTTTTTGCTCTCCATCAGGCCGTTCAGTATGCCCGCCGCCACCGCCATTCTTCGTACATACTCTGCTCTGACTCACTCAGTGCTCTTCAGAGCCTTGGAGCTCCCTATCCGGTCCATCCCTCGATTCAACGGATACAGCAGTCCCTCCATTCTTTCGCTGCTAATGGTTCTCCTGTCAGCTTTCTGTGGGTTCCCGGATATGTAGGAGTGGCTGGGAATGAGGCTGCGGATGCTGCAGCCAAGGCTGCAGTCCTCCTGCCTCGGCCAGCCTCCCATTGTGTCCCGTCATCTGACGTTCGTGGGGATGTATGTAAGAGGCTTGTGTCGTTGTGGTGGGATGCTTGGTCATCCCTCCAAGGAAACAAGCTCCGGGCAGTCAACCCGCTCCCAACTGCTTGGACAACCTCCTCCCGACCATCTCAGCGATAGGAAGTCCTTCTGACCAGGTTGCTGATTGGGCATTGCCGGTTTAGCCACCGCTACCTGCTCTCCGGTGACCCAGCCCCGCAGTGCCCTTGTGGTCAGGCATTAACAGTGTGCCATGTTTTATTGTCGTGTCCCCGTTTTAGTCAATTTCGTGTTGTCCTGTCCCTGCCATCTACTTTACCAGATGTTTTAGCTGATTACGCTCGAGTAGCTGCTCGTATTCTGCGTTTTATAACTTTAACTGGCTTGTCCAAAGACATTTAACCTTTTTACTTATTTTATCTGCATCCTTGTCAGGTCCTTCTGGTGTGCCCTCCTTCCCCTTCAGTTTTACTAGATTCCATGTGCTCTAACAACAGTGACTGGGTGCTAATGACCTCAGCAGTTGAGCGCCCTTAAACCCCACAAAAAAAAAAAAAGCTCGTCTCCATCCTCTTTCACAATTTGAGTAGGCGTGATGTCCACTTACTCGTTCAACACTTGGTTGATTCTGGGTTGAAAGGTGATAGGGTTACTCATTCCTGCTACCATTGGAAAGAATATTTCATCTTCCAAGAGAACCACATCAAATATATTGCTTTAATTCGTGGAACCGCTTTGCCTCGTGAACGTCTCTCTTCAGAGTCTTCGCCTCAGGAAGTCATGCATATCACCAGACTACATATTCCAATGATGCAAGGTTTCAGTTTGTTATAAAGAAGGTCCTGGATTTGTTGGAGACACTCTATGAAACGGCATTGCCTGACATAACCACACTGTCCGGTATACTAATGGGCACTGCAATAATGGAAGTGGAGGATGAGCAAGATGGGAATCTTCGTCTGGAGTTTAGCGTCCATTGTTTAGGATAATATGCTAGATTATAGACTAATAGCAATGTACGCTTCCTCACGTACATTTCAGAGTAGTTCTGCTTTCTATTTCTTCATGCCAGGTCTTTCGTGGGATTCGGTACACGCAATATGTCAGCATTGAACGGAATATGTCAGCATTGAACAGTTGACTGGTGTTGACATCTTGCTCTTCTATGAACGCAGAATTCATGGGAAACTTTCCCAGTGACTGCACAGTACGCAAAGATGAGTAACTCATGGATGAGTGACGAGTAGTACAGGCGATATAATGATTTATCTAAAATCATTTACCTAGGTGTAAACCACCTCTGTGGGTTCGCCGCACAACAGAGCCAACCATTTCCAGGGTCCCGATGCATGTGTGAAGGAGAAACTGCCAGACTAAAGGATAAGATCCGTGAACCAGGTGGGGATGCTGGTGAAAGAAAGATCTTGGCCTTAGAACTGGCGTATCTCGCACATTTGCATGATGAAGTCAGGTGCCAATATATTAACTTTGGGATGGAGCCCTTTTGTGGGAGTGGGCTCTCTGGACACGGCCGGGGAACAAAGAGCATTATACGAGGTGCATTGAAGTTCTAAGACCTCCGATTTTTTTTCCGATGAAACTGGCGTTACTTCTCGACGTAATCGCCCTGCAGACGTACACATTTTTCACAATGCTGACGCCATGATTCCATGGCATCGGCGAAGGCTACTTTAGGAGTCTGTTTTGACCACTGGAAAATCGCTGAGGCAATAGCAGCACGGCTGGTGAATGTGCGGCCATGGAGAGTGTCTTTCATTGTTGGAAAACGCCAAAAGTCACTAGGAGCCAGGTCAGGTGAGTAGGGAGCATGAGGAATCACTTCAAAGTTGTTATCACGAAGAAACTGTTGCGTAACGTTAGCTCGATGTGTGGGTGCGTTGTCTTGGTGAAACAGCACACGTGCAGCCCTTCCCGGACGTTTTTGTTGCAGTGCATGAAGGAATTTCTTCTTCAAAACATTTTCGTAGGATGCACCTGTTACCGTAGTGCCCTTTGGAACGCAATGGGTAAGGATTACGCCCTCGCTGTCCCAGAACATGGACACCATCATTTTTTCAGCACTGGCGGTTACCCGAAATTTTTTTGGTGGCGGTGAATCTGTGTGCTTCCATTAAGCTGACTGCCGCTTTGTTTCTGGATTGAAAAATGCCATCCACGTCTCATCCATTGTCACAACCAACGAAAAGAAAGTCCCATTCATGCTGTCGTTGCGCGTCAACATTGCTTGGCAACATGCCACACGGGCAGCCATGTGGTCGTCCATCAGCATTCGTGGCACCCACCTGGATAACACTTTTCGCATTATCAGGTCATCATGCAGGATTGCGTGCACAGAACCCACAGAAATGCCAACTCTGGAGGCGATCTGTTCAACTGTCATTCGGCGATCCCCCAAAACAATTCTCTCCACTTTCTTGATCATGTCGTCAGACCGGCTTGTGGGAGCCCGAGGTTGTTTCGATTTGTTGTTACATGATGTTCTGCCTTCATTAAACTGTCGCACCCATGAACGCACTTTCGACACGTTCATAACTCCATCACCACATGTCTCCTTCAACTGTCGATGAATTTCAGTTCGTTTCATACCACCAAATTCTGAAAACGAATGATTGCACGCTGTTAAAGTAAGGAAAAGTCACCATTTTAAGTATTTAAAACAGTTCTCATTCTCGCCGCTGGGGATAAAATTCTATCTGCCGTACGGTTCTGCCATCTCTGGGACGTATTGACAATGAACGCTGCCTCATTTTAAAACAATGCGCATGTTCCTATCTCTTCCCAGTCCGGAGAAAAAAAAATCGGAGGCCTTAGAACTTGAATGCACCTCGTATTCTGCCCTGTAGAAACATTAAGTAATGCCACAGATTTGGTATGGAATGTTAGAATCACGCGCAAAAACTACTCCGAGCAATGTTGTCATGGATTTCCATGTTAATGAAAGACTGTAGAGATGTCATAGATTCCAATGCAGTCCATGAAGGCTGTCTAGATTGGTATGTGTGTTGTGGACCTCTCCAAACTCCACATGTACCGCTTTCAGTATGAGTTTGCGAAGCCAAACTTCGTCAATCCCAAGTTACATTGTATGGATGTAGTCAGTTTAATCTACTGGGTTAAAGGCAGGGATCCATGTGAAACAATTAGATACTCCTGAAGAACTGAACACTTCTGGACACGCAGCTAATAATCCTTTTGAAATAATACCAGAAAACAAGTAGGTTATTGGCGTAATCAATGATGAAGTGAATGGATCACAGAATGTGGAGTTTGTTGGCACTCATATCAAACATATGCGAGTACTGTGTAGATGCAGATGCCGCCCTGTGGCGGGCTAATGGTGTGCATAGTGTGCTCTCAAATGTTATCTCGATAGAGAATTAGTGTGCCTGCTTTATGGCATTGGTGCGGCTCCATAAACGGTCAGTATATAGAGATTTGATGAGGACTGCTTCATCATAACATACGGTTCATCTGTGCAGATTAACAAATGACACTATGTGATCAAAAGTATCCAGACATCTGGCTGAAAGTCACGTGAAAGTTCTTGGCGCCCTCGATTGGCAATGCTGGAATTTAATATGGTGTTGGCCCACCCTTAGCCTTGATGAGAGCTTCTCCATTCAGGCGCTGGAAGGTCTCTTGGGAAATGGGAGCCCGTTATTCATGGAGTGCTGCACTGAGGAGAGGCATCGATGTCGATCGGTGAGGCCTGGCACGAAGTCGGCGTTCCAAAATATCCGAAAGGTTTCTATAGGATTCAGGTCAGGACTCTGTGCAGAACAGTCCATTACAGGGACGTTGTTGTCGTGTAACCACTGTGCCACAGGCCGTGGCTTAGGGACAAGTGCTAGATCAAGTTGAAATACGTACTCACTATCCAAAAACTGCTCTTCAACAGTGGGAAGCAACAAGGTGCATGAAACATCAATGTAGGCCTGTCCAGTGATAGTGGTACGCGAAACAAGGCGTGCACGCCCTCTCCATGAAATACACGACCACACCATAACAACACAGCCTCCGAATTTTACAGTTGGCATTAAACACGCTGGAAGATGACGTTCACTGGGCATTCGCCATACCCGCACCCTGCCATCCGATCGCCACATTGTGTACCGTGACTCATCACTCATCACATCGTTTTCCCACTGTTCAATCGTCCAATTTTTACTCCCTTTACACCAAGTGAGGTGTCGTTTGGCATTTACCGGCGTGATGTGTGGCTTATGAGCAGCTGCTCAACCATGAAATCCAAGTTTTCTCAACTCCTGTCTGTCATAGTACTTGCATTGGATCCTGATGCATTTTGGAATTCTGGTGTGATGGTCTGGATAGATGTCTGCCTGTTACACATTACGACCCACTTCAATTGTTGGTGGTGTCTGTCAGTCAGGCGAGGTCGGCCTGTGCGCTTTTGTGCTGTACGTGTCCCTTCCCATTTCTACTATACTGTTACATCGTAAACAGTGGACCTAGGGATGTTTATGAGTCTGGAAATCTCGTGTACACACGTGGCACCCAATCGCCTGACCATGTTCGAAGTCCGTGAGTTCCGTGGAGCGCCCCATTCTGCTCTCTCACTATGTCTAATGGCTACTGAGATAGGTGATATGGCGTACCTGGCAGTAGGTTGCAGCACAACGCACCTAATATGAAAAAATACGTTTCTGGGGTTGGCCGGATGCTTTTGATCACATGGTGTAGTAAATAGACGCATTGTGTGTACATCAAATACATACCATTGTAAATAAAAATGAAAAATATTAATAAGCAAAAGACAGTAAAAATGTATTACAAAAACAAAATTGTTTATAATCTGTTGGTTAGTTTGTTGTAGGGACTATAATAGTTACATCCAAACCTTGCCGCTAGATAATTATTAGTTGCAGCAAACATGAGTTTCTTCCCAGTAATGCTCAGACTTCGAATGGAAAAGCCTACACAGTCGACTTAGTTATTAAGGGTTATAATGAGGGGGAGGGTGGGGGGACGAAGGTGAGCTCGGATCTTATTGGTCCACCTTGGTTTCCTACTATTTTATTGTGCTCCAATTGGCTGAGACACGTGGAGTGGTTACATGCGAGTTTTAAGAATATATCAAATAACCTTCATCGAGTTACGTCATGATCTTGAATATAACTCGTACAATTGCCTAAGGAGTGCGGTTAGTTCCCCTGGATGACCTTGATAAAATCCCAGTGGTTTCCTGTGAGAAGGGGAGTTATCTTGAATATAAATTGGCGAAGTGGGTAATCTGACGCTGGATGTTCAATAAGGGGTAAGATTATCTTCCCTGAAACATGCATTGCTATGCTGTTGCCCTTTAAATCGCGTCCCCTTAGATCCTGTTCTCTATAGATGCCTGTCCCTTTAAATCTGGAACATACGCTGCTATCCTGTCCCCAGACAAAGCTTATTTCACTCACATGTGACACTTTTTGGGGATAGAATTTTCAGTATCATTAGTGCATAACATTTTTGTAATTAAATGATGACTCAAGGAACCAGATTCCTGTGTACTGTAGCATAATTTTTACATGTCAGTAAATAGTTCATTAATTGTAACAAAAGTTCCACCTCATTTTGCCACTGAAGTTATATTTTATGGTGGTTTTCGTTTTGAAATGAGTTTTCCTCCGGTATTAAGATGAGCAATAAAAGGAAATGCATATTAACATTTTGAGGACTGAGCAGCTAGGGTTTAGTTCAAACGACGGATCCTGTGATATTTCAGTTTCTTGACTTTGTAAGAGGGCGCTTTGCCCGTGAAATCCTGCAAAGAAACAGACTTAGAATTAGAATTTGTTATATATGCCTTAATATGAAAAAAATTCAGACATTTTAGAAATGAAGTCCTGTTTTATTAGCACCAGGGATATTCTTAGTGTTGTGGTTAATTATGTTTGTGACATTACTAGTAAATTACATTATTACGTTGTACAATGTGTGCTCATTTATTTCTTACAGTTCCATACACATAAAAGGTCGAGAAGACAAACGATGTTTCCCTTGGAGTTAGCAGAGGAGGTAAGTGTTTTTGTAGATTATTCAGTCACTCTCGGGGGGGGGGGGGGGGGGGATATTTAACAACTAAAATATGCAGCATTGATATTGCTCAATGAAACTAACTGAAAATGTAATTTTACATTGATGATTGGTTACATTTACCTCATTGTGTAGAATTTCCAAAGGTTTTGGAAAATGAATCTGTATATCACAATCTTCAAAATAGTGCATGGCATCTTCTCTCGCATTTGCGGAACATCATTACTTTGTATTTAAGTTTTTAGTGAGTGTATTTCTTTTACATGGTTAATTTCTTGGAAAATGTACTTCTGTATTTTCTTCATAATTGCTAGGAAATCGTATCATATTGCTCAAAAGTGTAAGTTGTCTCACATTTTTTCACTTGACCTTCTTTGTCAATGAGTTACGTTGAAAAATGAAAAACATAGTGGTAGGACACACAGATCTTAAAGGTATTTTCGGTGTCTTTTATGTGTGGTCTGTTATCTACAATACTTATAAAAGCAAAAATACTTGACAGTATTTATAGGTTGCTAATATTTTATCTTATTGTCGATGTACACACATAAAAAAGTTCTGCATCACCGCAGTTCCCAGAACTCCTGGAATTAGACGTTGACTGTGGATGTTGTATTACAGACAGTCTGACTGTTCAGGGATATCACTAAACCCACCCAAAGATGTAAAGAACCATGCATGAGCAACACCTGTTACACAGAGGGGGCCCGACAACCGATCAATTCTAGTCATTCCACCAGGAAGGAGGTACATGTTGTGTGTAGGTCAGCCATGTCCAGACAGTCAATACCGCGCTTTGGTCGCTTCCACATTGTTACTTTGTGCCAGGAAGGGCTCTCAACAAGGGAAGTGTCCAGGCGTCTCAGAATGAACCAAAGCAATGTTGTTTGGGCATGGACGAGATGGAGAGAGAGAGAGAGAGAGAGAGAGAGAGAGAGAGAGAGAGAGAGAGAGAGAGAGAGAGAGAGAGAGAGAGGCCTCGATCAGACCGCCCAAGGGCAGAGGATGACTGCTACCTACGGATTATGGTTCGGAGGAACCCTGAGAGCAACGCCATGTTCAGTAATGCTTTTTGTGCAGCCACAGGACATCGTGTTAAGACTCAAACTGTGTCCAGTAGGCTGCATGATGCGCAACTTCACTCCCAAAGTCCATGGCTAGGTCCACCTATGCAACCACGACACCATGCAGTGCGGTACAGATGGGCCCAACAACATGCAGAATGGACTGCTCAGGATTGGCATCACGTTCTCTTCACTCATAAGTGTCCCATATGCCTTAGAGACAATCGTTAGACCTGTTTGTAGGCAACCCGGTCAGGCTGAACGCCTTAGACTCACTGCCAAGGCAGTGCAGCAAGGTGGCGGCTCCCTGCTGTTTTGGGGTGGCGTTATGTGGGGCCAACGTACGCCGCTGGTGGTCATGGAAGACACTGTAATGACTGTACAATACGTGAATGCCATCCTCCGACCGACAGTGCAACCATATCTGCAGCATATTGCCAAGGCGGTCGTCTTCATGGACGACAATGCGCGCCCCCATCGTGCACGACTTGCGAATGACTTCCTTCAGGATAACGACATCGCTCGACTAGAGTGGCAGCATATTTTCCAGAAATGAACCCTATCTAACATGGCTGAGATATTCAAAAGGGCTGTTTATGGACGACGTGACCCACCAACCACTCTGAGGGATCTACGCCAAATCGCCATTGAGGAATGGGACAATCTGGACCAACAGTGCTGTGATGAAGTTGTGGATAGTATGACACGACGAATGCAGGCATGAATCAGTGCAAGAGGACGTGCTATTAGGTATTAGAGGTACCAGTGTGCACCGCAATCTCAACTACCACCTCTGAAGGTCTCGCTGTATGGTGGTACAACATGCAATGTGTAGTTTTCATGAGCAATAAAATGTGGGGAATGATGTTTATGTTGATCTCTCTTCCAATTTTTTGTACATGTTCCGGAACTCTAGGAACCAAGGTGGTGCAAATCTATTTTGATGTGTGTACATAGTTCTTGTTCATTAAACACGTTTTCCATATTTGGTCTCCCCCCGTCTCCCTCCCTGAGGCTTGGGGTTCTACAATAAGTTCATGCGTGGCTTACACAGGACCCATAGTTATACCAGCCCTTTCTTCCTTACCGCTCTGCATTTATCCTCCTTTCCTCCCTGTCGTAACTCCTCCCACTCTGGCCCCTCTGGCCCCCCCTTAGTTTTCATATCTACAGTATGTTGACCTGGCCAGCCATCTGGTTTTCTGTGTTCCTTCCAGTTTTGTTGCCATTGCTTTTTCTTTTTGATCCTTCCTTGTTTAGTGTTTCTGGTCCCTCTTTGGAGTTTGACCTCCACTTATAAATTTTCTCTCTGTAGCGTGAGATAAACCATTTGGGGAATAACTCCCTCCTAGTACCTATGGCGTCGATACCTCTCCCCCTTCCTTCCCTGGGGTAGCTCCACATGGCATTCTCTCGTTCAACTCTCCCATTGGGCGTCTTCCACCCTCTGCCATTTCGTATTGGCCATACTTGGTTGACCAGTAGTTTTTTACCCAGCAGTGAGCCCAGCTCCCAATCCTCCTCACCTTGTAGTTGCGGGGCCTCCCCACCACCGTGATCCATATTTTGCTGGATTGCCCCTGCGTTTCGGCCTTTCTTACTACATATCCCCTCCAACCTTCCTTGTCTTGCGTGTTAGCAGATGATCCTCATATGGTAACATCTGTCCTCGGTTTTCTTCGCGAAAATGGTCTCTTCCGGTGTTCAAATCATCGAATATTCGTCTGGAACTGGAGGCCATTAGTTAGCGTTCACATTGCTTATGGAGCCATTGGCCTTGTCTCCACAGTGGCCGGGTTCTTATCCCCTTTTTCCCCTGCATTTTGCCTGGTTTCTCTGCCATTTTGATTCCCCTTTTTTTATCTTCTCGTGGTGTTGCCCACATTGTCACGATCATGGTATTGCGCATGCTACGGTATTCTGTATGGTATGGTGTGGTGTATGATATGGTATGAATGGTGGAGCTGATGCCCCAAAGCGCATTGCGTATCTGTGACGGTCCTGCTCTCTCTGTTTGCGCCCACCCCATCCTGATCTTTCCTCTCCCTGCTGCCCTTTCATACCTTTAACCTCTTTCTTTGCCCATTTCACCTTCCCCTTGACTGACTGACTGTCCTTTGTGTTGTCTCTCTCTGTTTCTGCCGCCTTAGATCTCAGGACTGAGAAACACCAACATTCTTGATCTGCCCTTTACACTCCTTGATGTCGCAGTTTCGCTGTTTTGAACAAATATCTTCCGGTACTGTTTCCTTAAAATTGAGTAATTTACTGTTACTAACTTTATGGTTAAGGCTGTGAGATCTACGTTTTGTGAAAACTGCCTGCATGTTAATTCCACTACATAGGCTGACTAACAGCTACAGAATATGGAAGTGGAAAACCGATCTACTGTAGAAATACAGTAGATTCTGTACTACCGCATAGCAGTGTTACTTCCTATACCAGAAATGTGTCTGTATAAATGGCGCAAGTTGAATACTTATTTAGTTTTTCTTTCCTTTTCCATATTGATTTTATTACGTTTTTGTACTAGGAAAAAGCTTCAGCGTATCCCATAAATACTTGTCTCTGAACGTACAATAGCAAAAAATGTACGATAGACTTTTATACTGTCAAACCCTATCTTGGAAACTTTCTCCTAGATAAGTCAGTACTTATCATTAAGTTCCTTCTTTTGAAGAATTTACGTAACAACATTATAACAGAACTCGCTCTGTCCATTCTTCATTCAATTTTGATTCTGTTGCTTACTTTTCTAAAATCTTGTCTTGGCTGCAAACAAACACCTACACTAGTCACACACGTCAGTAAATATTGTATTTATATTACATGTGCCCAGTACTTTGCAACCTCCAAGGCGCTTGGAGTGGCTTGCAGGAGATCAATCTTCGTGCAGGATGTAGGGCACAAAAGGCACTGGAGCATGTGGCTTGTGGTTTGTTCTTGTCCACAATCACAGGACGTATCTTCTGTTATGAAGCCCCATCTCTTCAGGTTGTCTCTGGATCGTCTGATTCCTGACTGTAAACTTTTTAAAGATTTCCATACCAGCCAGCTCTTGTTGCGTCCAGGTGGTAGTTCTTCAGCTTCTGGCGTCTGCAGGTGAGGCGTCGACTTCTTCCATAACTCCAGCCTTGCCTTCTCTGGTGAAATGGTGAGCTTCTCGGATGTTCTCTGGAAGCTCTTTCCTCTGGAAGCTCTTTCCTCTGGAAGCTCTTTCTCGATCTCAGCCGTTGCTGTGGTGGATTATGTCCGTGCAGTGGATGGGCACTGTCCTGTTCCACTTTCAGTCTCTCCTTGTTAGCAACCACTGTTCTGTGTACCCATGGTGGCGCTATTCCAGCCAGGCAGTAGAGCATATCAGTTTAGGCAGGTCTTAAGCAACCTGTGATCAACCTGCAGGTTTCGTTGAGAGCAATGTCTACTTGCCTGGCATGAGATGACCTGCACCAGACTGGAGAAGCATATTCAGCAGTAGAACAGCACAGTGCCATTGCAGAACAGCGAATAGTTTGTGGATGTGATTCCCACTGTGTCCCCGCTAGTTTGCGAATTAGGTTGTTTCGAGCGGAGATTTTAATTTTAGTGTTCTTGCAGTGAGTTTTGAATGTCAGAGATCTATCGAGAGTGACTCCCAAGTATTTAGGTACATGATGATGATGATGATGATGATGACGATGTAGTTGGATGCCTGACCATGCAATATGTAGCTCACGATTAGCTCCCCTGTTCCTTAAATGAAAGGCGCACACTTGTGTCTTCGAAGGGTTTGGTCTGAGTTGGTTCCGATTGTAATAGTTTCACAATGTTCTAAGTGCTGTTGTCAGGTTTCTTTCCACTCTTTCAAAGCATGAGCTCTGTGTAGCAAGGACTAGGTCATCTGCATATAAGAATCTCTTTGTGCCTGGGGTCAATGGCTGGTCGTTGGTATAAATGTTGAAGAGAAGTAGAGCCAAGACGCTTCCCTGAGGCAGACCATTTTTCTGCGCTCTCCAGCGACTGTGTTGTCCTTGAAATTCAACAAAAAAACATACGGTTTTGGAGGAGGGTGCTGAGTAGTCTAACGAGGTGGGCGTTCTTGATCATATTGTTTAATTTTGCATGGAGTAACCGATGATGGACAGTATCATACGCTGCTGTGAGATCCACGAAGACCACATCAGTTACTTGACGGGTTTCAAAGCCATTCCCTATAAACTGAGTCAGATTCAAAAGTTGCCCTGTGCAGCTTCTGTTTGGTCGAAATTCTCCTTGTTCAGGTATGAGAATAGGGTCTATTACTGGTAGGATTCTATTCAGAATCATACGTTTGAACAGTTTATAAGGGTGACACAAAAGGCTAACTGTTCTGAAATTCTTGGGATGATTTGCTTCCTTTCCACGTTTCAGAAGAGCTATCACCCTGCTCTTTCGCCAGATCTTTGGTATATGGCACTGGTTCATGCAGTTGTTGAAAAGCTGCAGGATTCACGTTCTTGTTTCTGGACCGAAAATCTTGAGTTGCTCCATACGGAAGTCATCTAGACAGGATGCTTTACCAGTTTTGCTCTCCTTAATAGCCTTGTTTAATTCAGATATCTGGAATGGGAGAGTCAGATTCCTCGTTTGTTCTTGGACCTCTTGCTGTACTTTCGGAACTTTGATTCTATGGCTTCCTTTTCCATTCATGAGCAGTTGGTTTGCTATCTGATCTGCAGTAATGCTGCAGTGTGATGTGGATCTGGTTGGGCCATTATTGAGGCGTCTCAATAATCTCCACGCTTTATGACTGTTTCTGATGAGATCAAGTTCTTCCGTCGTTTTAACCCAAGAATCCCTTTTGGATTCTTTCAGAGATGCAATAAGTTTCTTCCCAGCCAGTAGCATTGTCTCGTCGAATGGATCTTCTTAGAATAGCACCTTATACTCTGTAAATTGGGCAGTGAGTTCTGAAGTTAGACCAGGAATGTATGATGTTCGACAACCCCGAGGAATTGCAATTCTGGAGCACCTCCTTACAGCCCTCACAAAAGTGTCATATGAGTCAGGTGAAGGTTCAGTATTGGGAATTGCAGCGTCCAGCGTTTCTGTAAACTTCGGCCAGTTGGCTTTCCTGAAGTTTAACCTCCTTCTGAACGGAACTGTCTGTGGTCTAACTGCTGCTTAGATTTCGCACATGATCGGTCTGTGCTGTGTATTTGGAGTAGGATTGCAGACAGGTTTATGCACTGTTGTGAGATGTTCTCGCTGCAAAATATCAGATCGGGGTTGTATCTGCTTTTCCATCTGCCACTTATGAAAGATGCAGGTTGCTTAGGGTCATGTATAAGGCTCAGATGGTTGCCTTCCGCCCATTATTGTAATACCATTCTCATCATCATGCTCATAGCCCCCACGTGGTGCTGTGACAGTTGCAGTCACCAGTCACTATTTGCGTGTGTTGACTATAAAAGTTATCTGCTAGATTGATTTTGAGATCAACGTCCGGTGGTTTGTATGAGGATGTGACTGTACAGCCTTTGATTTCCAAAGTTTCGACTACTTCTCATAGTTCCTGAAAATGTGAAATATTTCCCACGTCTTCAACAGCAGCATTCCAATTCACACCCGACCTAAGCAGTATCGGCATCCTTCCCTATTTGAACACAACACCCTACTCCTTGCTACACATCACGTATCAGTAGAACATACATAGATGTGAGACCTGTCCCGTGTGTCCTACCACTGTCACCTATTTTTGTCTCATCGTGGGTATCTCCTACAGTGTCAGAGGCGGGGCCACCCGTGAACGTGGCCACACAGTCTACTGACTCGGCTCCAACCATTGTGCCGCACCCCCCAGTGGGGCTTGCCACTTTTTGGCGGGTTCGTGCTCAGCTACCGTGGGGCCCCAGCCTTTGCAGCATTTTCTCCCTTCTGTGCTGCATGTATGTCCTCTCGCTATTCTTTTTCCCCTCCCTTGCGGAACATGTCTGGGGTATTACTGGGAATGTTCCACATTATCTGTTCGTTCCCTTTTCCTTTCTTTGTTTACCTTCTCCTCTCGTTCCTCCGCTTGGGTGGTCGAGGGTCCTCGTTTTCTTCTTCCTCCCTGTGCACTCCCGAAGGCTGGCTCACGCGTCTGATATGTAACAGATGAGTGGGTAACGCGTAATTTTCAGCCCCGTGTCGGCAGGTAGAGTTGGCACGTACCCCATGGTACAGGCCAGGCCCAGAGAGGGATGATTGCCTGAGCTGCAACCTTCCCAAATTGCCGTATGATTCCTCCGTCAGGTGTTGGGGAGGTGCAAACAGTCACCTAGGGCAGGTGCCCCGATTTGTGAAGGAGCGTGCCACCGGAGATGCTGGCAATCTTGGGGCATTTTCTCGCTGTGGACAAATCATCTTCACAGTCGACGTCTATGAAACGTAAACGGTATGAGGCTAACGATTCAAAATCCCTTCCAGCTGCACCACGGTTCCTCATGGTCTCTTATACTGAAGACAGTCAGTCCTTCGCCGTGGTAAATCCGTTTATTGTTCAGAAAGGTGTTGATGCAATTTTGAGCCCTGCTGCTTCTGATTCTCAATCGCAACAACCGCTTACCACCTCACTTCTCCACAGCAACCCTGTTTGTGTCGAGGCCCTTGGACCTCTGAATTCTTCCTGTGGCTTTAATTACACTAGGCTGCATGACTGTTTAACTGAGGCTGAAATCCAATCTTATCTCTCTGATCAGCGTGTCATTTCCATCCATCGAGTTATAAAAATGGTAGACTCCTCTCTAATGCCCAACTGCACTATTTTTATCACTTTTGCTATAGTGGTACTTCTGTCCAAGATCAAAGCAGGCTATGAAATTATAACAGTTAGACAGTACATTTCGAACCTGATGTGCTGCTACCAGTGTCTACGTTTTAACCACACTAGAACCTAATGTCGACACCCAGCCAAGTGTGTAATCTGTTGTAGGGATGTGCATGAGGGCAATCGTCTGCCTCCTCCTCCCCGCTGTATCAAGTGCAATGGCGGCCGTGCCGCCGCCTCTCTGTATTTTCCTGTGTTCCTTGATGCGTCGGCTGCCCAAGAGATCTGTGTAAGGGAAAAAGTACCTTACCCAGTCACTGGCAAGTTATTGGTTAGTCGCAAATACTGTGCTCTCCCGTCTGGTACCTATAATTCTGTTCTTAGTACGTCTAGATTCATGAAGGACATGCCCACACAGACATGCGACCTCAAATTCAGCTCTGAGGTTGTGAAATAGCCCAGCGTCACGGTAGCATCGCCATCCCCCCGTCCAGATGTGCAACAAGACATCAAACTTTCAGCTCAAGGGGCGAAGCCACCAGTTACACAACTGGTAAGCCAGAAAGGGCAGGAGTAGTACTCCCATGGAGACTTCCTACATCCATCCAGCCAAACAACACCCAACTGTCCCTTTGCTAACCAGAAAGGCTTGAAGTAGTCCACCAAAGGCAAACGATCTTCCACTCCGCCAACTCTGCGATCCTCTTCGACAGTATTGCTATGTGACACCTTAGCCTGGCTGGCCTGACTGTTGCCTGTGCGCACCACCAACCGTTTTTCTGCGTTGGACTCCATAGACCGACAGCACAAGCAAGCCAATGCTTCTGTGCACCCCATGGAGCGGGATCCTCCTGCATTTGTGCCCTGAAGCAGTGACTCTTCGCAGGCTGACACTCGGCAGCCACCGAGGTGACACTCCATCTCGTCCACATCGTGACTCTCCTCCACTCGAACGTTCGTGGCCTTCGGTCCCAAAAAGAGGATTTACGGCAGCTTTTAGCATCGCAGCATCCCCTTGTACGCTGCCTTCAGCACACGAAATCGCACTCTCTCGACCACTTGAAGCTTTGATATTCCTTCCTGGGTCGTTTTGACCTTCCCCCTGGGGTCGGCAATCCATCTCATTGGGCTGTCATGCTGCTCGTAGGGGATGACGTTCGTAGTCTACCCATCTTCAAGCTGTTGCAATTCCCCTTTATCTTCCTCACCTGACTTTTTCCCCCTGTAACGTTTACATCCCTTAGTCATTTGATGTCACCAGGGCAAACTTCCTTCAGCTTATTGGGCAACTACCTCCTACATTTCTGCTACTCGGCGACTTTAATGAACACCATCCCCTTTGTGGTTCTCCCAGAACCTGTCGGAGAGGTTCCCTCTTGACTGACCTTCTTAACCAACTCTACCTCTTCTGCCTTAACAGTGGAGCACCCACATTCCTTTCTGACTCCTCCCACACATATTCTCATATGGAACTATACTTCTGCACTTTCCAGCTCTCCCATCGTCTTGTGTGGTCCACTCTTTGTAACACCTACTAGAGCGTCCATTTCCCATGCGCTATCAGTCTGCTGACTCCTACCTGACCTGTGTGCACACCGAAATGGCATCTTACTAGGCCTGACTGGCGGCTTTACTCCTCCCTGGCGACCTCCAAAGAACAGTATTTCCCCAGCTGTGATGACCAGGTGGAATATCTCACAAATGTTATCCTTACTGCTGCAGAACATTCCATTCCTCGCAATTACTCTTCACCACGTCGTGTCCCAGTCCCTTAGTGGACTGAGGCATGCCGCGGCGCAATTCGCGCACGGAGATGTTCTCTCCACGCTTTTACTGCCATCCTATGATGACAAACTGCATTCATTAAAATCAGATGCGTGCAAAGTGTCGTCGCGTGTTTCGGGAAAGCAAAAAAGCTAGCTGGATTGCATTCATTAGTTCTTTTAACGGTCCCACCTCTTCTTCTGTCATGTGGACCAACTTCAAACGACTGTCTGGGACCAAGATCCATTTGCCAATTTCTAGCTTGAAAGTAGCAGACGATATCATCGTGGACCCTACTGCTATCTCAAATACTTTGGGTCGCCATTTTGCCGACCTTTTGAGCTCTTACCACTATCACTTTGCCTTCCTCCACCAGAAATGAGCGAAGAAGGCTCTGGCGATACCTTTCCCTTCTCAGAATAGTGAGTGCTACAATGCCGCCTTTACTATAAGGGAGCAAGATCGTGCTCTCAGCTCATCCCGATCCTCCGCCCCAGGGCCAGTGTTGTGCAAATTCAGATCTTGCAGCACCTCTCTCTTGTAGGCAGGCGTTTCCTACTTAACATGTACAACCGCATCTGGGCAGAGGGCACGTTTCCTAGCCATTGCCATTAAGCCACTGTCACCCTCATACCTAAGACCAGTAAGGATAAAAACCTTCCCTCTAGCTTACGCCCCATTTCTCCCACTGACAATATTTGCAAGGTGACGTATGAATCACGCCTGGCTCGAGTGGCATTATTTACTAACGACTGCACAGTGTGGATTTAGAGTGTGGCGTTCTGCAGTTGACCATCTCGTTAGTTTGTCCGCCCGTGTCATGAATGGTTTTCTGCGGAAATCCCAGACTTTGGCCGTGTTTTTCGATTTGGAGAAGGCCTACGACACCTGCTGGAGAACTCTTTACATGTGGGGCTTCCGTGGCTGCCTGCCCCGTTTCCGGCGGGAATTTTTAGAAGGCAGAGTTTTCAAGGTGCATGTGGGTTCTGCCTTGTAGGACACCTTTATCCAGGAAGACGGTGTGCCTCAGGGTTCTCTCCTGAGCATCATCCTATTAGCTATCGCCATTTACCCTATAATGGCCTGTGGCCCACCAGACATCTTCGGCTCCCTCTTTGCCTTCTATTCCAGTTCTCACGGACCTGTCACTGAGCGGCGTCATCGACGACGTCTCGATCGTCTGTACTCCTGGAGCACTTACAATAGTTTTAGTTTTTCCACTGACAAACCCGTCGGTATGAATTTCTGGCGGCGCAAATGGTTTCTCCTACCATCTTTACATTTTGGGCATGTTGCCCTTCCGTTAGTTGAAACTACGAAATTCATGATGCTCATGCTCGCTAGGAAACTCTTGGTCCTCTCATGTGTCTTACTTGGCAGCCAGTGTTACGCGGTTCCTCAATGTCCTACGTGTCCTCAATTGTACCTCCTGGCATGCTGATCGAACCTCCGTTTGTAGCGATCCATTTTCCATCCGAAACTCGACTGTGGGTTCTTTGTTTTTACATCTGCACGTCCAGCCGCTTATGCCATCTCAACACATCCGCCATCATGTTATCCATTTGCCCACTGGCGCCTTTTACACTACCCCAAGTGAGAGCCCGTATGCTGAAGCTGCTGAACTACCACTGTCCTACCGTCATGACTTTCTCCTCAGGCATGCTGTTTGTCTGCCATGCGTGGCCACCAATGCTATTCTACTTCGATCGCCAGTACGGGGCACATCCCTCTTCCCTGTTACCTCCTGGAGTCCGTTTCCGGCGCTTGCTTCGGCAGCTTAATTTCAAACTACCTGCAACTTCCCCAGTGGGTGTGAATGCTTCGCCAATTTCGCTTCCTGAAGTGGCCCTTGTTAACCTCGGCCTTCATTGACTTCGTAAGGACACTACTCCAGCCTTACTCTGTCGCCTTCAGTTTCGGTAGTTTCGCACGGAATTTCGCGGTAGTACATTTGTGTACACTGAAGGCTCTGACTGACTGTAGGGTCAGATGTGCCTTCGTCATTGGCACTCACGTCTTTAGTTGTCGGTTTCCGACACACTGCTCAGTATTTACAGGCGAGCTCTTCGCCTTGTATCAGGCCACAGAGCACATCTGGCGTCACAGACTATTAAATTGTCGTGCTCACACACACTAGGCGCCCTTCAAAGTCTCTGTGCGTTTTACACCGCCCATCCCTTAGTGCAACTTTATCACTCGTGTTGGAGCCACTGTGAATTTTGTGGATTCCTGGTCATGTCGGTCTGCCAGGAAACGAGGCTGCTGACGCTGCTGCCAAGGCTGCAGTCCTCTTACCTCAGCCCACTAGTTTCTATAATCCCTCCAGTGATCACAGTGTTGCTGTCCATCAGGAGGTAGCGTCCCTTCGGCATCGCCATTGGTCCTTCCTTAAAGGAATAAGCTCAAGATTATTAAGCTTCTCCCAGTGGCATGGGCGACCTCCTCTCGGCTCTGCCGCCTGGAGGAAGTCATTTTAACTCGGTTGCGTATTGGGCACTGTCTTTTTAGCCATTGTCATTTTATAAGTGGCGCTCCCCCACTACTTGTTACACTGAGCCCAAATTTTAACTGTTCGCTTCCTCCATGCTGAAAGTCCATTTCTTAACCGTTTATGTTCCCACTTGCCGTCTGATTTATCGACCGTTTTAGCAATTGACGCGTGGGCTGTGGACCGCGATTTACTTTCTGTCCGTGAAAGCGATATGACGAAAGGCATTTAATTTTTAGTTTTGGACCTCCGTTTTGTATGGTGACTTTAGTAGCTCCTTCTCCACGTCCCTGTTTTTCACTGTCTTCTATTATGTCAATTGGGATTGACATTTAGTCATTTTTAACACCTCTGTCTTCGTGTTCTATAGTTTTGACGTGTGCGTATATGACCCCGGTTGTTTTTGCGCCCAAAAACGAGACACTGTACCGCATTCTACGTGAGCATCTCCTCTGACGAGCAGTTTGTCACTGTGAATGGCCACTGCTAGACTGTGGCTGAGAGGCAGCTGGACCGTCCAGTTTGAGATGGCTGCCTGACCTGATGTGCTAGTCTTCGACAGTCACTGCGCTGTCACTGTTAGGGCCTCATCTACACCTGCTTCTGTCCCAACGCCTGCTCCCATTCCAGCTCTACACACGCCTACTGTCGCCCCCCCTCCCGCCCCCCCCCGCCCCCCCCCCCCCCCCAGTGCACATGTACAGTTTTTTCTCCTTTTCTGCTACTCTCCCCAACCCTTCCCCCTTTCCCCATCCAACCGTCCTGTCACAACACTATATGTGCTTCCTCCCATAGGCAGCACTGCAGCATCCTACACCACCCTTTCCTCATACTGCCCTCCATCCCCATGACACATTTCGTGTGTACAGCCACATCAGCTGAGATAGCTGTTCTCCGCGTTTAGGCCTTACTACCCTCCCGTGTGTGTGCACGGTTTTTCTTTTTCATCATTTTATGGAGGATTAAGTTCTGTGTTCTTACAATGCCCTTGGTTGATGCTCAACATCTCTTCCATGTGGTGAGTTGTAATCTATCCTATCTCATATTGTTGCCCCATCCGGGATTTTCTAAGGTGTAAATTACACATTTTGACATTCTCAGCATCCTTGCAGCAACACACCCTAACAGAATCTCAAAATATGTATCAAAGTAAATAATATTGTTTGATTGGAGAGTAATTCTGCTTCACCTACACTGTCCACATATTCTCGTAACTGTTGTTGCATGCACTATTTGACTAGTGCTGCTCGATTATTCTCATCTCACAGCACGATGGTGGAATGTGGTGTATCACAGGTAATGGGATCTTGGCTTGACCCCACACGTTGTGAGGATGGTGAAAACCTCTATAAATAGCGCCTCAGTCTTGAGGTGGGCTGTGCGCCAAAGAGATGTGTAGCTGTGGAGATGGAATAGTCGTTAGTGGGCAACCTCTGAGGGACCTGCTCTGCCTCAGTTGTATAAAGTCTACCTAGGCACACAGGGCTCTATCTAGAGACTTTTATTTAACTAGTTCTTCCTGGAACCGAGATGGAGCCTACCAATTTTTCTCTTCCCCCTCCAGTGGAATCGATGGGCCATTGGTAGGTACCAACACCCAGTCTAATAACAGGGTTCATCCAGCCAGTCCAACAGGCTCTGTTAACAGTAACAGAATGCATGCTGGTTGTCTGAATGTGTTTGCAACAGTTAAATGCAAAGAGTAGCTTTGATAAAGTTCCACTATTCTGCGTATAAAGATGTTTGGAGGGTTTTGCTGGAACTTAAAATCTGTCAAACGCTAACCAAATGGGACGCTGTTGGTAGAAACGTCTAGTTCCCAACAAGTGAACGACATTCAGCACAATGCCCTGTAGAGTATGCAATAGAAAATGAACTGCAGAGTGGGTGAGGCCAGGAATGTATTGTTGGTGTGATAAACCTAATTGAATGGGTGTGTGGTGATACAGTGCAATCACTCTTTTACACTGACTATCAACAGCACGAAACTTCCAGAGTATGTTAAGGCAGTATTCCTTAGTCTAGATGTGTGGATTTTTTTACCTTGAACACAATGCGCCGTTTTAAATACCAGCACTTCGGACTAACTACTGTTCCTGAAAGGGAGACGCCACCTGGGGCAAATGCTGTAAGACTGCCCTTAAAGGAGTCTTTTGTTCATCTCTTTGGTGGTGGTGGTGGTTAGTGTTTAACGTCCCGTCGACAACGAGGTCATTAGAGACGGAGCGCAAGCTCGGGTTAGGGAAGGATTGGGAAGGAAATCGGCCGTGCCCTTTCAAAGGAACCATCCCGGCATTTGCCTGAAACGATTTAGGGAAATCACGGAAAACCTAAATCAGGATGGCCGGAGATGGGATTGAACCGTCATCCTCCCGAATGCGAGTCCAGTGTGCTAACCACTGCGCCACCTCGCTCGGTCGTTCATCTCTTTGGAAGTTTGTAAATTTCTCCGGGGATCTCCCGGTCTGGAGTATGGATTGCAGTGTCTCCCTTGAAGAAAGGAAGATGCAGAAGATAAAAACATTAAAGTGCCTCCCATATGGTGAAGCCAAAAAGATCTATAAGGGTATGCAGCTGCCTCCTTTACTTCAGTTCTCAACATCCAAACCAGAAAACCGATGCTGCTACATGAATGAAGATCCCTATTGCTAATACTACTACTACCAGCTGTGTTTTTCAATGCTCTTGGGTGCTGGAGTTACTTCGTAGCCCATACCTCCTCCCAGAACGCCAGACAAGGCAGCAGTTACCAATGTTGCAGAACTCCCTGAACCTCTAAAGGTTTGAACTGGCCCACCATCCAGCACTGCCTCTACCACCTTGGTGGTTGTGGCTCCAAAACCTACCCAAGATAAACAAAAATAGACGTCAAAGAACTGGCTGCTAATGGAGACAGGAAGGAAATAGTCTGACTTTCATGTCGTCTAGACTAAGGAGGAGCAAGAAGAGGTTGTTTGGCGGCTGGTATACTCTTCCAATAACACACACACACACACACACACACACACACACACACACACACACACACACATTAAGTGGGTTTTTCATTCATAAGAATGGAAAGTTTACTTAAGTCAATAGGTATTCGTTGTGGTACATGATCTTGAGTGTAGTCCTCAGCCTCACTGCTGAAGAAGTACAGTGTCTCCTATGTTCGCAATTAGGGTTGCTATGTGCTGCCTGGGTCTGTGATAGTGGCGAAGCTAACTGCTACTGTGACTCCTGCAGGGCTGTGACATCATCTGGAGACATTTTATCAGACAATGGCAGAGCAATTTGCGCTGACTAGTGCCACTGTCAGCCGGGATACAACGTTCTGTCGTTACCGCTACACCATGGAAAACGCTGAGTTGGACACAAGGTCTGGCAATTAAGAGGTCTAAAATTGCCTACTTTGCGTGAGAGAGTTGGACACTGCACTGTTCGCAGCTTGTGATACCGTGCCCAGTCACGACGAAACCCGTACAGCATGCTGCAAAACTTGCAACCAGCGTCAAAGGAAGTCCTCCGAAGTGGTCTAATTTGATAAGGCAGACAAGCAACTTTCCCAGCAAAAGGAAGGAGGGAATTTTGGTGCCTCTTCTCAAACTGGGAAAGTACCAAACGTTTCCCAGTGGTTACTGGAGCGTCGACTTAACGAGCTGTATAGGCAAGACCTTGGAGCGAATGGTTAACGGTGGTCTGGTCTGGGTGTTAGATACAAGGCAGCTCGTAAGTCGCTCTCTGTGTCGATTCAGGAGATAGCTATCCATTGTCGGCAACGAGACCCTGCAAGAGACCGCTATACAGCAGGGTTTCCTGTGCAAATAGCCTCATTCTTTATCAGTAAAATATACGACACGTCTTGGAGACACCATGTTGTAAGGCAGCCCCACCAATAGGGCTTCTGTGGTGGTCTCCCTTCCTTTATGCGGTCGTTTTTATTGAAGCACTTTTTTTTTCAGTTCCAAGTCGTTGACATGTTGTCGAATAGTTTCGAGCAGGAGGATGTCGCTCAAGGCAGTGTTGTAATTGCTACCATCTTCGCCATATCCATAAACAGTATCATATGTATGGTAAGGAGTGCCATACAATGTTCGTTATTTGTGAATGATTTTGCAGTGTTCTGTTCCTCCTTCGGTATTGCAACAGCAAATCGTCAGTTGCAAGTGAAAGTAGAAAGGATTGATTGATTAGGAGCGGGCTGCAAACACCGCCTTTACATTTTCTGCAGAGAATAGTGTGTGTGTGTGTGTGTGTGTGTGTGTGTGTGTGTGTGTGTGTGTGTGTGTGTGTGTTTCCATGTCGTATTTTTAATTTACTTGAACTGCATATGTGGAACACCATTCTCTCTTTTAAAGCCTGTGCAGTTTCTATGCCTCATTTTTGACTCCACACTATTGTGGTTACCACACCTGAAGGCAAGTTCCCAGAAGACACTAAACATTTTAAAGTTTCTTTACCACAGGTTTTGGGGAGCGTGTGAGATATGTCTGCTCCAGTTTTACAGGGTTTACATGCAGGCCTGACTGGACTTTAAGTGCCTAAACAGAGGGACTCTTTTTGTTCCTCCGTTTTCCCACAGTTTGTCCTCTAAATTCGGTTGTCTCCAGAGTTCACTGTATTCGATGGCAAATTTCAATGATCCTTAGGGCCTTGTAGGAGACGAGATGTGCCATGCCTGCTAAATTCCTCATGTTTCAACCCCCCCTCCCCCTGAGTTGCCTTCAGTCTCTACAATGCTTGTATCCAACTGATAAAGTATTCCAGGATGTCCAGAACTCCTTCCTCTGGCCACAAAGCCTGGAAAAGGAAGACACTCTGCTGGACGCCAGGGCACACGGGTATTGTGGGGAACGAAAGAGCGGCTGTAGCAGCCGAGGAGTCGTCGTGTTGTAGTCCTTGGTTAGTTTCGTATGTCATTCCCCTTGCATGCTATTGTCTCACTGCTGAGGTGAAGAGTCGTGCATCGACGGAAAGAGGAGTGGTAGGAACTGATAGCTGACAAGCTGCTCATAGTGAAGACCACTATGTGGCCACAGTGTACCACCTTCCATCCACACAGGCGGGACGAGGTTCTCCTTACTTGTCTACACACAGGCCACACCTCTGTCGCATGAATTCTTGCTCAGGCGAGAGGACCCTCCGACATGAGCTGCTTGTGGCATACAGATCACCGTCCACCACATTTTATTAGACTGTGTTTTACTTTCAGAGGAGAGGGCAGCAGCGGATTTCCTGACAGACGTGCCCTCTATTTCAAGCAACAAGCAGACGAATGTGGCAAGAGTTTTAAGGTTCAGAGATCTGCTCGACTTCTCTCCAAAAAATTTAGGGAGTTGTTCTTAATGTGTTATCTGGGCGATTGCCTCACCCACGATTTTTGTAACTGGTCAGCCAGAGTCATTCCTCGTACCTTTCTTTCAGCTTCTGTAGTTTTACTTCTGTTCCCAGGTGTAGCACCTTTCACCTGCTCTTTTGTATGAAAGGCCTGTGAGATCGAGTGGTTGTGTGTGTCAACGTGAGGTTGGAGTGAGCGAATGGGTGTCATTTGAGATTTCCTCCTCACTGTGTGACTCGTCCCCCCCCCCCCTCCCCACCCCCCACGAACTCACACAGTGAAAGAGAAACAGGACTATGGATCCCCATAAGGGTTTGGATAAAGTCTATTACCACAGACACATGCGTGGTGGTCCAAATCCACCAAAACACCTCGATTTTTTGTCACTTTGATACGAGAACTGTCATCCTAAAGGAAGAACCAATGTGTTGTTTTCTTCATCAGAATGGCTTGGAAATAACTTCGTTGCTCATCGGTTGGTTGCACCTCTTAAGCCTCGAAATACCTTTTATTATAAATGAAGTATCCGTTTAATCAAAGCGTCGGTGTAACATCACAGAGCCATTCCTAGCGTACGCTGCCCCTCATAAGCGATCTCCCTGAGGGCCTCTCGAGGTTTGTCGTGTTGAGGACCTGCACGCCGTTTACATACAGACAGTTAACGATATGCTTCTGTGTGCTCCGCCAATCCGTTTTGTGTAAGATATTTTGACGACCGACCAGATCATTTTCATAGGGTTGTGTCGGGGTGGCGAGGACGTGAGACGACTAAACTCGTGGCCCTGGGAGGGGACGATCATGTCGGTCGTCGAAATATTGTGCACGAATTGGAAATGACTCATCTGAACACGCGGAAGTGAACTGTCGATGGCTTGTGTGGAGGAAACCTGACAAATCGAGCAGTAGATTAATTCACATAAATGGATGGCACTGTGGAAGGCTCGAAACATGCTGTTTACATCTTTGTTTACTGCAAAGCGGCGATTTTGTGGGCTGGAGTAAGCAAGACTCGTTAGTGTGTAAGCAAGCTGCAAACGTCTGCGAAATCCAAAAATACATTTATGGTGTTTATTCGGAGACTTGACAAGAGAACAAGAGGATGAAAATTTAGGTGCTTGGTTACTTATAGTGAGGCAGTTCTGGTCGAGAACGCGAGACATCCATAGTTCCCTTCCGTCATGTTCGCCATCTGTCTTAGATTTAGATGGGAACCTCCCCTTGAAAGCTTGTCCGCTCGTGTGTTGCGATATACATTTGTAAGATTTGCTAATTCATTCAGAGGAGGACTTTTCGTATGTCTGACGTCAATTAAGTTTTCACACGCAACCTCAGTTTTGTACAGAATCTCACGTTTGGTGAAAGGAACGAGTACAGGATTCTACAAACATTACTAATAGACTGTTAACGGTCAGAGCATGTGCAATAGGTTCCTAGGTATGCGAGTGGCACGAAGACTTCGTAAGTAAAAGAGCCCAGTACATTGTTCTCGACGGCGAGTGTTCATCAGAGACAAGGTTAGCGTCAGCAGTGCTCCAGGAAAGCAAGATAGGGCCGCTGTTGTTGTCTATACACACAAATGATATGGCGGACAGGGAGCAGCAATATACTGTTTGCTGCTGATGCTTTGGAGTATGGGAGGGTGTTGAGGATGACTGTATGATGATAGATGATGACTTGGCCAAAATTTCTAGTTGGTATGGCGTATGGCAGCTCGTTCTAAAGTAGAAAAGTGTACGTTAATGCAGATGAGTATGAAAAAAAAACTCATAATGTTAAGATATAGTGTGAGTAGTGCTCTGCTTTACACAGTCACGTCATTTAAATATCTCTGCATAACGTTGCAAAGGTACATGAAATGGAATAAGCACGTGAGGATTGTGGCAGGAAAAGCGAATGGTCAACTTCGGTTTATTGGGAAAATTATTGGGAAAGTAAAGGAGACGACATACAGGGCACTGATGCAGCCTGCTCTTGAATACTGTTAGTGTCTGTGATCTGCACCAGGTCAGATTAAAGGAAGATATCAAAGCAATTCAGAAGCGGTTTGCTCATTCGTTGCGGGTAGGTTTGAACAACACAAGAATATTAGAGATTCTTTGGGAACTCAAACAGAAATCACTGGAGAGAAGGTGACGTTCTTTTCGAGAAACTTACGAGGAAATGTAGGGAACTAGAATTTGAAACTGACTGCAGAACGATTCTAGTCCTGCCAAATATACATGTTGCGCAAGAATCATGTAGTTAAGACAGGTGAAATTCGGGCTCATATGCAAGCAAATTGTCGTTTTCAGCTCCCTCTGTTTGCAAGTGAAACAGCCCGGAAATGACAAGAAGTGATACTGGGTACCCACCGCCACGCACTGTACAGTGGCTTGCGGTGTATTTACGTGTGTGTAGGTAGTTTGTCGGTAAGGAGACGATTTCTTGCCTTCACAGAAGAAGGGTATTTCTGATATAAATGCACCAATTGTACATCACTATCCGTTTTATGTCCGTATACTTTGTGCATTTTGCCAGTGAGGAGATTCCATTCCCCAAGTGTGGCTGTAAGATTTCCGAACCTATCCTTCGCGGGAATAACAACGTTGTTCATCTAGAGGATAACAGCCAGGGGATGCAACTGTCTCGAGCTAGCCTGGTGGTCGCGGTCGCGGTCGCGGTCGCGACTCGGCTCCTTAGATGTTGGAATAGGTGGTTATCATTGGGTACCAAATCTGTTTCCAACTGCCACAACAGCTTCATGTGCAGGTACATTTACCTGATATGACGACTTCTTTCCGTTTGTAATCCAATCTTATTCTCTCATGTTTGTCGCCACTCAGTTGGCAACCAAAACTTGCATAGTATTTTTTCCCCATTGCAAGTTGAACTGTAAATAAAAATCATAATTTTTTTTCTTGCAGAGAAAAAAAATCACAATGCTTTCGACATAAACCTTTCAATCTCTTGTGCATGCCACCTGTGTACCAATTACTATGATGATACTGATTTCCTCGCACGAGGCAATGTACCCTGTCATTGCAGCAAATTATCAAACAAAAACTCTGTTGAATTTTTTGATATGCTCCAAAATTTAGTGAACTACTTTTTGCACTTCATTTGAATACTAAACGAACATGATGTTCACCTTGCATAAGACTTACTCTTCATGGCCAAAGTACGACGCCTCGTCATGATCAATGAACGACGTCTGTTGATAAAATTTCGGAACTTTTTCCACAAAAGTTTCTGCGCTTACCTTATACTAATTGTGCTTGGTCTCCTTCTAAATACTCTCTTGCACAATTGATACACCGCTCCAAATGCTGTTTCTACTTCCAGAAGCAGTCTCGGTATGCATTTTGCTGGTTCGCGTGAAGTGTCGTCTTCGAATTTTCTTGCCTTGCCTATCATTGCAAATCTTCGTTGTTTTGACGTCTCAATATCATAAACGTAGATCCACGTCTCATCATCAGTTAAGATTATCTCAACGAACATCTGGTTCCCATTTGCGCCATACAAAAGCTCTTCACAGATTCAGAGGTGAAGGTCTTTCTGGTCTTGACTCCATAGCCGTGTGACCAACCTGGCGGCAACACGATGCAGTGTCGGGGTTTTGTGACATGATCCAACTGAAATATTACATTCTTCCGCAGTCTCTCGGACATTCTGTCTTAGACTGCCACGCACAGTTTCGTTGACGTTCCTGACATGAGCGTCATCGGTAGACGTCGAAGGGCATCCTGAACGGGCGTCATCATAAACTTCCGTCTTCGCATATTTAAACCGCGTGATACACAGAATACGGCTTAAGCGCTCAACAACGTAGAATTTCTGCATCATCTTGTGCGTGTCTGTAAATGTTTTCTAGAGTTTCACGCAAAATGTAACTCAACGTGTTGCTCCTCTAACTCTGCCATCTCGAAATTCACAAACTGTGCGACAAAACATTATACTCGGTGAAGCTCTGAGCAATAACTTACGGGCCTACAGCAATGAAACTTTAGACAGTTACACATTAAATACAGGTGTGTACAAGGATGACACCACTTCGTTCCAACACACCACTAGCGCAATTACGAATGTTAACGAAATTTTGAAAAGACAATATTCATTCTTATGATATTTCTATGCCATCTCCTATTTTCAACACCTTGAATTGTTAATTGTGTAGTAGATAACTCTGCATTTTGTCGATATGTTAATGAATGACTGAAACTTCGGAATCCCCTTCAATTGACCATTTCTCAACTGCTGTTAGTGTGGCAGTGGACATTTCGTAATCTTGCACCAGTTTCGGACGTGTTTTCGTCAGTGTTAAACTGTTTTAAACTTTCTGGTGGTGTGATATTCAGAGTTATTGTTTGAGTGGAATGTATACGACATGCCTGAGTAAAAAGAAGTGGTTAGATCTAATGTGTGGAATTATTGAAACCTATTTCACTGTGGAGCGTTACAACACTACCTCCATTCAGATCATTCATTATCAGTTCTCTGCAAGTCCAGGAAATTTTCTTCCTGTAACCATAATGGGATCATTCACCAGTCACAGTTTTTATTTAGAGAGGACTATTCTTGGTTTTCATTCAGATGGCTTGCTGGTTCATTTAACGCAATGGGTAGCTAAATTGTTGTCTGATGACTTAGTTATGTAACAGTTTGTTCCACAAAAATCAGTTAAATACAGCAGCATACTCGGTTGGCAAGGTACTGTGAAGGACTGGTTATCTGTCCCTCCAGGGGGTTCACAGAACTAGTGAATAAGTGCACGGCTGTCATGGGTCCCCAGCCTTTGCAGCATTACTTCCTTTCCATGCTACAAGCTTGTACTTCCACTACCCCCCCCCCCCCCCCCCCCCTGTCTACCCATCAGATGGTTTTCTTGGTGCACACTTTGCTGGGATCTGTTTTATGGTAGGGAATCGAGTTTTCACTTCAGACATTTTCTGTAACTTCTCATTAAATAAAAACATAGTCCCTATTCTTGGGTTTGACTAGCCACCTATTTCCAAAGTTCTCCGGAAGTGCATATCGTGCAGAGGAGGTCACCCAATGCAGTGGATGCTCCAAATTTTGTGCCTTTCCATCATTGCACCCTTCGCAATGCATTACTGGCCAGGTAGCCATTGGTGAGGCTGGGTGGCGTGTATGGGAAGAGTTCCAATTCAGAGTGGTGTCACAACAGCAGATGAGCTGCAAATGTAGTAGATGAAGTTATCTTCCACTGGCAGTCATACAGCCCAGCAGTCTCTATGGAAGGGAAGACCTCTCTTAATCCAGAGAGGTACAACCTTAAAATGTTCCCTTCCTTGGCTATGCCATGGGAGAACCATAGGGTTAAGTGGCAAGCAGAGAAAGATGCTCTCCACAACATGGTTTGCATAAGGACTGATGGGGATTCCTTGTTGGCCGCAAAAAGAACTTACAAGACAAGTTTGTGGAAGTGGCAGTCATCTGTATAACGAAAAGTGGGTCAGTTTTGATCAAAACAGCATACCCTGCCCAGTCACAGGTGTTGCTTGCTTACAACACGCTGGGTGACATACAGGTGACTGTCACTCCTCCATAACATTCTAAATATAATTCAGGGCATCATTTGCCGCCAAGTTCTGCTCTTGCAATCTGATGAGCTGTGCACCATTTTGGAGTGAGGGGTGTACACTGCGTTCATCATGAACATGGGGGACCAATGGACAATGGGTTGCTATAGGTGCCTTCATCTTGGCCTGTGAGGGCAATTAATTGCCTGAAAAGGTCAAGGTGATTATATACTGATATGTGATGTGAAACTGTATGCCCCCCCCCCTTCCACGATAAACTGCTTAAAATGTCAACTGTGGAATGCACCATTCCCCCCTGCTCACCAGGATGCACCATTTTCCAGAGTGAAGATAAGAATACGAGACCCTGGATGATCTAACTTGTCAAGAGCCAAACAAGTATGAGTGGTTGCACCCAGCACGTATAAATGTCATATGCTGCAGCTGTCATGACCTTGCCTGCTTTGGCAACAGTACTCTCACCAGCTTCATCTCAGACAGTGGGGCTTCAGGGCTGCTTGACCAAGCCTCCCCCCCCCCCCTTCCCCATAGTTGGCAACTCTCCTCCTGCTACTTCCACCTCACCTACTTGAAAATCATGGACTTCCCACCCATCAGGGACATTGGTCCCCCACCTCCCAGCCAGACAAGTCATGTTCCTCTGGCTTGCCTAGCCAGAAAGAGGTCCCTTGGGACATGGGACAGTTGCTTCCAGGGTTTCCACTGGTCTGAAAACACTCTAAGAAGAAGTATCGAAAGTCCTCAAACAAGAAAATTCTGGTAGCCCCCACACCACCAAATCGCGCCTGTTGCATTCCTGTGACCAAGGAAGAGATTCTGATGTCCCATGAGGCCCGGTTGGTACCACGTAGTGGAACCCAGAACCTGTATATATTGATGCTATAGCCCCTCAAGCTATGGCAGCACGTGACCCTAAGGCATAGCCACCTCCTTGGTTGCTTTACGGCCCCACAGTACTTCAACATTATTATTCTCCAGTGGATCTATAGCAGTTTTTTCCACCTCCAGGCTGAGCTATGACATCTTTCAAACACTTCCCCTGCCTTCCATATTGCCCTTCAGAAGGCTCGTTATCCACCAATGCAGACCCTGGCCCTTCATTGATAGGGTGGGTATTATAAGACTCGTGCTACCTATGACAGGGTGTCAGGCAGAGTTTGCACATATATTCAGGACACTCTTTGTAGTGAACTTGTGCCTCTTAATACACCTTTAGAGGTTGTGGCTATTTGAGTAAGGGCATTTCAGAATATCACCTACTGCAGTGTTAACCTCCCCCACCCCCAACGGTAAAGTGTGTCAGAATATACTGTAATCATTGGTTTCTCAGCTTCCCCCACCTTTTTGGGGATTTCAATGCCCATAACTTTTTTTGGGGTGGCACTACAATCATTGGCCATGGCAAAGACCATGAAAGTGTACAGCCACAACCTGACCCTTGCCTACTGATTTCTGGTACCCCACAAACTTCAGCTTGGTGCATGCAACTTTCTTGGTTATTGACCTTCGTATCTGCATTCCTTGTCTTCTCCCATCCATCCATCCATCCATCCATCCATCCATCCCCAAGAGAGTCCACGATGACATGTGGTGACCACTTCCTGATGTCTTCTCTGCCGAGATGGGCTCTCAAACAGTGTTGACCAGGGTACTTTCACATCTCCTGTCACCCTTGGCTTCCTGCTGCATGGAAATATTGATGAGGCAGCTGAGAATATGACTGCACTCAATCTTTGGCAGCTGAATTGGAGATCCCCTGTCTGTGGACCTGCCCCAAAAGAAGACAGTACCTTGGTGGTCATAAAATGCTACAGAGGCCATTAGAGATTGTATGTTGGCTCTCCAATGCTCTAAGCAGCACTCACAAAGCACCTTATCACCTGTAAGCAGCTTCATGTTCGGGCCTGCCACCTAACAAAACAACAGAAATAAGTTTGCTGGAAATCGAATCATTAAACCATAAGACTATGTACCTCTCCTGTCAGGTTTGGGCTAAGATCAGAGATCTCTATGGATACCAGACACCTACAGATGTGCCTCGTATTACCTTGAATGGCACTGTCTGCACCGACCCAGGTGCCATTACTGAACATTCTGCTCTTCTTTATGCCCGGGCATCTGCATCTGAGCATTATTAACCTGCCATTTGTCTCCTGAAAGAGTGGATGGAGAAAAAGCAATTATCTTTCACTACACACCACTGGAGCCATGTAATGCTCCATTGAGCAAGTGGGAATTTGTCGGTGTCTTAGTCCACTGCCCTGATACAGCCGTAACACGAGACCACATCCGCATCCAAGTGATTAAACATCTATCAGGGTACTGTTGGTGTCATAGCTTTACCATCTTTAACAGCATCAGGAGTGAGGGCCAGTTCATATCACAATGGCAAGAAAGTATATTTGTCCCAGTACTTAAACCATGTAAGCACCTTCTAGAGATGGGCCATTATAGCCCAATTAGTATCACCAATGCTCTCTGTAATTTTCATGAATGCAGGGTGAGCCAGCAGTTGTGTTGGCTCTTTGGGTCTCGGGATTTTCTTGCTTCGTCCCAGAGTGGAAGCAAATTTTGTGTAGAGGTTTATGAATTCTTATGCCAGATAGGTACCACTGCAGCAAAGTGGGGGAGATCTAGCAATGAAGTGGATCAAAAATCCAAGCAAAGAACAGTAGAGTACCAACAGCCCATGTGCCACCAAAGGATATAAGACTGGACCATGTCTGTCACTTGGAAGTAAGGCAGAGATGCAAATTTCCTGAATATAATGAATCTATGTGGGTTTATTGTGAAAAGTATGTAGTCCCATTGTGCAGTAACAAAAATGAAGTGCTTTAACACTAGAACCGCTGATACTTGGACGTACCTTGAACCACAGCTGGGTCACTAATGACCCACGATTTTTTCCTTTATTTCCCCTATGTCAATGGGTTATTGTTACTGCTAATCAATCTATTGTTAGAAGCACTATGATATTTAGAATGGAATTAACAAAAATAAACCATGTTTACACAAATTATAACTTAATATTTTAAAACTTACATGTATATGCTGAGTGTTTTTACTGGCTACCGTTACATAATGAACACAAATAATAGTCTTTTGATGTACATTTGTTGCACACAGTTTTCTTGCAGATGTGACACTTTACAAATGATTTGTTTCCTTCACAGTTAGACTTTACAAGACAACATTCACTTTTTTTGTCTGTCAGGAATATCTTCAGGTCTGACAGGGACGCTAGTCTTTCTAGTCGCTGCATACTTCTCAGCAAGCTCCTCCACCAGCTGCAGGATGAAATCCCTGCGTTTCAATTTTTTATCATTTAGAGAATTGAACAATACCCACGCATTTATCCCAGCCAAATCCAGCAAGTTGTAAAATGTGTGAACAGGCCGACGTCTCGATGGTGCTTTGACAGACTATTTGCGAGCCATTTGGTTGACCATGTCCACTCCATATTTAGAGCAGTTATAAAACGTAACAGTATCTGGCTTCTTTTTATACCATCCTCAATCGTCACATAAGGATGCATAGTGCTCAGAATCAAGACATTCTTGTTGCTCTTACAATGATAAACAGTCAAGTGTGGTATCACCTTTTTTCAACAATACTGTGCTTTATAACTGTTCTCTTGCCTTCTTGATACAGACTGGCATTTCCGTGCGAGATCAATTTATTGTGCCCACAAGACTCGTAGAATTAGCTTTCAGTGTGTCAGAGAGTGCTAAGGAGGTGAAAAAATTGTCACATGTGACATTTATTCCTTTTTTGAGGTAAGGTTGCATAAATTTTTTTTACAACAAAGCCACCAAGACGCTCATCACTCCACCTAGTATCATCCTTTCCTATATAAGGGATAGCATTCACAATATATTTTAAGTCTTTATCTACCGCCATCCAGTACTTTTGCCCGTATTTGTCCGGATTTGAGGCCATAAACTGCGTGAATCTGCAACGGCACTTTGAAGGAAAAAGCTGTTCGTTGATTGTTATATATGGACCCGGTATGTAGCTAGACTGCGCATTCGCAATGACCTCACTCCAGATTTCTGATACCAAAGCAAACTTGTCTTCTCTTAGTCGTTGTGATCTTGTGGATCTATTGTCAAATCTGAGATAACGCATTGTATCTCTGAATCCGTCACGAGCCGTTGTTGATTTCACAAAATTATTTCCCCACTTCACTGACCACTTGTGTCCAGTTCTAAGCTCTTAGCTCCAATAGCACCATGGACGTACAATATAGCTATAAAGGCTTCCAGTTCTTTAATTTTTATAGTCCATTCATCTGATCTCAGTACACGAGGTGCTTCAGTTTCTGTACATTTTAGAATATGTTTCAAAACTTTGTCCATTATCATTAGATGCTGTGCACTCTAACAGGTCTCACTCACATTTTGTTTTGCATGTGGATATGGTCCTGTCCTATCTTTGAAAACTTTCTGTTGTGAATATCTTCCAGCTGAACAGTCACCTAATACTCCAACTTTCCAGGTTGTTCCATCAGGTGCTACAATATCTCTACCTGAAGGAAACTGAAGTAGTCCAGAACCCTGGGCAGTTTGTTGTCCACACCGACCTTCAGGACATCCACTTCCTTGAGTTGACTTAGTCTCTGTGGCAGCTGTTCCTGTAATAGTAGTTATACATATTAGAACATGATTTAATATTGAATATATTGTGTAATATTAGAACAAAAAAACACCTTCATAAATGTAACATATAACTTGTAAAATTTCAACAGGAAACAATGTATAAACATAAGTGTTGCAATTCAAATTACTGTCTATGCAACATATACATAAACAAAAATCATTATAAAACACACACACAAAAAAGCATACCTATCTCATCAGCATACAGTAGAACCTTCTCAGGAGTAAGATCATCTTCTGATGTAGAATCCAGAACTATTGGCGATGGAAATTCTTCCTCAGATGGAGACTCCAGTGGTTCACCCTCAGATTCATTATCTAAAATCTCATTTAGAGCATTTATAATGTCCGTTATGTGCATAGAAATGTGGCCATGACATATTCGTAAGGTCAGACTTGTTTGAACCTGTCTTTCTCATCCCCTGCTGAAAACTGGAATATCAGCCAGAAGTGAAGTAAAAATGAGTTTCGCGATTATTGGCCGAAAACACTCTAACAATAGGCATGAAACTACATGAAAAATGCGATTGTTATAGCGACTGCACTGGGCGGGTCAGAATTGACCCATCCGCAGTTCTAGGTGAATCTTCATATTTCTCTTTCATGTTATCACCATAAAATGTGAAATGAAGTATAATCACTAATTACATTATTTCATAAAAGTCACAGAAATGTAACACTCTAGGAAATAATACAAAAGAGTGACAAACAAAAAAATTAAGTGGGTCACGAGTGACCCAGCCGTGGTTCTAGTGTTACGGCATTTCATATGCAATAGGACGAAATGGTTAGTACTGAAATAAGCTGAAAAATTTAGGATTAATTCTGTCTTGTATTTAAATAATTTTTCTTCATATAATCTCCTGAGACTTAAGTACTTTCTTTTATTTTTCCTCTCTTCTAATATCAGTTAAGAAGTGTGTGTGTGCATAAATATTTTTGTTTGCTTAAATATTCCTCAAACTACTCTGAAGTGCGTTTCAGAGGGTATTTTGGAAGGCACCATGTGTTAGGATTTCTCCTCATTGCAATTGCATATTGACTGAGTGAATAACGGATGATTAACTGCCTTTATGTATACAGTAAATATCCTAATTTGGTCTTCAGGGTTTCTAAGGGAGCTAAATGCATGAGGCTGAAGAATATTTCTAGATTCTTCACTAATACTGGTTCTTGTATTCTCATAAGGTGACTTTCGTGGGATAATTTGTATCTGTTTTCTCAGGATTATTGCTCCCATCAGTCAAGCAAACCTGTAACCATCCATGACATCCTTCTTCGTATACATTCAGTCAGTTGAACAAATGGTCTGATCCCTCACACTTTTAGCAATTATCTAAATTTGGCCACACAGATGAATTGGAGTCATCCACCTGTTATGGACCTCGTAAAACTGTTCCATTTTGAATTCCTGAAAATTATTATTGTCTTAGTTTACTGTACAATTATTTTGAATCATTGATAATATAGTAAAAGTATGACTTTTTTTCATTTTGTGAAATCCAGAGTTTTACCTTTCTATGCATCAAATCAAGTTACCAATCTTTGCCCCACTTTGAATTTTTTTCATATCTGATTGTTTCTTCTGCAAATTTTTCCTGACAATAATTCATTATTGGTAAGTATCATTTGTGAAAAGTCTGAGGTTGCTATTAGTACTGTTGGTCAGCACATTAACATAAAATAAGAATGAGTAGAGTTCCAGCACTGTCCTCTGGTCCAAGTCAGAAGCTATTCTTACTTGGGTTGATGAGTCTCCATCCAAAA